>NW_027361703.1:36957500-37417500 GCF_039654945.1 Dendrobates tinctorius | reverse complement strand
AAGCTTCTTCCAAAGTGAGATTATGACCCTTTCTATTAAAATTGTTATCACATGTTTGCTACTAATATAATCTTATGAATATCTACCGTATATACTCGAATATAAGCCGAGATTTTCAGCCCATTTTTTTGGGCTGAAAGTCCCCCTCTTGGTTTATATTTGAGTCATATACACCAGGGAGTCAGAGGGGGAGAGGGGGCACGGTGTCAGGTCATACTTACCCGTCCTGGCGCTGTCTCTTCAGCCCCCAGCTTCTCCGCGATCTCCCTTCATTCCTTCAGCGGTCACATGGTACAGCTCATTATACTCATGAATATGCGCATATTCATGAGTTTCAATGAGCGGTACCACATGACCGCTGAAGGCAGGAAGGCAGATCGCGGAGAAGCTGGGGGCTGAAGAGACAGCGCCAGGACGGGTAAGTATAGAGATACTCACCTGTCCTGCATCCATGGCTGCTTGCTGCTGTCTGGCACGTCATCTGTCAGTGACGTTCAGACAGCAGAGGGCGCGTTGACATGGTTAGTGCGCGCCACGCCCCCTGCAGTCTGAACGTCACTGACAGATGATGTGCCAGACAGCAGCAAGCAGCGATGGACGCAGGACAGGTGAATATATCAGGTGCCAGCAGTGACACCGGCACCCAGCAACAGAGAGGTGAGTATGTCATTTTTTTTATTTTTAAATGCAGTAGCAGCACATGGGGGCATAATCTATGGAGCATCTTATGGGGCAGCATATGGGGGCATAATCTATGGAGCATCTTATGGGGGCAGCATATAGGGGCATAATCTATAGGACAGCATATGGGGGAATAATCTATGGAGCATCTTATGGGGGCAGCATATGGGGCATAATCTATGGAGCATCTTATGGGGGCAGCATATCGGGGCATAATCTATGGAGCATCTTATGAGGGCAGTATATGGGGGCATAATCTATGGAGCATCTTATGGGGGCAGCATATCTGGGCAAAATCTACGGAGCATCTTATGGGGGCATAATCTATGGAACATCTTATGGGGCCATAACCTTTATGGAGCAGCATATGGGGAATATTATTCTATGGAGCATCTTATGGGACCATTATTAACCTTTGTGCAGCATTATATGGGTTGTAATTTGTATGGAGCATCTTATGGGGCTATCATGAACTGTATGGAGCATTATATGGGGCTCCTGATTCAATATGGATATTCAAAAACATTTATCCTACTGATGTCTCAATTAATTTTACTATTATGGGTATCTATTTCTATTTTTTAAATTCACCAGTAGCTGCTGCATTTTCCACCCTATGCTTATACTCGAGTCAATAAGTTTTCCCAGTTTTTTTGTGGCAAAATTAGGGGGGTAGGCTTATACTAGGATCGGCTTATACTCGAGTATATACGGTACTTCTAAATTCTCATGAAAAATTAAATGTTTCATTATACCAGTTCATACAGATTACCTTTGTCAACAGATTGTCATTGCTTTCAACACTATTTGGCCTGAAGTTCACCCATATGTCTTTGTCAAAAGGATACATAAAAGGATATACAAGTATGTTCTCATTTTTGAGAAATGCATATTTTACAGTGGCTGGCGTGAATCTAATTGGCTCTTCACAGAAGTGGACATGGTCAGCAGGACTTGGCATGGACCGTCGTATCTAGGTTCCAGGAATTTACTGAAGTGTCTTTTTATCATAACCTGATCTCCAGGCTTTAGTTCATGAGTTCCTTCTAGACTGTTTGAGGCTGGAATGGAAGAAAAGACTCGCTTGTGCAGAGATGTTAACTTATTGTGTCAACCTTGCACATAAAAAAATAATAACTTGAAGAAAATAAAAATTCTGTATTTCTTGTCCTCTTGAAGAGCATCTCAAAGAGTGTCAATCCTGACTATTTAATGGGGAAATATGTCTTACAGAAAACAAGGAAAGTGGTAAGCACTTTGTCCAGGGCTTCCCTGCCTCTGTCGTTGCTTTCTGTATCTTTAGATTCAATGTTCCATTCAGCTGTTACACATTACCACTGCTCTGTGTGTGGATATGGGTGTGAAAGGCTTGCTCTACCCCTAAGGAGGTCAGTATCTCTTGTAGGATCTCTGCAGTGAAGTGGGTACCTCTATCACCTCAGGAATCCCATACCTGCAGACGACTTCAGCTAGGAGTTTGTTAGCAGAACTTTTATCAGTAGCCTTAGTTACAGGATATGCCTACTGGATATACCCATGCTGAAAACAGGTAATTGCAATCATAAATACCTACTTTACTTAACTGTATGAAGTCTATTTGTAGCCTTTGGAAAGGGCACTAACTTTTAGGTGTGCTTTTCTTAGGTGTTTTTCTAATTGGCCTACATGGTGCTGAGCACACATAACTGTACATAGTTTGCTGACAAAGTGCCAAATCCAGGGGATACCCAGGTAGTCTTAACCAGACTGGGCAATGCACCAGTGCAGCCATCTGGGGATTCAACATCATAGGCAGGCAAGGTCTTTCATTCTTTTGCCATAGCCCATCTTCCCTGCACTCTGCTCCCAGCTATGACCACTTTTTCCTTTACTCCTTCCCAGATTGTGACTAAAGCTTGAGAAGAAGCCTAAGACTTATCGGGCCTGTTGACTCTGGTTGGGCTGGTTGGGTGCCTGGGCTGTTAAGACCTCAAGATCTGAGGAGTCCTGCAGAGCTGCCTCTTTTGCTGCTTGATTTGCTTATTGATCGGCTTTTGGAAGGTTAGAGCTAGGAGAACAGATCTTCTTTCGTGGATCACCTCTTTGGAATGCTCCAGAAGCCTGATGTCTATCTGGGTTTTCAGGGACACCAAAGATGTATATCTTTGTACCGTGTTAGCCAGTAGATAGAAAAATATTCAGAATTGAGAGTCCTCAGTGGTTGATACCTTTTAATGGCTAACTGAAAAGATGGTAACACATTGCAAGCTTTCGAGACTACTCAGGTCTCTTCATCAGGCATTGACTAATACAAAATCTGAAGAGTCACATGTTTATGCACAACACAGCACAGAAAAAATGCAATAGATAAGACAATTGACGTGAATCAGAACTATCATTATGGGAGAGGGAGAAACATAAATATTGGACCAGTTCATAGATAAGGAGTCTGGATGTTTTATTGTCCTCTGATTGGGGTCTCCTAATGTGTTGTGATGCCCCCACAAGGTTTTATGAGCAAATTCCTTAATTGATGTAAAAAGACATAAATCCATGAAACACATTCATTCCAGCATTGAGAGTGTCAAAGGTCATCACGAGCTTGTACTCCCAGACTCTTCTCTCTCTCTGAGATGTGAAGTTACCTTTAAAAACCATTAATTTCATATCCATGGTGCTGTGATCAGGCATACAAAAATGTTTTTGCCACAGGTAGATCCATTCTTTTTTCTCTTATTGTGTGACGATGCGAATTCATCCTTGTTCTAAGCTTTTGCCCCGTCTCCCCCTCATACAGACCCCCAGTTGGACATTTAGTACAAGTAATTAAGTATACCACATTAGATGTGATGCAGCTGAAAGTACCTGGGATCTTGTAGTCCTGATGTGAATTGGGGATCTTTATCTTGTCCGTGGTCATTATAAATGGACACTGGTTGGTCCGGACTGGTACGACTGATATACAGGCACAGCAGGTGCTGGGGGCTCTGGCTGATGTACACACTGGTGCAGCTTGTGCAGGTGGGATCAGCTGTAATACAGATCAGCATGGCAGGTTCAGGTGGGTCTGGCTGTTATACAGATTGGCTCAGCAAGTGCAGGTGGGTCCGGCTGTTATACAGGTTGGCACAGCAGGCGCGGGCTTGTCCAGCTGCTATACAGGTAGCCACAGCAGGTGTAAGTGGATCCAGCTATAATACAGAGTGACAAGGCAAGTACTAGCAAAGTGGGAAGGAACGGATAGATACTAATGGAACTAGCAGACGGGGACCTGAGAACTAGCAAGCGTGTTTAGGAACTGACTAGCAACGTTGCACAAGCACCTCCATGCAGGTTCCTTAAATAATAAGTGTCCCCCAGCCATTGGGGACACTTATGGGTGGAGCACGACTCCTTTAAGGGGGAGAGAGCGCAGTGCACGCACTCACGGCAGCAGACAATGAGGAAGGTGGAAACGTGCCGGACGGGGGCCCCAGTGGTGAAATAAAGCGCAGCCCCACCCAGTGCTGACAGCAGGAAGAAATCCAAACTAATAAAATTAACACTACAGCTACCGGATTGGCAAGAGCCACAAGTTCCAGGAACGAAACAAGGCTATTGAATAGTCTCTCTGCATCGGCCAAGAGAAAAGCAGGAGTAGATGGCTCAGGCGCAGATGTCACAGTAGTATAATATAGGAAAAGAGACCCTGCATCCTGTAATGCATTACTTAGTTTACTGGGTGCAGCAGTTGATACAATCAGAATTTTCAGATGTATCATGCAGCAGAGCTCAAAAGCTAATCTCACCCATACCACAGCTTTCTGTGTACCGTATATACTCGTGTATAAGCCGAGATTTTCAGCCCATTTTTCGGGGTTGAAAGTCTCCCTCTCGTCGGCTTATACGTGATTCATATAGCCAGGGGGAGGGGGAGTGGGGGTGTCACATCATACTGACCCCCCCGGTGCATCTCTGCAGCCCCCCTACTTGTTCCACGGTCTCCTTTCCTTCCTACAGCGGTCACATGGTACCGCTCATTAAAGTCATGAATATGAGCATATTTATGACTTTAATGAGTGGTACCACGTGACCGCTGAAGGCAGGAAGGGAGACCTTGGGAGAACGGGGCTGCAGAGACGCACCAGGACGGGGTAAGTATATGCTATATTCACCTTTCGTTCCAACGCTGCTTGCCGCTGTCTGCTATGTCCTCTGCCTGTGACATTCAGCCAGCAGAGGGTGCGATGACGTAGTCAGTGCGCTCCCTCTGCTGCCAGTCACTGACAGAGGGACCCAGCGGGCAGACAGCGGCGAGCAGTGTAGGAACCGGGACAGGTTAATATCTCAGGTGCTGGGGTTCTGAGCCAGCAGCGACACCTGTCCCCCATAGCGTGCCGGTGTCCGCCTGCTCAGCACACCAGCACCTGGCTCCCAGGGACAAGAGGTGAGTACGTCTTTTTTTTTAATACCTGCAATAGCGGCAGCAGCAATATATGGGGGCATAATCTATGGGGCATCTTATAGGGGCAGCATATGAGGGCATATTCAGTGAAGCATCTTATGGGGGCAGCATATGGGGGCATATTCAATGGAGCATCTTATGGGGGCAGCATATGGGGGTATATTCAATGGATCATCTTATAGGGGCAGCATATCCGGCATATTCAATGGAGCATCTTATGGGGCAGCATATGGGGGTATATTCAATGGAGCATCTTATGGGGGCATACTGTATTCAATGGACCATCTTATGGGGGCAGCATATGGAGGTATATTCAATGGAGCATCTTATGGGGCATATTCAATGGAGCATCTTATGGGGGCAGCATATGAGGGCATATTCAATGGAGCATCTTATGGGGGCAGCATATGGCAGCATATTCAATGGAGCATCTTATGAGGGCAGCATATGGGGGCATATTCAATGGATCATCTTATGGGGGCAGCATATGGGGGCATATTCAATGGATCATCTTATGGGGGCAGCATATGGCAGCATATTCAATGAAGCATCTTATGAGGGCATCATATGGGGGCATATTCAATGGAGCATCTTATGGGGGCAGCATATGGGGGCATATTCTATGGAGCATCTTATGGGGGCATATTCTATGGAGCATCTTATAGGGTCAGGGCATATTATTCTATGGAGCATCTCATGGGGCCATTACTAACCTTTGTGCAGCATTATATGGGGCATATTTTGTATGGAGCATCTTATGGGCCCATCATGAACTGTGTGGAGCATTATATGGGGCTCCTGATTCAATATGGCTATTCAAAGACATTTAACCTACTGATGTCTCAATTAATTTTACTTTTATTGGTATCTATTTTTATTTTGGAAATTTACCAGTAGCTGCTGCATTTTCCACCCTAGGCTTATACACGAGTCAATAAATTTTCCCAGTTTCTTGTGGCAAAATTAAGGGGGTTGGCTTATACACGGGTCGCTTATACACGAGTATATATGGGACATTGTCTATTGACAGTAAGCTGCCAATCAGTAATGTGGGCATGGTTGCACCAGGATACACACCGGCAGCTAGTCTAGCAGTTATAATCTTCAGCTGATAAAACATTCATTATATGGAAGCAACAGCACACAGACTAATAAGTTACATAATTGCATGAGACCTTCACATAAATCTTAGCGATGCTTAAAATAGCACAGATGTCCACTTGTGCACTTTAACAATATATAGTGCATATGTTACACATGAAAACTCTTCTATCAGTTATTTTCTCTTTAAAACGATAGAAAAAATATTTTATAATAGGTTTTAACATCAATTTTTTTGTTGCTGATTCTGGAACTTCTCTAAGACTCTTTCATCTTACGCTTACAGCAAATGTAACAGCAACATTTTCAAAATTCTTATTTTGCTTCCTCATCATTCATACCTATAACCCCCAGCGTGTGTAATATCTGTCCTTTAAACACACAATGTGTATAGACAAGTATAAATTAGCACAACACATGCACAATATAAACTCAGTTTAGTTTTCATTGTTTGACTTTTCGATATTAAGCATAGAGGTTTAATGTTTTTTTAACTGCAAAAAAAATGTATTTTTCCTGTTATTTAAATCATACTTCTTTTTTATTATCTATACTTTTAAGCATTGCAATAACAAAATGCTGATATTTCCATGAGGCATATTTGAAATTAAAATGTAGTGCTGTAGTACAGAAATATTCATCACATCACTGGACTTTCTGCAATGCAGAGAACTGTAACAGATAACCGTTTTATGGTGAGATAATGATTAATCCATTGTGTTGTCCATGCATGATTTCTCTTTACATCACTGCTAGTCTTATATTTCAATAACTTTAAAGCAAGTCATTAAATGATAATTTGTAAGCACTGCTACATTTATTTAGAAACATAGTGCACTAAACAGTTAATGTGGCATCGGATGAATTAGTTTAAACTATTTCATTTTATTTCCCAAGTCTGTAGATTTGCTTAGAGAATGTTTGAACATAAAAAAAGAAAGTTGTATGTAAAGTAAATCTCATGTCAAATGCATGCGTAGATATCTAATACTGAACATTAAGAGACATATTTTTGTTTGTGTGCAGTCAGTTCACATCATAACCCAGGGATTGTGTATATAAAGCATTAATCCCATCATGGGATCAGTATATTTGCAAATATTATAGTATAAATGAAATTAGAATGGCTGTACTTGCCTAAAAATATAAATATGTGAAAAAATATATAGCAAGTAGCATACAGAATTACAAAACATACTGAGAAACTGTAGTTCATATTTAAAGGGGTTGTCTGGAACTTTTATATTAATGTCCGATCCTTAGGATAGGTCAGTAATATCTGATTGATGGGGGTGCGACACCTGGCACCCCTGTTAATCCGCCATACCTTCTGCTGGATGTGCTCAGTTGTGGAGCTGATCATCACAGTTACCTGTATACTGACTGTGGATGGTTACTTCACTTCCATCCAGTATTCAAATCAGCAGGATGGATGTGCAGTATCCACCCACTGCCACTGTGCAGTAGATCAAGCTGTGTAGTTTTGCTTTGCACCTGAGCTCTTATGACTAGGGATGAGCGGGTATATTCGCAAGTATTTGGTACTCAACGAGCAATGCGGTACACGCGGTACTCGGAACATAGCGAGTATTTCACTACTCGCCTAGCAATATTCGGATCTCCCGCCCAGCATGTTAGCCAATCACAGTAATGCCGCAGCCATCTTGGTTGTTGCATTACTATGATTGGCTGGCCACGCAGCATCATAGAACAGTCATAGCCTATGACTCATAGGCTCTATATAAGCCCTGTTTTTTTGCCCTTGCGGTGTTGTTTGTGAAACACAAAGCAGTACAAGTCTGTAGTGCTACCTTCCACAAAGCACGAACTGCTCCTTGTTCCACAATATCTGCATCTGGACATCTGCATCTATGTCACAAAAACCCCAAATTCCCAAATAGCCTGTTGTGAAGGGACAGGGACAGGTAAATTGAAGTGGATGTGGGCGTGGGGTTGTCAGTGGTGCCTGACAAAGCACTGAGTCTAGGAGACAGAAGAAGGTTGATGCATCTATGTTCCTGGTGAAAATTCGCGGTCTGAAATGTAAACGTGTCTGGAAGCAAGAAGAGCAAGAGCAGATACTGTCTTGGATGGCAGATAAGGGCTTAACAAAATTTTCTAACAGCACCCAATCTTCCACAACCACACAGTCTACTGTCGATACACAGAACCCTGGGTCATCCAATCCTCAACCTGTTCCTACTTACTCCCCCCATAGCAGCCACAAGAAACATTTGAGCCCAAGCTCGGCCACTCCGATGATCTGTTTAGTACATATGATCCTTTGATTGCCTCTGGCCTGTCAACGCACAACATTGAAGAGGAACATGAGGAGGTATCATCTGTTCATGGCCAAATATTTGAAAACCCATGGCCAGAAGAAAGCCACTTTCAGTCACATGATATACCAGCTCAAGAGGTGGAGGCTGATGATGATGAGACACAGTTGCCATCTGACCAGACGACAATGTCAACACGGAAGGAGGAAGACATGGACGACGAAGTGGTCGATGATGAGTCCACTGATCCGACCTGGACCGTTGGTACGCATAGCCAGCACAGCAGCACAGAGGAAGAAGGTGGATAGGTAGCACTAACAAAGGCACCAAGGGCTACTGGTTTGAGCAGAATATGAAGTGTGTCAACTGTTGCCAAGAGCAATCCCCCTGTGCCCCAAGTCAAGGCAAGGGAGCGTTCATCCTCTGTCTGGAATTTTTTTTTGGATAGTCCTTCTGAACCGATCATTGTCATTTGTAGCATATGCCATTCAAACCTGAGCAGAGGCAAGAGCAAAGGCAACCAGAGCACCACCAGTATACGGAAACAAATGGCAGCCAAGCACCCTAGCCGGTGGGTGGAACATCAGAGTACCAAATTAGTGTTTGCAGGTCAAACCACTGCCATGCCACCTGTGATCCATCCTTCCCAATCTGCTGGCCAGGAAGCAGGTGCAGAGACACAGGACACAACAATCCCATTCACTTGTTTGTCCCAGCCAAGCGTCCAGTTGTCCGTACCCCAGATCTATGAAAGGAAGCATAGATATCAACACACGCACCCACAAGCACAAATACTAAACGTGCACATTGCCAAGTTGCTAGCAATGGAGATGTTGTTTAGGCTTGTGGGGACACAGTCTTTCTGTGATCTCTTGGCTGTGGCTGCCCCACTTTACTCTGTTCCCAGCGGCACTATTTTTCCCAGTGTGGCGTCCCTGCATTGCACCAGCACGGTTAAACAATCTAAAGCGTGCTCTCACCAATGCCATAACCGGGAAGGTCCACCTAGCAACAGACACGTGGACAAACAGTTGTGGACAGGGACGATATATTTCTGTCACGGCACACTGGCTGAACCTGGTGGAGGGTGGAACAAAGTCGCAAACTGGAACATCACATATCCCACCAACGCCACGAATAGCGTGCCCAACCTCAACCATGACTTCCACCTCACCATATACATCCTGTCTCCCTCTTCTGCCTCCTCGTCCGCCTCCTCATCCTATGCTGAATTACCCTCCACATCACTCCCAAGTTGGGAGCTGTGCACAGTGCATTTGCAGTGTGGCAACACACTCTGCTGAAACTGATTTGTTTAGGTCAAACACCACACACTGCAGCAGAGCTGTGGCAAAGAATAAAACAACAGACCAATCAGTAGCTCTCCCCACTGTAACTTGAACCCGGTCTGGTTCTCTGCAATAATAGGCGTGACCTGGTGGCGGCTTTAAAGCTCGGGAAGCTGGTACATGTGCCATGCATGGCTCACGTGCTGAACCTAGTGGTGCAGAAATTTATAAAACATACCCTGACTTGCCGTACCTACTTGAGAAGGTGCACTGTGTTTGTACCCATTTCCACCATTCATCTACCGCTGTTGCCGATCTTGCAGCGCTTCAAAAGCAATTTAATTTGCCATATCACTGACTCATTTGCGACCTGCCCACACGGTGGAACTCAACATATCATATGTTGGCAAGGATTAGTGAGCAGCAGAGGGCACTTTCTGAATACCAACTTAAACATGCCACGTCAGACTGCAACTCAGCCAAGACATATAACAACTGTCAAGTGGGTGTGGATCACTGACATTTGTGAGGTGCTTGATAACTTTGAGTACTGCACCAACCTCGTGAGCAATGATCAGGCTATTATCAACATTATGAAAACATATGGGATAAACTGAATTACCATAGTCCCCCGAGGAAGCAACAGCGAAACGCACGTCGGTGCTTTCGTGCACTGGAGTGTTCCTGATATGGGTAAGGTTATGGGGTTGTATCTGTGCATATGTGTTTTTGGCTTATGACTCTCATTATTATCACTGTTTATGTGATTTATTACTAATGTTCTGATTGCCAAACTCTGGTGACTGTTTGATAGCGTACATCTTATACAACATGGGCATCTAGCCCTTTATTTATCCCCTGCCCTTCCCTTAATTTGTGCATGAGACCCATATATACTTTTTATATGTGGCTATAATATAAATTGGCCATTGGTGACTGCACTTTGCACTTTATTACCTAATGATTTGATGTATACCTCTGGTCTCATGTATGATACCCTCCGGTGCTTTAAGGTTATATGCTGCCCCCCTGTTCTTGTGTATGTTAACTATTGTAAGCACTGATTTTGTACTTGTATTCACATGTATGTCAATCTATACATTTTTAAAGTTGTCTTGGAATACAGTCCTTTTGATTGATTTCTTTTGATTTTTTGCAAATAGGATTCAAAAAAACTCTCTTTTTTTCTTATGTTTTATATTATCAACGTTACCATCCCGATGCTATGTACGTTGAAAGAATCGCTGCATAATCTTAGACATGAAATCTTTGAGTGCCCATCAGCTGGGTATGGAGCAAGATTTCACACTGGGTGATCCTACCTATCCCAGCCAATATCATAGGCAAGATTGGTGATGAAGATGAGGAGGAAGACAAGGAGGGAGATGACTTCTTTTTCTGTGGTACCGAGGGGACATCTGATGCTACAGAGGGACTTCCAACCCCAGCTCCATGTCTGTCCAGCATGGGTGGGCTGGAGAGGAGGAGGTGCAGGAGAAGGAGAGTCAGTGTGAGGAGAGGATGGGTATTGTTCCTCCTTCTGGGCCCACAGAACATTTGCCTCTTTGCAGCTTGGCATACATGGCACAGTTCATGTCTGTCTGTCCCAAGACCCTCACATGATCCACATTTTCAACAGCAACCTATACTGATTGGCCATCTTTCTTGACCCACGGTACAAGGACAAATTTCCTTCACTACTATTGCAGTTACCAAGGGGTTTCATGATTGAATCCTTCAAGAGGGCCATTGTCGATCATTTGATGACAACATCACACTCAGACACCGCTGGTAGCAGAGGTACCAGCTCTTTTCAACAGCATGCATTAATGGGGAGAGACATGCCTAGCAGGTCCAAAAGAGGTGAGGGGAAAATGTCCACAATTGGGACATCTTCAATAAACCGGCTCATCAGCAAAGGCTAGCTGGACCGGTAACAATGTCAAGGAGGCAGAAGTTGAACAACATGATCAACAAGTATCTAAGTGACCATACCTGCATCCTTCCTGACACTTCTGTTCCATTTAATTACTGGGTATCCAAGCTGCACAGATGGCCAGACCTCTCCTTATATGCCTTGGAGGTGCTGGCCTGCCCTGCTGCTAGTGTGATGTCAGAGCGTGTTTTCAGTGCCACTGAGGCAATCATCACAGATACACGCACCCGGCTGACTACAGAGAAGGCTAACAGGCTGACTCTGATAAAATTTAACAAGGACTGGATTTCGCCACAGTTTTTAAGCTCTCCAGATGACAGCATCCCAAACTAGTCACCCAAAACATTCTTTTATGCTACTAGTGATCACGTCCATCCCTTCCAATACAAACCCCTTTCCTTCTTCTCAAATGTGAATCCTACTCCTGCTTCTGCCACATCTACCTAATGGTCAACAAGCTAGAAGCAATGTTCCTTTCATTAATATTTCCCATCGGAGGCACTTGTGATAAGACCTCCTTCCTATGTCAACCATGATACAGTCCCTTGTGATAATTTTTGGAAACACTATGTCTATGCCTGCACATTGGGCACTGGAACTACCGTGCTAGTAGTTCTAGCTTTATAATTGTCTGACCCTTGAGGCCTCTTCCTGCATCAACCATGATACAGCCCCTTGGGCTAATTTTTGGAAACACTATATCTATGCCTGCACATTGGGCACTAGAACTACCGTGCTAGTATTCCTAGCTTCATAATTGTCTGGCCCGAGACCTCCTTCCTGCGTTAACCATGATACAGCCTCTAGGGCTAATTTTTTTGGAGACACTATTCCTGCACATTGTGCAATGGCAGTGGAACAACAAGGACAGTAGTTCAACCTTTATAATTGTGAAGCCCTTGTGATGATGATGGGTGGCTTCTTCCTGCGTTACTGAACACACAGCTTTTTACCGCCTGCTTTTAAACAATCATGCACCCATTTCAGCCTTTTCATCAGGCCCCCAGACCGCTTTGTAGGGTCCAGCAGAAAAATACTTGCATTTTCCATTGACTTACTTTGGACACGCTACTCGTTACGAATACCCGAGTATTAGGATCTACTCGTTACAAGTATAGCGAGTCTGAATATTTGACTACTCACTCATCCCTATGGCGTCTGCTAGCACTGTTTGATAAGAGTGCTGGTGTCATACCCCTACCTGTCAGATATTGATGACCTATCCAAGGATATGCCATCAATATAAAAGTCCTAGTTAATCCCTTTAAAGAGCACCTATCACCAATCTGGGACTGCCCTTTTTACTTTATAAAACAGTGGCCAACCCCAGATTGGTTATGTTACATAGGTTGAAAAATGGCCTAGTTCCATCAAGTTCAACCTTTCTCCACCAATTGTACATTTTGTCACTAATTTAACTATAGCCCACAATGTTATATGTATCAATGAAATTATCTAGCCCTTGTTTAAAGCTGTCATAGAGTCTGACATGCTCTAACTGTAAAGAACTCTTTCTTATTTAGCTGCCGGAATTGCCTTTCTTTCACCTGTAGTGAATGCCACGTGATCTTTAGTATGGCCTTTGGAAGGAATTAGTCACGTGCAAGTCCTCTGTTCTGACCACACATATATTTATATATGTAAATGAGATCTCCTCTGAGACATCTTTTTTTAAACTAAACAATCCCAACTTTTCCAACCTTTCATCACATGAGTCTTTCCATCCCTTGTAATAATATATTTGCCCTCCTATTAACTTACTCTAAATTCTGAATATCCTTTTTAAATGTGAAGCCCAAAACTGGATCCCATATTCTAGATGTGGCTTCACTAGTAATTTATAAAGTGGTATCAACACGTTGGGATCACAGGATTTTATCTCTCTTTTTATACATCTTGAAGTCTTGTTTACTTTTGCAGCTTCAGATTGACTTTGAGTACTGCTGCTCAACTTACTTGTAACCAGAATACCCAAGTCCTTCTCCTGCTCTGTAGTTCTGAGTATACTCCCATTTTATCACGACTCTGTTGTCAGGTGTTTCCCAGGACCAGGGGCTCCTTCTCTGTCCCTAATGCTAGTGGGTGCCCTAGCTCGCCCTGGTCCCATGATTACATCTGATGGTTAAGACACTGGGGCCATGTACCTTACATTAGCTCCTGAATCCTCCCTCAGTCTGTACCCTTGCCCAACCTATGGAAGAGGGGAGTAGTAGTGTACCATAATACATCAACCAGACTTACAAGGTAATGCAAACAGAGGTAACAAAAATACCAAATATACAAATATACACACATAAACAACAGAGGTATGCATCGGGGAGTGGAGGATGGGGTAAAACTAAAGTTGGAGAAGAAAGGGAATTGTTACACACTCAAAACTTAGCACCAGTCACAGACAAATCCACCAAACGCCTTTCTGCAATAACCAACAGCAACAACATCCAGCCATGCAGCAAAAGCTACTCTGACAATGAGTGCCAGACAGGACTCAATTTATATCGGAAATGGGAGTGGCTAACACTGCACAGCTGAAAACCTTAGCTACAGGAGATTTCAGCAGAGTAGATTAACCCCTGCACTGCCAAAAAATGACACCGTTTAACACGAAGGTAAAGTGCTTCTAATCCGTGCAGGAGTAGGAAAAATCAGATGCTGCGGTATTCTGGTTCCACTCTAAACCCGTGACACACTTAATGTATATACAGAAATAGGACTACTCCGTGTTAGGTGGATTACTCTACATTTATCTACATTAAACTTAAATTGCCAAGTGTTAGCTCATTCAGACATCTTATCCAGATGGTTTCTCTAATAGCATCTTTTTCACAAAACCACTCAAAAGGGTCTCTGATGTTGCCTAAAATTGGCTAAAGTTTTGAGCAAAAGTCAAGCCAAATCTTCGTGGCATGCAGAGTGGGATTTCACAAACCTCTATGGCCACGTTCGTAGTGAGAGAACGAGATGTTGCTGTTTGCACTACCAAACACTGCTATGTACTTTAACGAACGGTGACAACATTAGAGTCATTATCGTTTGGTAACATCTTAGTAAAGTGCATGGGATTACAAAGTGAGAAATGCAATGCAATTTTGCTCTTTCACTCTGCATGACGGGATCCCCCAGCCAGGAAGTTTTGGTCCTACTTTATTCAGGAGATATCAGGGACCCTTCTAAGCAATATTGTTAAAAGATATTTAAAGAAAATCACTAGCATGGGGCTGTCCAGTGTTTTATTAAAAAGGACAGATTCACATTTGTGACATGTTCCCTTTTTAAGGTAATTAGAATTCAAATTGTTATTGTAATTCTGCATGTTACCATAGCCCTCCATATTTAATTAATAATTATCTAAAGTTTAAAGCAACTAGTTATACAGTGCCATATTGTGTCAAGATATATAGTTTTACACAGCATTCAGAAAAATATATGCTATTTGACACTCTATTAGGATGAAGAAGCAATGGTTATATCTCTGTTGGTCAAGAGTAGCTATGGGGTTATTAGTAACAGCACCAATTTAGTGGTCTAGGGCAATAAAGGGGATTTCTATTTTCCTGGTGACCTAACATACTTTATGTGTAAACATAAGCCTTTTTGGAGTTCAATGGGCTGGAGAGGTCCATGTCATCATCCCTTATGTCTTAGGGTAATTAAGTAGAATCCCAGGTTGTATAGGTTATTAGAAATGGTTCAAATTTGCATTTTAGTCTAGTGCAGTAATGGAGTAATTATCATCTTTTAATATAGCTTTATTAACAAATACATCAAGTATATGCAAAGACTCAATATTTACAGTATTGACTGATTTTTCAAGACTTGTGCAATTCCCCCTGACATGCTGAATATCTACTTCTCGGCCAAATTCTGACTGATAGCAACCCATTCTTGCCTAATTAGTGCCTGGAGTTTATCACAATTTCTGTGTTTTTGTTTGCTCACCCACTTTTTGAGGATTGACCACATGTTCTCAATTGGATGAACATCTGGGGAATTTCCTGTCTACAGACACAAAATTCCAATGTCCTGTTCGTTGAGTTATTACTTCTGTTTTGAGATGTAGTTATTGTTTATTACCAAATTGCTTTTCAATGAGTAGGAGAAGTTGCTCTTGGGTGTTATTTAGATGCAATTCTTTATTCATGGCAGTGTTCTTAATGAAAATTGTGAGTGACCATACTCCCTTGCATGAAAAGCAAACCCACACATGAACAGTCTTACTGTTGGCATAACAAAGGACTTATGGTAAAGTTCACCTTTTCTTCTACAATCATTCTTTTAGATGTGCCAAAAAGTCTAAAGGGAGCTTCATCAGAGAAAATAACTTCTCCTCACTTCTCTGCTGTCCAATCCCTGTATTTCCTGCAGATTATCAGTCTATCTTCTATGTTTTTCGTGGAAAGAAGTGGTTTCTTTCCTACACTCTATACCAGCAGACAAGCCTCCAAAAGCCTTTGCTCACTGCCTGTGCAGATGCACTTACATCTCCCTGCTTCCATTTCTAGGCAAGCTCTGCATTGGTGTTGCACTGATTCTGTAGCTGAATCCTCTTTAGAAGACAGTCCAGGACTTGATTGGGTGTCCTAAACTTTCTTCACAGCAATGAACTTATCTTTAAAGTTCTTGATGATTCAATAAATGGTTGATTTATTAGCAATCTTACAAGCAACAATGTCCTTTCCTGTAAAGATATTTGATGCTAGGCAAATTGGCAATGATAACTGCACGTGTTGCCTTGGAGGTAACCATAGTTCACAGGAGAAGACATTGATTTCAAACAGCACCCAGTCTGGACATATCATTCTATCATACTGATTGAATTATATCAGCTGAATTGTCATCCTTAATAATTTATTTTGTGCTTAAGAAAAGATCACTGAAATGATGTAACCTGGTCATTTTGTGGGAAGGCTGAAATGAAATGAAAGTAGGGTTTAGTGTTTAAGCTAGTTTTCACGGCAAGGAATGACTGCAATATTTTGCAATCCATTTGTTCACTCTTTGTAATATTTTAACGTGTTGTGAAAACCAAAAGTTGTGTCAGTATGAAAACTTTTGGACATAGCTGTAGGCACTTTAAATGTCTAAAGTGTAACAAATACTAGTGTCACACTGGATTTACAAGTCACAAAAGATAATTCCTGCCTAAAGCACCTGTCACACACAGCAAGATCGCTAGCGAGATCGCTGCTGAGTCACAAGTTTTGTGACGCAACAACGATCTCACCAGTGATATCGCTGTGTGTGACACGTATCAGTGACCGGCCTCCCCACCGGGTATCGCCCTGGACATTTTTTTGATCGTTGGTCTCCCGCTGGCCAGCACGCATCGCTGCGTGTGGCAGGCGGGAGACCAGCGATCAGCGAGCTGGTATCCAAGGTAAATCATGGGTAACTAAGCGCGTGCATCAATTAGTTACCCGCTGTGTACCTTAGATACCAGCGTGCTGGTGCTGGGAGCTGGTATCCACGGCAAACAGCAGGTTTCTAAGCGCCGCGAGGCGCTTAGAAACCCAATGTTTACCATGGATACCAGTTCCCTGCACCAGCATGCTGGTATCTAAGGTACACAGCGGGTAACTAAGCGATGCGCGCTTGTTACCCGCGTCGTCGCTGGTCCTGATCGCTGCTGAGATCTCCCTGTTTGGCAGCTCACCAGCGATCATGTAGCGACACACCAGCGATCCAGACAAGGTCATATCGTTGTCGGGATCGCTGGTACGTCGGTATGTGTGACAGGGGCCTAAGTCTTCAGTCCTTGTTCAACCATGGCAAAAATCTAACCTGTCGAAAGACAAATAAAAACATCCCAGCAATACTTAAAACTTCTTAATGGGGCAATGGTAATTTGGGCTTATAATGGTATTTCCTCTATTATTTTACTTAACAAATAGGTAGGAATTAAACAAATTTTTTACTAAATATTGAAAACATGTCACTTGGAAACTCATTATGACAGAGCAATAGAAGGAAACTTGGAAGAATTAATGAGGAGAATCCTATTATATTGATAAAACCTCTACAATAGGACTTGCAACAAAGACACACATTTCATTTTTACTTTATAACAGTTGCATAATTATTGGAAGGAAGAGATTACCAATTAAAATGAGTTCTATGTTCCTGGGAAACTGCAGTAAATTAATATAAATATCCCCATTTATAGTTATATTGAATGATGTATAATTAAAAATTCAATTACACTGATTCAGCTTAATTTCTTCAAAGACTGGTGACTATGAATTGGTAATGACAAAATAATTCTGCAGTAATTACAGGGCACAATTACAATCTTAAGAAAACTATTCAAAACACTATTGGCTATAGTTGGTGTACCATGAAAATGTGTGTGCATATTTTATAGATGTTTCCCTGCTATTTAACAGTATATAACTTCATAAATATATTTTAGCCAGCGTTTTTATTGGTTGAATGTCAAATTACGGTAGTTGCATTCATTTTTAAAACTTGCCTAAAAATCTCATGCAGAAATTCTGACTATACATGCTGTTGGCTATTGAAAAAATTCAGCAAATTTGCATTAACAGCCAAATATCACTGTTAGAATCTTAAACCTCAGTTTTTGTACATAGTTCATTAATGATTGAAAGAATTGAGCTCACTCACATGAGTGGCTGAAAGAGAGTATAACAGAACAAGGGGAAAAGTGGTTGATAGGTTGTACATTCTCCTAGATTTTTGTTTTATAGTGAGTAAATAAACCAGCCAGGCAGTTGGTAGAAGGAGCAGTGTATTTTTCTTTATTTAGTCTTTCCCGGTGATTGTGATGACTGTGGTAATCACCTGCAATGCTCAGGTATGGTAAGCTCCGGTATGGTGCAGAGTCCATCAGAGGAGGGCTTGCTCTCTTCTCCTGGTAAAACTTCTATTAGTAAAGCTGGGTCCAGCTTTGGTAAGTCAGGTGTCACGATCCATTTTTGGATCTGTGTCATTTTGGGCTGCTCACATTTAAACTTTTTTCCTTTCTGGCCATCGGGGTTAATGTCAGTTGTTCCCCCCAGTGGCCGCTGGTGTTACTACAAGTTTAGTTAGTCTGCTGGTGGGTTTTTCCCCCCGGTGGCAGCTGGTGTTCCTACAAATTTAGATAGTCTGCTGGTGGGTTTTTCCCCTCGGTGGCCGCTGGTGTTACTGCATTATGATTAATTATCTATGCAGGTGGGTGCCACTCCCACCTCCCTTTTTAAGGCCACCTGGTGCTGCAGCTCACTGTTGGTGATACTCTTCCTTTTGCTACCAACCGTGGTGAAGAATGAACTTACCTGGTGCAGTGGTGGTTCAGCTTATCAAGAGCTGGCTGTGTGCAGTGGGGCTGCAGCTGAATGCTGATCTGGAGCCTTACTCTGCTGCTTGGTGCATTGCAGCAGAGAAAGCTAAGTTTTGTTTTTTAGTTTATTTAACCCTGAGGTGTCTGTATTATCTTTCCTTTGGTTTTTGGTGCAGTTTACTTTATTCCCTGTCTTACCTCCTGGGGAGGGGGTTGGGGGATTAGCTCAGGGCTAAATAGGAGATAGGGATAGGTCAGGGATTTGGGCCTCACTACCATCAAGTGTACCCCCAAGTTAAGGAAAGTCCCCTTAGCCTGAGGGGCTGTTCAGGGGCCCTGGTTCCTCGTCTCCTGCTTTCCCCCTACCTGCCCCATGACATTATCACCCACCACCCATTTTTTTTCTGGTGAGCCATGGCCCAAATGCAGATCTTTGTCCAATTGCTGCAAACTCTCACTGAGGAGTGTTGGGTGCTGCCTGGTGTGGTGGGGCAGCAGCTACAGCAGTAGGTGGGGTTCAGGGCCTCAGCTCAGGTGCAGGCTCAATCAGAACCCAAGTTATCTCTCCCAGACACGTTTTATGGAGGGAGAGATTTTTTTGGTTTTTCATTATGCCTGCAAGCTACACTTCAGGCTCTGCCCTCGTTCATTAGGGAGTGAGGAACAGCGGGTGGGATTCATCATATCCCTCCTTAAAGGTGATCCCCAATCCTGGGCCTTCTCTCTGCCGGCTGATTCACCATCTCCACAGTCGGTAGATGCGGCTTTGGCGAATATGCCCCCCTGTAGTCCTTGCTAGGGAAGAGGACTCATTGGTTCAGTTTTACGAGCCCAGGCAGGTGGGAGGAGTTGGTTCCCCAATGGTGTTGCCGCGGTTCATCGTGGTTTGGGGGCATGCTTTTTCTGTGGGCAGACTGGCCATTTTTTCAGGGTCTGCCCGGCTCACGCCAAAACTTCTGTACCACCTAAGAAGCCGCGTGCCCCTGGTCGTGTGGAGGGAGGGGACCTGGGAGTGTATATTTCCTCCATTTTGCCCTCTCAGTGTACTTTGTCAGCAGAAGTGGTGGTTGGCGGGGTACCTGAGGGCATACCGGTGTTTGTGAACAGTCAATCTGGTGGACTCTCACTTTGTCAATCTGGTGGACTCTCACTTTGTCCAGACCCATGGCCTGAGGTGCAGGATGCTGGCCAAACCCCTAAGGGTCTAGGCCATTGACTCTGTCCCACTGAGCCAGGGGAGGTTGACCCAAGTCGTGGAAAATATACTTGTGCATAAAGGGACTCATTATGAAGAGTCCCTGTCATGCTATGTCTTGGGGAAATGCCATCACCTATTGTTTTAGGCCTCCCTTGGTTAGAAAGACACAACTCGGTAATAGATTGGCGGTCTAGGGAAGTAGTCAGCTGTGATCAGTCGTGTGAGGGCTGCTGCCTTGGGGCTACTGTCTCTGCCATCATTCTACAACCATCCCCTTCTTCTAAAGTGAGGGCAGCAAAGGTGCTGCCAGGTAGTAGGGGCAAGTCTCAACCCTTGCCATTAGCCAACCCTGAGAGGCAGAGTCCTCATAGGAGGAGGGGTCGGAGGAGGATGATGGTTCCTTCAAAGAATTGTGGGGATGTGAGTGTGGTGACACAGGGGGACGCCTCTGTTGTCAGCTCCTTGATGAGTTCACCGTCTTGTGGCAAACGTATGAGTGGCAATAAGCGTTCAGGACCGGACCTGTGTGTGAACGAGTATGTATGGGTGTCCACCAATCACATCCAGTGGAAGTGTGCTGCTGGGGTCTGGAGTTCTCGAGTTATTGGTCCTTATCGGGTGTTGGGCATCCTTGGCCCAGGGACTTACCAGCTGGAGTTACCCCCAGTTATGCCCATACTCAACTCATTCCCCAGGTCAGCGCTCTGGAGATTTGTGGTGCTTCCAGAGCATACATTGTCACCTCCATCAGCACACGTTTGCAATGAACCTGAGAGTCAGGTGGTTGCTGGGGTGAACTCTGGTGGATCTAGGCATCCTCACTGTAGGTGGTTTTCTGGTGAGGTGTGGTGTTGAGGGTCCAGAGGCCCCTCATTGTAAGGGGGGTACTGTCACAATCCATTTTTGGATCTGTGTCAGTTTGGGCTGCTCACATTTAAACTTTTTTCCTTTCTGGCCATCGGGGGGTTAATGTCAGTTTTTCCCCGGTGGCTGCTGGTGTTACTACAAGTTTAGTTAATTTGCTGGTGGGTTTTTTCCCCTGGTGGTCTCTGGTGTTACCGCATTGTGATTATCTATGCAGGTGGGTGCCACTCCCACCTCCCTTTTTACGGCCACCTGGTGCTGCAGCTCTCTGTTGGTGATACTCTTCCTTTTGCTACCAACCGTGGTGAAGAATGGACTTACCTGGTGCAGTGGTGGCTCAGCTTATCAGGAGCTGGCTGTGCGCAGTGGAGCTGCAGCTGAATGCTGTTCTGGAGCCTTACTCTGCTGCTTGGTGCATTGCAGCAGAGAAAGCTAAGTTTTGTTTTTTAGTTTATTTAACCCTGAGGTGTCTGTATTATCTTTCCTTTGGTTTTTGGTGCAGTTCACTTTATTCCCTGTCTCACCTCCTGGGGAGGGGGTTGGGGGTTTAGCTCAGGGCTAAACAGGAGATAGGGACAGGTCAGGGACTTGGGCCTCACTACCATCAAGTGTACCCCCAAGTTAAGGAAAGTCAGGGCACCCCCTTAGCCTGAGGTGCAGTTCAGGGGCCCTGATTCCACGTCTCCTGTTTTCCCCCTACCTGCCCCATGACATCAGGAATTTTCTTGATTAGTTATCTGCCAGTCAGCCTAGGTTTTATTTTGTATCCTTTTGCATTGTCTGCTTTGCTGTTGTGTGGAACCCATAAAACTGTGTGCTTTGGAGTGTCTGAAACTCCCATCTTGCCAAGAAGATGACAATCCCATGAGTGAATTCCCTAATCCTATATGTATTATGCACAAGTGCTCAAGTCATGATTGACACTATACCTACTTATGTGAACAGGATGAAACAAGTGTTGGCTGTTTGTCAGATGGCTGCATGAGAGGATTCTTCTGTTATTGGATAGTAGAAAAGTTTGTCAAGTTCTGAGGTCTGTATATTTATACCGCTTTATACTGTGGGATCAGGGATGGGTCAGGTCAGAAGCGGGGGTTGGGGGGTGAACGCAGCAATCTGTGCAGCCACATTGACCCTGGTTCCACTCTCTAAATAGGTAATAAACCTTAATCCTAATTCTCATACCCTTGTATTTATGGATTTATGTATTATATATTTATGGTTTAGGTGGTCAGCAAAGTGAAGGGAGGAATTTTTTCCTACTCTTTTTAGGGGAAAGTTTCATGATGTTTAGTGTGATGATGCATACCTTGATTATACAAGGTATAATCACTATATCATTAGCACTGCCTTTTAATGGATACCATCTTAGCATTCTACTTGCAATGCCAGTTTTTGAAGCAACTTCCAGTTTACACTGGGCCCTCGTCAGTAATCTCACATAGGATATAACAATGCATTTGATATAGAAATACCCCTGCTCTCTTCCCATCACCTGCTTACAGTATACTACTTTTGTTATTTTTGCTGCTTTCCTCCCCTTTATTGGAGGCTTGATCACCCTGTCTTTTTAATTGTTTTTATATTTTTTCTTATTTAATAAAGATATTAATTTTAATTTGCTACAAATCCATTCTTATCTTTATGGCACCCAACCATAATAGATTATGTTGATTCTAGTATCTTAACAGCTAACATAGAAAAAAATTCAAAAAAACTCATACTACAAGATATGGACTTCCCAAAACCCTGTCTGATGACAAATGCACATATAGCAGGATGCAGCAGGCATCCACTAATAAAGGTAAGGGGCAACTCAGGTGCAGAATACTGATAAAAACAACCACCCCACACCTACCAGACCATGGAGAGATTTGCTGCCTAGTAGAAAAAAATGCACATAGATAAGGCATTTGCATAGGACACCAGTCGCACATGTAAGTGTGATGCAAAGTGTCTGGCTTGTAACCTATTAATGACACCCATAGTATTGTCAGGCGGGCTGCTCCAGCACTATATTATGCAACACACAGTGACAGACGCCCCAATAGACCAAGCCAACAAAAAGAGGCCCGGCTGCATCCTGCAAAAAATGATATGATAAGTGCAAAAAATTAATGCATACAATTAGAGTTGAGCGAAACGAGTCGGTCAATTTCAAAAGTCGCCGACTTTCGCAAAAGTCGGGTTTCATGAAACAAAACCCGACCATAGCGTGAGGTCGGCCACGAGGTCGGCGACTAGAGCGCCAAAGTCGCGTTTCAAAAGATGCTTTCAGTGCCCTTTTTCATCCAATGATGGAGGACGCACACTGTGGGCAACGTGATGACATAGGCAGCGGTCACCACCATCTTTGAGAAGGGCATGAAAGTGATTGGCTTGCTTTGTGTGGCATCACAGGGGCTATAAAAGTGCGTGCACGCCGACTGCCATCTTACTTCTGCTGATCTCAGAATAGGGAGAGCTGTTGCTGCTGCTGATTCTGTAGGGAGAGCGTTAGGCAGGGAAGAAGATTCAAAAAAACTGCTTCTGCTGCTAGCGATTTTGCCTGTACAACACACCAGTTAGTGTGCAGTGCAAGGGGAGGCTATATTTTGGTGCATAAGCTCTGTTGGTTATTAGGCTGCCTTATAAGGCTCCCTGATAGCTGCATTGCTGTTTTCACACTGCTGTGCAAGCTGCTTTTTTAAAAGCAAAAATGCTTTTCATCCTCTTTTTCACCCAGTTACCAAGCGTCCATTTTTCCACACTTTTGTGTGCAGCAGTCCTGCTTATTAGACAGCCTGTTGCCATACTTGGGACTGAGAGCATCATTGTCAGCTTGCTAAAATATCTAGGGAGATTCAAATTCTCCCCAGTCCTATATAGACATTTTATACACCATCCAATTTCAGCCTGTTATATTGAGATGTAATCTACACTGGGCCTGAGATATTAGTTCAGTGTCCTCAAGTCTGTAGGGAGATTCAAATTCTCCCCAGTCCTATATAGACATTTTATACACCATCCAATTTCAGTCTGTTATATTGAGATGTAATCTACACTGGGCCTGAGATATTAGTTCAGTGTCCTGAAGTCTGTAGGGAGATTCAAATTCTCCCCAGTCTTATATATACATTTTATACACCATCCAATTTCAGCCTGTTATATTGAGGTGTAATCTACACTGGGCCTGAGAAATTAGTTCAGTGTCCTCAAGTCTGTAGGGAGATTCAAATTCTCCCCAGTCCTATATAGACATTTTATACACCATCCAATTTCAGCCTGTTATATTGAGGTATAATCTACACTGGGCCTGAGATAATAGTTCAGTGTCCTCAAGTCTGTAGGGAGATTCAAATTCTGCCCAATACTATATACACCTTGTACCTTGTTTTACAGTACCATATTGCTGGTGGTATTTTGGGTACATTTTCCCAAAAATAAGGAAGTGTGTTTGAAGAGGCCGTGGATGTGGGCGGGGGTTGCCAGCTGGTAATGATGGTGTTGGTGGTGGATCTGCTGGTAGTGGCAAAAGCACAATAGCACCTAATGCAGGAGGTGTTGAGCCTGCGTCATCATCTGACTCCACAAGGCCTCAAAGGCTCCCTTTTCTGGGAGTAGGTAAACCGCTTTTAAAGCCGGAGCTTCAGGAACAAGTTTTGGCTTACATTGCTGACACAGCCTCCAGCTCTCTCGCCTCCTCTTCTGAAGTTTCAAAAAAAAAAAGCACTGAGTCGTCATTGGAGGCTCATGGTCAGAAACCACACCTTTCCTTGTATCCTTCACCTTTACCAAAAGTAAAGGATGCAGCAGACCACACTACAGATTACTCCATGGAGCTCTTTTCACATACCATGCCTGGGTTATCAAGTCAAATCGTGAATTACCCAGTCCAAGAAGAATCTGACATGGAGTGCACTGACGCACAGCCACTGCTAGATTTATCTGCTGGCACATTCACTCAGAGCACTACATTGTCCTCGCAGTGTACTGAGCCAGAATCTGACCCTGAAGAAACTCAGGTGCCCCTTCCCGCATACTATACCACCTTACATGGTGTCACAGAGGAAGGTGCACATGACATTGAAGAGGAGGTGATGGATGACCCAGTTGTTGACCCAGATTGGCATCCATTGGGGGAAGAGGGTGCCGCTGCCAATAGCTCAGAAGAGGAGGAGAAGGATCCGCAGCAGGCATCGACATCGCAACAGCTGTTATCTGGCAGGCCCGTAGCAGTCCATAAATGGTTTACAAAAACCAAAAGAGTTGCAGGACAGCTAGGCCAGACGGTCAAATTAGCACAGCGTGCAAGGCCTCAAAATGTCTTCCATAGTAGGAAGAGTGCAGTGTGGCACTTTTTTGGACAAAATCCTAATGATCAGGCAAAGGTTATCTGTAAGAAGTGCGCAAAGACCTTTAGCTGAGGGAAAAATCTGAGAAATTTGAATACCAGTTGCATGCTTAGACATTTAACCACCATGCACTTGCAAGCGTGGACGGACTACCAAACCTCAGGTACCACATGTGCAACTGCTCCCAATGAAGGTAGTCAGCAACGCTACATCGTTTCCCCCACTGTAAGCCCACCGGTTAGCACACCAGCAGCAGCAAATGTTGAAGTGTCGTCACAAGGCTAAAGCAGTCAGGGAATCACAATGTTATTGCTACGAAAGACCGAATCTAGGCCATCAGAAAGTCAGAAAGAACACCAACTCCATCACCATCATCAACCCTCTCTCAGTCCGCCATGTCCACCGCTAGTTCCACCATATGCAGCTCTCAAGTCCAGCTCACCCTACCAGAGACTATGAGTAGGACAAGAAAGTACTCATCCGCATACACTGGGTTTGAACGCCCACATTGCAAAACTAATCTTGTTAGAGATGATGCCCCACCGGTTGGTTGAAAGCGAAGCTTTCCACGAACTCATGGCCTACGCAGTACCACGCTATGACCTACCCAGTCGGCACTTCTTTTCTTGCAAAGCCATCCCAGCCCTCCACCTTCATGTGAAAGACCGCATTGTCCATGCACTCAAGCAATCAGTGAGTGGAAAGGTGCACCTGACAACAGATGTATGGTCCAGTAGGCATGGCCAGGGCCGTTACGTGTCCATCACTGCACACTGGGTTAATGTGGTGGATGCAGGGTCCACAAGGGACAGCGACGGTGGGACAGTGCTGCCTAGCCCACGGTATAGGAAACAGTTGGCTGTAGGCGTTCGACCCTCCCCCTCCTCCTCCAGTAGGGAAAGCTCGTCCACAGAGCGCAGTCGTACGAGCACTCCATCCGCAGCTGCCAGTGTTGCACACTCGGTGTCCCACTATCGAACGGCTAGTGGTAAGCGTCAGCAGGCTGTGTTGAAGATGATGTGTTTGGGCGACAGACATACCGCGGAGGTACTGGCCGACTACTTGCAGCGACAAACTGAGTCATGGCTGGGCAGTCTACATCTTGAGGCAGGCAAGGTAGTTAGTGATAACGGCCAGAATTTTGTGGCAGCCAAAGCCCTTTCAAAACTCAGACACATACCTTGCCTTGCTCACACCTTGAACCTGGTGGTGCAGTGCTTCCTCAATAATTATTCGGAGTTAACAGGCCTGCTCCAGAAGGACCGAAGACTGTGCTCGCACATCCGCCGGTCGCCCGTACACTCCAGTTGTATGCAGAAGCTGCAGCGATTGCTCTAACTTCCCAAACACCGCCTAATTATCGACGTTGCAACAAGGTGGAACTCCACCCTGCACATGGTTGAGAGGCTGTGCGAACAGAGGCAGGCTGTAATGCATTTGTGGGTGGATACACAGCCAGGCACTTTGAGGGCAGACATGGAGTTGTCGGGTGTGTAGTGGTCGAAGCTGAAAGACCTCTGTAAAGTCCTTCAGTGTTTTGAGGAATGCACACAACTGGTAAGCGAAGACAACGCCATCATAAGCATGAGCATCCCACTTATGTGTCTGCTCATGCAAACTTTCACGCACATTAAGGAGCAGGCGTCTGCAGCCGAGGAGGATGAGGAAGAGGAGGAGGGAAGCCTTGATGACAGTCAGCCATTGTCTGCTGCGGGACCTCTCCTGGACGAGGTGGAGGAAGAAGAGGAGGAGGAGGAGGATGATGATGGGGATGATTATTTAGGGGAGGAGGATGCTTCTCATGGGGCAAGAGAAAATGTTGGCGTGGCAAGGTCTGGTACAGGGTTTGTGCGTGACTGGAGGGATGTGGATTTGCCAGAAAGTGCTCCTCCACCCAGCACTCGCAGTTCATCATTGACACCTGGAACATTGGCCCACATGTCAGATTATGCCTTGCAGATCCTAAAAAGGGACCCCCACATTGCCAAAATGATGAAGGATGACGACTATTGGTTGGCCAGCATCCTGGATCCACGCTATAAAGGCAAATTCCAAAACATCATGCCACAGGAGAACCTAGAGCTAATATTGGCTAACAAACAAGCAACTCTGGTAAACCATTTGTTTGAGGCATTCCCAGCACACAGCAGCGGTGATGGTTCTCCAACGAGCCGTAGGGGGCAACATGGAAGAGGTGTTCGCGGTGCACACATCAGAAGTGGTGTTGGAGACATGGGCTTCATGACCATGTTGTGGACTGATTTTTCAAGTCCCGCTTACACGACTGGTAATACTGCATCGATTGAAAGCGACAGGAGACAGCAGTTGTCAACTATGGTTACAAACTACTTCTCATCCCATATCGATGTTCTCCCTCACAGGTCATTCCCCTTTGACTATTGGGCCTCTAAACTGGACGCGTGCCCTGAATTGGCACAATATGCCTTACTGCCCTGCTGCTAGTGTGCTATCGGAAATAGTCTTCAGTGCTGCTGGCTCAATCCTGACAGAAAAAAGGACCCGTCAATCGACCCAAAATGTTGATGATCTAACCTTCATTAAAATGAACCATGCATGGGTTTCAAAGGATTTTGTCCCACCTTCCCCTGATGACACATAGATTGCCAGAAAAATGGCTCGCTTTTGTCCTCCTCTTCCTCGGACTTCTCCAATTCCTCCATTTGCAGCTGCTGAATGTCCAACATCAACATATGCCATTTTTTAAACCTCCCTAACTGGGCTGCCTCCCCCCCCATGGCCGGGGTCACCACCTAGCACACGCAACCATGCGAGTGCTATTGCCCTGGACAGGTGGGTGGGCTGACTCATGGGCGCCGTCACTGGCACAGGGTCCCTCATAGTGCAATCAAGTGTCTCTGATGGTGGGGGTGCACACCCGCCATCAGACACACCGGCATACTATGAGGGGCCCAGTGCCAGTACCGATGCCCATAAGTGTGCCCCCCTTGCTTGGGCAGGGCCCCAGCATTTGCAATATTTACCTCTCCCTGCTCCTCAGCTGTATAGTCTGGGCTGTCAAATCCTTCCCTGGGACTGCCACTACAAATTTGGTGAACTGATAGATGATAGTTAAGACGTAGCTATGATCAATGGCTTCCATTTCTTATGTACATCGACTCACAATGAGATGCAGTGGTGATTTATCATCAGATTTCACAGTTTTCCTACTCACAGATGTGTGACATTCCTACCCACATTTTTAAATGTGCCCTCTCATGCCAATCCAATAGAATCGCCTACAGCCTGTGGCTTCTGTCTTTTGCACTCCAAAGTTACCTGACAGATCATGAAAGGCAGTGAGGACCATGTCTACATCTCTCCCTGTGATCAAAATTTGATGGAGATGAATAACGGTGATGGGATCAATGGTACTGCGATACAGCAACCCTTTCTTCACAAAGAACTGTTTTTGCTGTCTCCACACACAAAGTAATTGAGGGTCAGCATCGCCTCTAAGAATTCTCCCGGGAGTTTTCCCCCTGATTAGTAATTCCTAAATTTCTGCAATCACTCGACTTTATGTCTGTACTTTTATCCATCTCGTTTCCTATTGCGGAGAGTCTGGAGTGTCTTACTGAGACAGAAATATATATGAAGATTTAAAAATACCCCAACAGTGTATACTGGTGTACGCTTCAAAAACATTTCCTTTTTTCTATTTGTTAGATTCTTGTCTAATCCATACTGAGGCTGTGAGTGTCTTTGTCAGACTCCGGAAATAAACACGGAGATTTTAAATGTTTAAACTATGCTATATATATACCTGTTATCCGGTGATACTGTACCCTTTCTCAACTTTCTGCAATCTTGTCGAATCCATACTGTGCCTGAGACCGTCTGAGTCTGCCTCCTGATTACAGATGAGTGGTGTTTGAGTGGAACTGTTAGCCAAGTTCAAATTCTAGCTGTTTTGGGCGGTGTTAGATCCGTTCGTCGAACTACAACACTTTGATTAAAATTCGGCTGTTCGAGTTTCCATTCGAGAACGTTTCGTTAAACAAAAGCGCATCTTTTTTTCACATTAATAATGGTTTTCAATGATAATAGACAGTTTTAGGGCATAGTAGCGGTGTCTGGTAGCCAGCGGTGTACTACACCTGTGAAGGTGCTACACCATGTGTGTTTCTAATAATTTTTTACTGCATATTGTCCTGAAAATCCTTTTGGGCCTAGTAACTGTGTCTGCTACTCAGAAGAGTAGCCCACCTGTGAACCGAGCTATGTCGCCTGTTTATGAAAGAACCAGTTTTTGACTGCATTTACACCACTTAATACTTTGGGCCTAGTAACTGTGTATGCAACTCAGCAGAGTTGGCCACCCGTGAACCAAGCTATGCCGCCTGTTTATGTAAGAACTGTGTGCTACTCAGTAGAGGAGCCCAGCTGTTAAGCAAGCTACAGCACCTGTGGTTTCGACACTTAATTTTTTCACATTCTTTCTGGAATGCCGTTTAGGCCTAATTCCGGAATTGCGGTTGACCTGCACTTACTGGGAAATGCTTGTTCGTGGGGAAGAATTGCAATCCCAGATCCCCATCACTAACGGGGTTTAGCGTGTTATCCGCACCTGTAAGCGATACACGCTGGTCCTTTCATTGTAGCACGTGTGCAGTCCCGGACATGTAAGGGCATGACAGACCTGTTATTGGCCGATCTCGCGTGCCAGAGCCTCGTGCGTCCCTCTAGTAAGCTGGACGCGGACCGCGGGGGCATGCATGAGTCTCGTTCATTAACGGAATTAAGCTTGCAGTCTGTGCAGCTTTTTTGTGGATGGCATGGTTGAGGTTGCCCGTGTTGAGTCCAATTAAGCCGCAGGCTTCACTCCTGGTGGTGCCCTTCTGGACATTCCTTTAAGGTTCAGCTTTGCAACCATACTGCCCTCGGAAATCAAACACTTTTCCTGACAGTGACATTCTGGTCAGACAGCGTGATGACATCACGTCTGTTCGCCCTCTGCCTAAGCAGTCCAAGTGCAGAGAGATGGAAGATGGGGACGAGGAGGAGTCCATACTAGTACAGGGATTCCCTAGCAAGGAGACTTATTTAATTGTTTTAAAGGTTGGGAGCAATTTTTGGGGAGCACGATACTCTGGAGAATGATATCTGGGGCCCACCATACACTGGAGCATTCCAAAGGTCGACATCAGTCACTGGAGCAGCATTTACAGGCCCCATTTTACACTGGAGCATTAGAAATGGGGCCCATTATATATGGAGCATTATTTGGGCCCATAAGACACTGGAGCTTAATCCATGGTGAACAACATATACTGTAGCATTATGTGGAGCTCATCATATACTGTATGGAACATTATATGGGACCAATGATTTTGCATAGAGAAATATATGGGCCTCATTACTCTGTATGGCACACTATGCGGTGGCCATAATACTGTATGGAGGAATATACTGTCTGTTTTTGGAGCTATTGGAGAATTTAAAATGGATATTAGTCATGTGATGTAAGAATTGAAGTATTTTTCATTGTACTGTACAGCTCTGCCGTATCAAAGGATCATGAATTGTGTCATTTGTTAAAGGAGCCCAGTGACACTCTTTGGCCCTGGGCCCACGAAAATCTGGAGCCAGCCCTACCCCCCCACAACTTTAGCCAAATAACCCCCAGTTTTCAATGCCTAATTATTATTATAAAGTAAATTAAGGTTGACAAGCTTAAGGAATAAGAATTGATGCTTTTGGCATTAAAATGGGCACTCTAGGTGTGTTTCCTGTCCTCCACTCACTGCTGACTTTTCTTCCCCATTGATTTACATTGGGTTTCGTGTTTCAGTCAGCCTTCGACTTTTCACGATAATCGGCCGATTTTGTTCGACCCAACTTTTGCGAAAGTCGGGTTTCGTGAAACCCGACTCGACCCGAAAAAAGGCAAAGTCGCTCATCTCTAGTCCAATGCCCATATACCCATCACACATCCTCCATCCCATAGTCAACCATTATGACATCATAATGAGTGGCGGGGCTTGCAACCTATGATGACATCAGCATCGCCATGGCAACCATTATGACATCATAATGAGGGGCGGGGCTGGATACACACACACTTTTTCCCCATTATGTAGATAGGGGCAAAATTGTTTTGTGAATTGGAACGCACGGGGTTAAAATTTCACCTCACAACATAGCCTAGGACACTCTCGGGGTCCAGACGTGTGACTGTGCCAAATTTTGTGGCTGTAGCTGCGACGGTGCTGATGCCAATCCCTGACATACACACATACATACATACACACACTTGAGCTTTATATATTAGACTAGCTGAAGAGCCCGGCGCTGCCCGGGCATAGTAACTAACTGTGGTTAGTTATAGCAAATTATAACTATCCTCCATCCCATAGTCCCGTGCCCATATACCCATCACGCATATCCACGATCCCATAGGCCCGTGCCCATATACCCATCATACATATCCTCCATCCCATAGTCGAGTGCCCATATACCCATCACACATCCTCCATCCCATAGTCCCATGCCCATATACCCATCATACATATTTGCCATCCCATAGTTGAGTGCCCAAATACCCATCACACATCTTTCATCTCATAGTCCCATGCCCATATACCCATCAAACATATCCTCCATCCCATAGTCCCGTGCCCATATACCCATCATACATATCCGCCATCCCATAGTCCCGTGCCCATATACCCATCATACATATCCTCCATCCCATAGTCCCGTGCCCATATACCCATCACACATCGTCCATCCCATAGTCCCGTGCCCATATACCCGTCACACATCCTCCATTCCATAGTCCCATGCCCATATACCCGTCATACATATCCATCCTCCATCCCATAGTCCAGTGCCCATATACCCATCACACATCCTCCATCCCATAGTCAACCATTATGACATAATAATGAGCGGCGGGGCTTGCAACCTATGATGACATCAGCGTCGCCATGGCAACTGGGGCGGGGCTTGATACACACACTTTTCCCCCATTATGTAGATAGGGGCAAAATTGTTTGGTGAATTGGAATGCGCGGGGTTAAAATTTCGCTTCACAACATAGCCTAGGACACTCTCGGGGTCCAGACGTGTGACTGCCAAGTTTTGTGGCTGTAGCTGCGACTGTGCGGATACCAATCCCGGACATACACACATACATACATACACACACTTGAGCTTTATATTTTAGATATGTGTGTGTGTGTTTTGAAGATTCTTTTGTTTTAAAACAATGTGTACAGTTTTTTTTACAATGCTATTTTAACATGAGTTTTTACTGAGAATTGCTCTATGTAAAAGCTCATGTTAAAATCTCATTGAATACGGATGTCATACGCATGTAATGTGGAAAAATCGCACTGAAATCGCATTACACTCGCATGACAATCGCATAGAATCGGTCCGTTTTTTCCATCCAGAAAAAGGACCATTTTTTTCTCGCAAATGGGGATGAGCCCTAATATTGTACGTAGTGGCCAGTGAATATAGATAGTAAAAAACACATTTTTTAATGCTGTTAACATACAAATTTGATTTTAACAATATGTTATTTTTGTGATGACACATTCCCTTAAGGCTTTTCAGTATTAAAAACAGTCATTTTAGGTCATTGTAAATACATGATTTTATTTTATGTGCTTATATAATGCCATTAATTCCACAGTGCTTTAAAGATATGATCATCACTGTCACCATTGGGGCTCAAAATCTAAATTTTGTCTTTAGAGAGTGAGAGGAAAACCAAGCAAAGTTGGGGAAAATATATAAATGCTTTGTACATGTTTTCTTGGTGGGATTTGTACTCAGGAGCTCACCACTGCAAGATTACAGTCCTAAACATCAAGCCACTTTGCTGCCTTTGAACTCAAGACCCCAACTTGTACAGTGCTAACCACTGAGCCACCTTGCTTCCTTTAAAGGGAACCTGTCACATGAAAAATTGCTATTAATCTGCAGATAGGGGATTAATCTGCAGGTTGATAGCATTCTGAATTTGCCTGATGTCGACACTTGGACCCTTAGTGCTATGAGGGAATTAATTTTTTTCCTCCTGGTAGCGTTCCCATTTCAGTCAGAGGTGTGGCGTTGGAGCAGTCACTGCTCTGTGTATATGGATCAGCAACGTAGATGCACGCCCCAACATTGACTGACAGCAGCTGAGCATTGACCAAAAGCAACAACAAAAGCAGTGGAAAATTGGGGCCTTTATATCCCGAATTAGTGTTAAAGACAGCTTATTCTGAAAAGTTACTTGAAAGTATAGTTACCCTTTAAAGGGATGTTTAAAATTTTGGAAGTTATACTCTATTCATTGGATAGGAAACAACTTCCTAACTACTAGGGGTTCAGCCCTTGAAACCCCCACTCATTCCGAGAAACAAGGCTCTGAAGAGTGGTGGTTGATCATTCTTATTGCCGCTCCATTCATTTTTAATGGGACCTCTCTAAATAGACAAACAATGTGATTGACTTATCTTCGACACTCCCATAATAATTTTTCAGTTTTCATTCCAAATATATTTAGAATATGCTCCTAGATCTACATATTGTGGTAGAATAATTGTTTCAACACCAACTTTTGTTCTTTTGATTTTCAGAATTTTTAGTGCTGGTCAGAAGAATCAAATTTTGACTGGCTGGCCTACACGCTAGCAGAAATAATTTGAGACCCATGGGCATACTAAGAGGAAATCAGAGGAACAGAGGCCGTATAACTAGTGTATAACAATCTCTAGACATAGCATTTTTTCTTATTGATTCCAATTTAATAATTCTTAAATTTTGTCTGAGCCTACAGAATAAATAACTATTTATGTGTGCAGAAACCCTGTAATTCCCTGACTTAAGCGATGGTTTAAGAACATATCCAATGTTCAGCATATGAAGACAATAATTTTTCTCATAAATGAATCTACTACCTCAATACGCATTGGGAAGATGTCCAAATATAGAATTAAGCTGCTTATTCAAACTTGGTTTATAGAGTAATTAAACTATCACCATGTTTTTTATATTTTGTGCAAACTTTAATTTTCTGCCGATGAAGAGACTGCCACCATTAACTTAACAGACCACTGAGAAGTGTGCAGCCCAGGAAACATGAGCACACAGCTCCTCCCTAAGCATGCACACAGAGCACAGTAAGGATTCAATATAAAAGGCAGGCTTCATAGGCAATATTTTCTATTGAATTCGTACCCCATTCCATGGGCGCTCTGGCAGGAGCTGTGCCTTCCTGGATTTCTATTGAATATATACTCTGCTCTGTGTCTGCACTCAGAAAAGAGCTGTATACTCCTATCTCTTGAGCTGTGTTATTTTTTGGAGGTACTATTGAGTGAATGGTGGGGGTCTTAGGACCCAGACATCCACTGATCTATAAGGCGACTCTGATGAGGATTATTGTTACTGACGTTACCGCTGTTCAGAGACGCCAGGTCTCGCCGATAAGTATCCACAATCAATGATGGTTTCGGGAGCCATGTCATCTGCTGGTGTAGGTCCACTGTGTTTTATCTTGACCAATGTCAACGCAACCGTCTACCAGGAAATTGTAAAGCACTTCTTACTTCCATCTGCCAAAAAGCTTTTTGGAGATGGAAATTTAATTCAACAGCAGGACCTGGCACCTGTCCACACTGCCAAAAGTACCAATATCTGGTTTAACCCCTTTACCCCCAAGGGTGGTTTGCACGTTCATGACCGGGACAATTTTAACAATTCTGGCCACTATCTTTATGAGGTCATAACTCTGGAATGCTTCCATGGATCCTGGTGATTCTGACATTGTTTACTTGTGACATATTGTACTTCATGTTAGTGGTAAAATTTAATTGATATGACTTGCGTTTATTTGTGAAAAAAATGGAAATTTGGTGAAAATTTTGAAAATTTCTCAATTTTCCAACTTTGAATTTTTATGCCCTTAAATCACAGAGTTATGGCACACAAAAAACTTAATAAATAACATTTCCCACATGTTTTTTTTTACATCAGCACAATTTTGGAACCAAAATTTTTTTTTTTAGGAAGTTATAAGGGTTAAAAGTTGACCAGCGATTTCTCATTTTTGCAGCACCATTTTATTTTTACGGACCACATCCCATTTGAAATCACTTTGAGGGGTCTATATGATAGAAAATACCCAAAAGTGACACCATTCTAAAAACTGCACCCCTCAAGGTGCTCAAAACCACATTCAAGAAGTTTATTAACCCTTCAGGTGCTTCACAGGAATTTTTTGAATGTTTAAAAAGAAAATGAACATTTAACTTTTTTTTTCACAAAATAATTACTTCAGGTCCAATTTTTTTTATTTTACCAAGGGTACCAGGAGAAATTGGACTGCAAAAGTTATTGTGCAATTTGTCCTGAGTACGATAATACCTGATATGTGGGGGGAATCACTGTTTTGGCGCATGGCAAAGCTCAGAAGGGAAGGAGCGCCGTTTGAGTTTTTCAATGCAAAATTGGCTGGAATTCAGATCGGACGCCATGTCACGTTTGGAGAGCCCCTGATGTGCCTAAACAGTGGAAACCCCCCAGAAGTGACCCCATTTTGTAAACTAGACCCCCCCCAAGGAACTTATCTAGATATGTGGTGAGAGCTCTGAACCCTCAAGGGTTTCACAGAAGTTTATAACATACAGCGGTACAATTAAAAAATCATATTTTTTCCACAAAAATGATCTTTTCACCCCAATTTTTATTTTCCCAAAGGTAACAGGACTCCAAAAGATATTGTGCAATTTGTCCTGAGTATGCTGATACCCCATATGTGGGTGTAAATGACTATTTGGGCGCATGGCAGAGCTTGGAAGGGAAGCAGCGCTATTTAACTTTTTTGGCTGGAATTGAGATCGGACGCCATGTTGCGTTTGATAAGCCCCTGATGTGCCAAAACAGTGGAAACCCCCCAATTCTAACTTCAACCCTAACCCTAACACACCTCTAACCCTAATCTCAGCCCTAACCCTAGCCCTAAACCTAGCCCTAACGGGAAAATGGAAATAAATACATTTTTTTATTTTATTATTTTTCCCTACCTAAGGGGGTAATAAAGGGGGGTTTGATTTACTATTTGTGACAGGTCTTTATGTTTGGCAGCTGTTATACGCTAAAAGACGCTTTTTATTGTAAAAATAGTTTTTGCATCACCACATTTTGAGAGCTATAATTTTTCCACATTTTGACCCACCGAGTCATGTGAGGTCTTATTTTTTGGGGTATTGTCAAGAGGAAGAAGAGAGACACCAGACCCAGCAATGCAGATGAGCTGAAGGCTGCTATCAAAGTAACCTGGTCTTCCATAACACCTCAGCAGTGCCACAGACTGATCGCCTCCGTGTCATGCCGCATTGATGCAGTAATTGATGCCAAATGAGCCCCGACATAGTATTGAGTGCATTTACTTAATATACATTTCAGTAGGCCAACATTTTGAATTTTAAAATCATTTTTTCAAGCTGGTGTTATAAAGTATTCTAGTTTACTGAGATAATGATGTTTGTTTTCATTGGCTTTCTATATATATAATTGCGTTATATTGTCCATCATCCACTTCCATCTGGATGTCTCCGAATTCCACAATCCACCGCGCCGCACCGGAAGTACGCCGACCACCATTTTGGAACACCCAAGTGATGCTGCTCGGATCCATTCCGCCGCTGCGATCCCGACTGCCGCTCGGATCCAGGCCGATGTTGCGATCCCGAACACTGCTGCGATCCCGAGCGCCGCTGGGATCCCGGTCACTGCTTGGATCCCAGCCGCTGCTTGGATCCCAGCTGCTGCTCGGATCCCAGCTGCTGCTCGGATCCCAGCTGCCGCTGCAATCACGAGGCTGTGAAAGGGGTGTAACGAGGGAGTATAACGAGAGGGGTGTAATGAAGGGGGTATAAAGAGAGGTGTAATGAGGGGGTGTAATAAGAGGGTGTAATGAGGGGGGAGTAATGAGAGGAATGCTGCTGCCGGACTCCCGCCAGGACCCACCCCCTGACTACAAGCGCCGGATCCTGCCGCTGCCTGCCCACCCACCTTCATGCAGTCACAGCCGGCAGGAAAGACCACAGCTTGAGGCCTGTGCTGGAGAATGTGTGTGGCCACCCTCTGGTGGTGCCGCACACCATTTCCAGCACTGGCCGCAAAACACTGTCTTTCCTGCCAGCTGTGAGAGGGGTGTAACGACAGGGTGTAATGAGGGGGGAGTAATGAGAGGGATGCCATCACCGGACCCCCGCCAGGACCACCCTCTGGTGGCACTGCACACCATCTCCAGCACAGGCCGCAAAACACTGTCTTTCATGCCCGTTGTGACTGCACGGAAATGGGTGGGCCGCCACCCCTAGTGCCACAAAGCTGCCCATCATGATGTTACTGCCCTCACGATGCGATAGCATTGGGCACACATCTAGTAAGTCATAATCATCAACATTAACAGAACACTTGAAATATATCACTCTGTTTGTATGACTAATTTATGAGTTTCACTTTTTGTATTGAAGAACTGAAATAAATTAACTTTTTAATGATATTCTAATTTTGTGAGATGAACCTGTATCTATCTATCCCAAGTCCCAACGGTTCTGACTATGAATTTCCTGTGCTTGGCTGCTGAAATTTCATGGTTCCTTTGAGTTGAGTGCGTAAAACTTGAATGGCATACGAATGGTCCGTGTACCATCCTTTTATTTCTCGCACCCATAGACTTGCATTGGCGAGTCTCGTTCTATATACACAGCCACTCACAGCATTTTGCCATTCTTTCCACAGCCCAATTTCAGCTGAGGGAAGGCTCTCAGATGAGCACACACTCATTGAAGAACATTGGTCAGAGTACAATGCGATTTTTGTCTCGCATTGTACTCATCTGATATATACGCTAATATGAGCGAACCCTGATAGTGAAAATCTAATCATGTATTCTAGTGCTGATAGCCTGGGCCTGAAAGATAAGCATAAGATATTTTTTAAAGAATTGTTGCAGGTTTATGCATTTCTTCAATATACTTCATTCCTAATATTAGAAAAAATAATACTTGCAGTTCATGAAACATGTTTTGTTATGTATTGCACAAATATAACATTTTAAATGACAGTCTTATCCATGAATAAAAGTTTATGTAATTCAGACCAGACACTTTATGACAGCGATACAAAAAAGCATACCAGCTTATTTTTTTCTTTTGCATTATATGCTTAGTCCCTGTGTATTTTTTTAATTTACATTTTTGTCAAAAGTTATGTTGTGTTATATTAAAGCAGTAATATTGTAACTAGTCACACATTATTATTTATTATGGATCTACTTTAAATCATTAGCGGAAAATAAAACTATTTAGACCTCATAACTTGTACAACTGTGGCACATAATGTTAATTCTAGCAAATGTGTTGTAACACAAAATTTTTCACAGGCATAAAATTAAATTATTGTTAAATAAGGACATGTTTCTTGAATGAATTAAGACAAGAACTAATACTAAAAGTTTCAGAATGCTTGAGTCATTTGTCTTCCACAGTATAACATTCTTCTTCTATGCACCATAGCCATAAAGTTTACATTCCCTTGTTGTTCATTATCCTAAATTCTTTATTTTACTGGAATAACTCACTAAACTATGCTATTCTTTTCTCATTGCTCTTGTGAAGATTGTCTCTATATTAAGTTTAGAAAATGTAACATTGAGTCTTTTTAAAAAAACTTTTCTATTCTGTAATTGTTGATTTATATATCCAATGACTTTTTAAGGCAATGTTCATATGTCATACATTTTTCATTGCCAAACCTGCTGTGGATATTTGAGAAACTCTACAGTAGAAATCTACAGTTGAAATATAAATTTCTGCCTTGGAACGAGTAGTGAATCAGAATGCAGATAAACCCAATAATTTTCTAATCTGCATTTTTTTTCATTGTAGAGTCCATGCCAATAAATGAACATGTTTGTAGATTTTAACAACTCTACAGGACAACCAGCAGGAAGATGATCATAACATTTTACCACACTATCACAGCTGCAAAGAGAAATCCTGGAAGTTAAAACGGAACTGAACTTTCAGACAACTTATGTTAAATGAATAGATAATGTCTTAAAAAGTAATTTTTCCATTTATTTCAACTAAAAAAGCCCAAAGTGCTTCCCAACAGAGGTTACACTTCTGCAGCCTTTTTTCAAATGTTATTAAAAACTTACTTACCCTTGACCTTCTCATTTACAAGATCCAGCCAATCACTGGCAGTATACAGTTGTACCCAAAAGTTCTACCAGGGTATGTAAACGTTTGAGCACAACTGTATGTTTTCTGTTGATATGGTTTATGAGGCCTGGAATAAACCAGCTGGATTTGAAATAGAAACAGTTACTGTATTTACCACTTTAAGAAGCCGAACAAGTCGAACTACCACAATATGAAAAATAGATCCCCTGTTGAGTCACATCACCAGCACAGAGGAAAAATAAATGAGTTCAGTTTATCTAAAAACTCGGTTTTGTATTACCAAAAATGGAGAATTTTGTGTTGATTCTCTTTATATGAAATGCAAGATGCAGTTTTAGCTGTTCTAGTCCAAATAGATCTCCATTTGGTTTAATTCAAAGTTTTATCTAGATATTCCTCCATTTGTACATATAACAGTGCCTAATCAAGGAAGTAGTAAAATTTTAATCAATATTTCACTCAACACCACAAAATTTCCTAAATTTTGACGACTGAGTTTCATAGAACATTTTTTAACCCATAACATGAAAGTAAGGTTAACTTTCATTACAAAATCTTCAGTTTTTACTTCAATCAGTACTACATCAAGTAGTCAGAGCTCTGTGGTTCACAGGCTGTCATGTGACAGCATGATCCAGCATAAGAAAAAAGTTTACCACCATTCACAGAGGTGTAAGCTGATGTGAGTACTACTCCCATCAGCCTATGCTTGCTTCTGCTGATAACAGCAAGAGCAGGTGCCATTGATGGGAGTATTCATCAGCCAGTTCTTGTGCTATAAATTAATACATAAAAAAATTACTTGGGGTCTGTTCTATTTTTGATAACCAGTGCAAGTGAAACTGACAGGTGTGATCTGCAACCCTCAGCTGTCAACTTTATCATGGCTGGTTATCAAGAATAGAGGGGTCCCCACACAGTTTTTAAATTATTTAAAAAAAATTAAAAAATGCTGTGGGGTCCCCCCATTTTTGACAACCAGCCAAGCTAAAGCAGATACTTGGGGACTGGTATTCTCAGGCTGATAAGTGGCCATGGATATTAGCCTCTCCAATCTAAAAATAGCATCCAACAGCTGCCCCAGAAAAAAAACCCACAATTTTTTGCCTCAATTCTGGTGCTTTGCCCAGTTCTTCCAACTTGCCCTGTGGTGGTGGCAAGTGGGTTAATATTTGTGGGGTTTATATCACCTTTGTATTGTCAGGTTACATCAAGCCCAGCAGTTGGTAATGGAGAGGCATCTATAAGATGCCTATCCATTAGTAACCCCATAGTCATATTGTAAGTTAGAAAAACACCCAGAATAAAATTCTTTATTCCAAATAAAAATTCTCACCCCGTTTTACAAATTTGTTTAAAAATAACAAAGTTATACTCACTTTATGTCTATTCCATTGAAGCCCTTGTCACCTGTAAAAAAATAGAAAATAGCAAACAAACACGATACTCACCTTATGCTTATTTCAATGACGCTCTTGTCACCTGTAAAATACAGAAAATAATAAACAACCATATACCTCAACTGTCCAAAGTAAAGATGTCCCACGCCATAATCCATGTCTGTGATATGTGGTTTACAACCTGGACAGTGCCATGATGCTACCATTCAGGTAGAAAACCACAGGAGAATGAGCGCAGCCTTAGTGCTGTCATTGAGGTTGCCGCAGATCACTAAGGCTGTGTTACCATCTGCACTTCACTGTGAGCTGAGACAATGAACTGCAGTGACCTCAATTACCTCAATGAGGTCACCCTGAGCACCATGAGAATCACAGTGATCACATTGAGGTCATTATGAGCATTGTGAAGTACTTTTTTTTTTTTTCTTTACTATGAACCTATTTTCTAAAATTCTAACCTGACTTTCAAAGAATGCAAAAAAGTTTAGTGTCTGCTCATCTCCTCCTGGAGTGCGCGGATCCTGCTGTGCGGCAAGCTTTCTGGACATTAGAAAAAATAAGTCCAGCACTGTAAGTCCATAAAATCCATTTTCTTTTATTCCATAACTTCCAATAGCATAAAAACAATTAAGTCATAGCCCAGACATTAAAATCGATTAATATTCATGGGGGGGATGTGTCCGCTTTTGAGGTGTCAGGTATAGAAAAGGTTAAAATTCCAGCCAGAGGTGGCGTTATTAAAAGAAAACTGATAAGCCGGGAAACATGGTGGATTTATCAACTAAACACCAGGGTCCCACATGGCATCAATATTCGACAAGATCTGATTTATCATTATGAATAGAGAAATACCGATCTGTGGTAATATATGATCCCACCCTTTAAGGGGTTAATCGCCTATCAGGTTTCTCTGCACAGCTGTTCCTATCAGGTAGCCAGATCTGGTGGGTGGGACTGAACTGTGAACTAGTAATATACAGAAACTTGGCACACACTTGTGAATTCTGATGCAGAAAGGTGATTTTTAATAAAGTACACTACATACATACAGATGGTTCAGTCTATGACCTTCATCAATGTACAAAGGCTGTACTGTGTGCTCAGGAAAACTGGGCATGAATAGAAAAAATCTGGTGGGTGAGGAGGCACAGGAAGCCGTCTCTCGTGATATAGTTGTGGCAGCAAGACGCGGTATCCGCCGCGAATCAATGGCGCCATTGATCCCACCGGATTTTTTCTATTCATGCCCAGTTTTCCTGAGCACACAGTACAGCCTTTGTACATTGATGAAGGTCATAGACCGAAACGTCTGTATGTATGTACTGTACTTTATTAAAAATCACCTTTCTGCATCAGAATTCACAAGTGTGTGCCAAGTTTCTGTATATTACAAGTCACGGATTGGGATCCTACTTGTGCACCACAAAATACTATAGGGTTGTGCCAACGGTCCTATCTTCTGAACTGTGAACTAGTCTAAAAAGTTCAGTCTGCCATTAGATCATTGTCAATAATTAAGACGTTTTTGCATTGAAACGAGTTTGATTTTAATGTTTGGACTATGACTTAATTATTTTTATGCTATTGGAAGTTATGGAACAAAAGAAAATGGATTTTATGGACTTACAGCTCTGGACTTATTTTTTCTAGACTTTCAAAGTGCTCCTGATTTCAACAGCTCTGTTTCCGTAGTAATTGAATGTTTTTAAACTAGGCCTGTTGGAGTAGATTATTGAAATCAATATTACTATTTATGTCCACCCCCTTAGGCTATGTTCACACATCGCGATTTTTTTGCGTTTTCGTGGCGGCTTTAAACGCGCGATTTTGCCGCGAAAAGTAAGCATCCCATGCATTCCTATGGGATTCTGCAATGCTGTGCTAATGCTGTGGCTTTTTCCGCGGCGAAATCGCTTTGTGGTAAAAAAACACAGCATGCTCATTAATTTAGCAGAATCGCGGCGATCTCGCACCCATAGGAATGCATTGTTCTGCTTATTTTCCACATGTGGCTGTGCACACCATGCGAAAAGTAAGCAGAACATTTGCGGATGGTACCCACGATCCGGAGGAGGGGAGACTCTCGTCGGGGCTGTGGGTACCATATCCCTGTAAAAAATAGAATTAAACTAAAAAATATTGTTATTCTCACCTTCCGGCGTCCCGTGCAGCCTTCCCGCCTCTCTCCACGCTCCCGGTCCCAGTAATCCTTTGCGAGAATGACCGCAATGACGTCGAGATCTCGCGGAAGCACGACGTCTCGCGGTCATTCGCAGTGACGTTGTGAGAGCGTGAAGTCTCGCAGTCATTCGTGCAAAGGATTACTGGGACCGGGAGTGTGGAGAGAGGAGGGAAGGCTGTGCGGGACACCGGAAGGTGAGAATAACAGTATTTTTTATATCCTATCTTTTACTACTGATGCTGCATAGGCAGCCTCAATAATAAAAAGTTGGTCACACTTGTCAAACACTGTTTGACGAGTGTGACCAACCTGTCAATCAGTTCTCCAAGCGATGCTTCAGATTGCTTGGAAAACGCTAGCATTCTGCAAGCTAATTACACTTGCAAAATGCTAGTTTTTCTGTGGGAAAATCATGGGAATTTAAATGCGATTTTCCCATGGAATGGAATCCGGAATTCTCGTGGTAATATCCGCGAGAGTTCCGCTACATGTGCACATAGCCTTAATCCCTTAGTAACCACCAATACATCTTTTTACTGACTGCAATATAAGAGATTAGCATCCCTCGAAGGGTAACAATCCTGTAGCTGTCAGCTGTACACTATAGCTGACAAATTACTCCATCAGCCATGATCAGTGTTGGCATCAATTATGGTCGTTTAACCCCTTAAATGCTGCTGTCAATAGTGACTACGGCATCTCGATGGTTAACAGAGTATGGAGGTTCCCTCTTTAACCCCATTGGCACCCTGAGATATAGAGCGTGTGGTCATGATGTTAGCCATGACAGTTCACGGCCAAATAAATTTTGAATACGTTGACGGGTGTGGATTTTAAAATGGTATCACTTTTGGGGGTGTCCAATATATAGGACCTGCAAAGTCACTTCAAAACTGAACAGGTCTCTAAAACAATATGTTTTGTAAATTTTCTTAAAAAAATGAAAAATTGCTGCTATATTTTTAAACATTCTAAAATGATAACAAAATAAACCAACATTGTACAGATGGTGATGCTGTAAAGCAGACATGAGGAAAATGTTATTTATTAATGTTTGTGTGGTATCACTATCTTGATTAAAGGGATAATCATTCAAAGTTCAAAAATTGCAATTATTGCTTTTTTTTGTATAAAAGCGCCAAAACAATAAAAAAAGATATAAATGAGGTATCGCTGTCATCATACTGACCCAAAGAATAAAGCTGCTTTATCAATTTTACCACACGTGGAACGGTATAAACGTTCCCCCAAAAGAAATTCATGAATTGCAGGTTTTTGTTCATTCTGTCTCCCAAAAATTGGAATAAAAAGTGATTAAAAAATGTCATTTGCCCAAAAATGGTACCAAAAAACGTCAATTTGTCTCGCAAAAACAAGACCTCACATGAATCTGTGGGTCAAAATATGGAAAAATTATAGCTCTCAAAATGTGGTGATGCAAAAACTATTTTTTGCACTGAAATGCGTCTTTTAGTGTGTGACAGCTGCCAAACATAAAAACCCGCTATAAAAACCCACTATAAATAGTAAATGAAACCCCCCCTTATGACCCCTTTAGTTAGGGAAAAATAATAAAACAAAAAAAAGTATCTATTTCCATTTTCCAATTAGGGTTAGGGTTATGGCTAGGGTTGAGGCTAAAGTTAGGGTTAGGGTTGTGTCTATGGTTAGGGTTGGGGCTAAAATTAGGATTAGGGATAGGTTTGGGATTAGGGTTAGGGGTGCGTTACAGTTAGGTTTGTGGTTAGGGTTATGGTTAGTGTTGGGATTAGGGAGTTTGTTGGGGTTAGGGTTGGAGTTAGAATTGGGGGGTTTCCACTGTTTAGGCACATCAGGGGCTCTCCAAATGTGACATGGCGTCTGAATTCCAGCCAATTTTGCATTGAAAAGTCAAACGGCGCTCCTTCCCTTCTGAGCTCTGCTATTCCCCCAAACAGAGGTTAATCCCCACATATAGGGTATCAGCATACTCAGGACAAATTGCACAACAACTTTTGGGGTCCAATTTCTCCTGTTACCCATGGTAAAATTAAACAAATTGGATCTGAAGTTAATTTTTTATGAAAAAAAGTTAAATGTTCATTTTTTTTTAAACATTCCAAAAATTTCTGTGAAGCATCTGAAGGGTTAATAAACTTCTTGAATGTGGTTTTGAGCACCTTGAGGGGTACAGTTTTTATAGAATGGTGTCAATTTTGGGCATTTTCTATCATATAGACCCCTCAAAGTGACTTCAAATGTGATGTGGTCCCTAAAGAGAAGGTTTTGAAAATTTTGTTGTAAAAATGAGAAAATGCTAGTCAACTTTAAACCCTTAGAACTTCCTAACCAAAAAAAAAATTTGGTTCCAAAATTGTGCTGATGTAAGGTAGACATGTGGGAAATGTTACTTAAGTATTTTGTCTGACACATCTCTGTGATTTAAGGGCATGAAAATTCAAATTTGGAAAATTGCAAAATTCTCAAAATTTTGCCAAATTTCCATTTTTTTCACAAATAAATTTTACCACTATCATGAAGTACTACATGTTACGAGAAAACATTGTCAGAATCACCAGGATCCATGGAAGAGTTCCAGCATTATTACCTCATAAAGGGACAGTGGTCAGAATTGTAAAAATTGGCCTGGTCATTAACATGCAAACCACCCTTGTGGGTAAATGGGTTAAATGAAACCTGAGATCTAAGTTTGATCTTCACAACACGTGTTTGTTGATGGCATAAGTAAAGGAGATTTTGAGGACTGCAGAAGAAGAGTTGCTTGTGCTCATCGGGCTGGAAAAGGTTTCAAAACATTTTCTAAACAGTTTGGACCTTAGCCATCCACAGTCAGACAGATTGTGTACAAATTTATTGGTTGACCAACAAAGATTACTCGAAGAACAAGGCTTATAATGGTTCGCAATGTCACAAAGGAACACAAGTAGACCTCTAAGAAACTAAATACCTTTCTAATATTAGTTATTAATGTTCATATGTCCATCATCAAGAGGATGCTGATCAACATTGGTGTAATGTGTTAGAATTGCAAGAAGAAAGACAAAACAGAACATCATCACTTATCCATAGTTTGCTAAAGTTCAGAACCAAAAAGTTCTGGACAGAACCAGAAAGGCTATTTGAAACAATGTTATGTGGACAGATGTACCAAGAAAAGAGTTTTTTTTAATTTAAATGAAAAGAGTTATGTTTGGGTAATGAATAACACAGAGAAAACTCATACCATCTGTAAAACACATTAGTGGTATTATCATGGTTTTGAACCAGTTTGCTGAATCTGGACCAGGACAGCTTGTGATCATTGTTGGAACAATGAATTCTGAATTATACTAGCAATTCTAAAGGATAATGTTAGGACATCCGTTCATGAGATAAATCTCAGGAGTATGTGGGTCATGCAGCAAGACAATGTCCCAAAGCACAGAAGATGCTCTGCAAAAGAATGGTTAAAGAATATGGTTAAATGCTTAAAGAATGGTTAAATGCTTAAAGAATGGTTAAAGAATAAAGTTAGTTTTGAACTGGCCATGTCAAAATCCTTAATCCTATAGAACTGTTGTGGATGGATCTGAAATGAGCAGTTCATGGGAGAAAACCCACCAACATAACTGAGTTGAAGATGTTTTGTAGGGAGAAAGGGGACAAAATTCCTCCAAAAACGATCTGTAGGACAAATCAACATTTATCAGAAACCTATAGATACATTTATTGCTACATAAGGAGGAATCACCAGATACTCAAAGCAAATGTTCACATACTTTTGTCTCTCACAGACATGTCGTTAGGGTTGTTGGTTGCACTAAATAAAAATAAAAAATAAAGTGCAATCGCAACCCGGGGTCTACCATGCAGAGATGTATAACTACTGCTAGTGTGAACAATGGCGGAACAAAGCAGCGAGAGTTCACCTTAATCAGACTGTGTTTTTTTGTATGAACAAAACGCAGATTTCTCAGCTCTGTTAACTTCTCTGGAAGCATAAAGGTTCTGCTTGCTCTGTAACTGAACTGTGCTAATCGCACACATGAACTAAACTAAGCCAAGAGAAATAACTCAAATGATGCTAAGTACAAAGCCCTGTTGACTTCACAGAGAAGTACAGCACATAGGTTTGGCTTCCTCTGTAACTGAAATGTGCTAACTGCACACATAAATGAGAGAAATGCTAAGCCAAGTGGAATAAACCTTAAGAAGCTCTGATTCATAAGGTAGACAAATACACACATGTGCAGACAGAGTAATAGAGTACCCACTCACAACCAACAAACCTAGATTATACTAGCACGCATGTGTGCGCCGCTGAGAGCCTTTTAAATCCAAAGCTCCACCCCAAACACTCCCGCCCAGCCAGCCATGACATCGCCACGTAAAGGAAAAACACCGTATGCACAACAACAGAAGGTGCTCAAGTAGGGCCCCACACCATACATGAATAATAAAGAAAACTTGGCACTCACCTTCTAGAATATTTTGTGGATTTTTTAATGCAGCCAGAAAATAGACGTTTCAGCCTCACTGGCCGTCATCAGTAACTATAAGTGGAAAAAATATATATACAGAATATAATTGACAATGAAAATATATCAATGAAAATTACAACAAAAACATAAATAAAATGAAGTATATACAGGATTGGGCAATCTAGAATGATAAAGTAATATCTAGACATAAGGTCATGTCAGAATTGAACAGTCAGATGCGCTTAATGTGGCATGAAACTACCATTACATTGCACACAAAAAAAAGAGACATACCAGACTGCAGTATAGTAGTTAGTCTAAAAAGGTAAATAAGTGGAGGTAAGGACACCAGACTAAATATACATAAATTGGAGGGCATCGTGAAAAAGATGAAAAAGGAGGCCTACCACTTTAAATGTGCCTTGTCATGCACTAGGCACTCGGCATGGAGCCTGTATCAAATAGTACCTAGTGAAGGAAATAAGTAGCCATACAAATTGGTCCAAAGCAATGAAAGTACTGATTTTGGTATGGAAGGAGTTACAGGCTCACCTGGGAGGGTGGGGGTGCCGTGCAGACATCAGTGACTCAGTATTCACTGTTGGTCAGCTGTGAGTGAACATGTGGGGAACTCTGTATAAGTGAGGAAGGGGCGGGACTATCAATTTGGTAGGACCAATGGCAGTCAGTAGGAAGTGAGGGCAGTGAGAGCTTGTGTTCCACATGCATTCCAGCAGCCATATTGGAGCCCAATAATGAATAAGAGGAGGATTTCCTGTATTCAACGTGAGGTCTGGGAGGCAGAATGTGTTCCAGCAGCCATCTTAGAAGTGCAGAAGTATTCTGAGGCTCATTACAGCAATCCATTAGAGTAGGATAGGTGGTGGCTACTATTCACTATTCTGTGTGGAGAATGGTGATAAATGAAGAGGAGAGTCAGAGGACAAGGATCCAAATGATTGTTGTTGACATCGCCACGTGACAGGTCACTCCAGAGCTTCCACACCACCTGAGCAGCTAACGTCCGACCACCAATAAGCCAACACCACATCACGTATATGCTTAGTAAGTGATCTCTGGACTTAGACTCCAGAGCGCAAGGCTGCACCTGTATAATACTGATTACCATAGACTAGGCTGGAGAGCAAGCAGTAACAACACATATGTCATGAGTCTGAGCAATACGCTGGGACTGACACCTGTGCTGAGTAGCAATCCTGGCGGCCAGACCAGAATGGGAGACCACAGCACCAGACAATGCTTGGGATCTATCCCTTGCAGTGGGAGAATCCTGGCGCCTAACACATGTGATATTGGATAATTTTCTTCAATAAAAAAAATGACTTTGTTCTCTTTATCTTCATTTAGTACTTGTTTGAAAATCTAACTGTAGCTTTAGGACAAATTATTCCAGAAATACAGAAAATTCTTAAGGGTCCACAAACTTTCAAGTACCACTGTATATTGTCACACAAAAGCTTTTTTATGAAAAAAAATTAAATTATTGTTCACAGATATTAGCTGGTTCTTCCTGTAAAAGAACATAATGATTGTTGTCATTATGCAACATGCTTCTCTTAGATTTTCCTGCCTATAATTTATTACAACTCTTCCCCCTTTATCAACAGCCCTGATAGATTGTTTTTTGTAAACTCCTAATTTCCCTCATTTCAGATTATATCAAATTGTTTCTGTTCAATAGATGCCTGAGTATAGTCATGACCAAAAGTGTTGGCACCCTTGAAATTGTTCCAGAAAATTAAGTATTTTGCCCCAAAAATGACTACAATTACATATATTTTTATATAGACAAGTTTACTTCCTTTGTGTGTGTTGAAACAACACAAAAAACAGAAAGAAAGGCAATTGGACATCATTTCACACAAAACTTCAAAAATGGGCCGGACAAAATTGTTGCCACCTTTCCAAAATTGTGGCTAGATAACTTCGTTTCAAGTATGTGATGCTCATTCAATCTCACCTGTGGCAAGTAACAGGTGTGGGCAATATGAAACCAGATAAAAAGAGAAGTTGACTCAAACTTTGCATTGTATGTCTGTGTGTGCCACACTAAGCATGTGGCGCTTAGCCTCGCTCTTCCCACTTGCCTGGTGTGGTGGCAAGTGGGTAATATTTGTGGGGCTTATGTCAGCTTTGTATTGTCAGCTGACATTAAGCCCAGGGATTAGCAATGGAGAAGTATCTATAAAATGCCACATTACTAACCCCATAGTTAGACTGCAAAAAATACACAGCCATAATAAAATCCTTACTTCGAAAGAAAGACACAGACACCTTTATTTGAGATAAAAATAAAAAGCACAGTTATACTCACCTTACTCCTAATCCATGTTACCTGTCAAAGACAGAAAATAATAAACAACCATATCCCTCACCTGTTCTTGATGTGAAAATAATCCTTTTATGCCCATGTCCCTTGGAAAAAAAGTAAAATAACAAACAGCCATTTCCATCACCTGACCGACAAGAGGATAATCTGTACTGTCCCACGACGATCCAGATTATTTGAATTGCGGTCGCATCAATGATGCGACTGCTTTCCCCGCCAGCCTGAACTCGCTGACAGGAGCGTAATTGTTCCTCCAATGTCTAGTACTGAGGTGCCCTGAGAAAGTTCAGTTGCGTTCAAACCTAATGAACCCCAGTGACCTCACTTATGGCACCTCTTGCTGCGTGAGTACTTTCTCACACAGCAAGCGGTGTCGTATGAGAGGTCGGTGTGATTCATCAGCTTTGAACTCTGGTGACCTTTTTCAAAGCAGCTCAGCACTAAGACACTGCAGGAGTGATTATGCTTCTGTCAGTGTGAGCCGACTGGTGGGGATAGCGGTCGCATCACTGATGTGACTGCTATCCAAATCATCCAGATCATTGTGGGACAGTATGGATTGTCTTCAAGTTGGACAAGTGAGGGATACGGTCGTTTATTATTTTTCTTTTTTTCCCAGGGAACACGGGCTTCGGTGGATTAAGTGTAAGGTGAGTATTATGGTTGATAATTTTTTTCTGTTTTTCACGTGGGACATGGACATCGGTGGATTAGGCGTAAGGTGAGTATAACTTTGCTTTTTTATTTTTATTTCAAATAAAGGTGTCATTGTATTTATTTCAGTTATAGGACTATTCTGACTGTGTCTTTTTTACAATTTAACTATGAGTTAGTAATGGAGGCGCCTTATAAATAAATAACTCTCCTTTACTAACCTGTGGGCTTGATATCAGCGGCCATAAAACAGCTGACATCAACCCCACAGATATTACCCAACTTGCCACCGCACCAGGGCAAGTGGGAAGAGCCAGGCAATGCACCAGAATAAGAGCATCTAATAAATGTACCTTTTCTGCTATTTTTAGGCTGGGGGTGGCAATATTCATGGCTTCTTACCAGTCTGAGAATAGCATCCCCCAGATGTTGGCCTTAGGCTAGTTTCACACTTGCGCCTGTTTTTTTAAGTAGCATTATTGTGCGCATTACGACAAAAATTTGCAGCGTTTTCACGCGTTTAACAGCGTTTTTCATGCGTTTGCATTTTTTATGCGCAATGGTGTCACTTCACAGGAGGAAAAATCCTTGAAAAATTCTTGCAACACACTCCACCAATGGGACAGCACTGGGCGTGTTTTATGGAAATTCTTTATATAGACCCTGTTTACAGCTGAATTCTTCACATTTGCTTGCATTTGCCTTGATAAACATTGATCTGCGCTGGAAGAGTTTTTACTTTGACTTGGATCTGGACATGAGGATCGCTCAGGCTTATGCAGTTGCTTGCCATGAACAGAGGGAGAGAGAGAGGCAGCGAAGATGGCAGCGGCGGCGTTTGTGGATGCATCCCATTATTGAACTCCAGGAGAGCCATGGAGCATACCACACCCTCTACAGTGAGCTACAGGCAAACCCAGAGAAATTTACGGATTATACCCGGATGTCCCAAGAAACCTTTAACTATTTGCTTGGTCGGGTCCAAGAAGTCATCCGGAGACAGGACACGCAGCTCCAGCGTGCGATTACTCCTGAGGAATGGCTTCTGGTCACATTATGGTATGTAGTTTTGCAAAACCAATGCCTGCCTAATTTTCTTTGTTGTGACATGTGCTCTTCCAAATCTGGCAGAATTAGAGTTCTGCCATGGAGTTAACAAAAGGCTGCAGTAATTTTTTTATGGCATGTACGAGGTATTGAACAAAAGGCTGCAGATAGATATATATATATATTTTTATTGAATTTTAGGTGTGTACAAAAATCCCTATACACAAATATTCATTTTTTTTTTCTTTATGCCACAGATTCCTGGCTACTGGAGAGACCCTCTCTTCACTGCACTTCCAGTACCATATTGGAATCTCCACGTTGTCTGGAATTGTAGCGGACATCTGCCAGGCTTTGTGGAACATTCTTTGTGATTCCTGGCTACTGGAGAGACCCTCTCTTCACTGCACTTCCAGTACCGTATTGGAATCTCCACGTTGTCTGGAATTGTAGCGGACATCTGCCAGGCTTTGTGGAACATTCTTTGTCCAGAATTCATGCCCCTGCCCACCACAGAAAAGAGGTTGGAAATCGCCGAAAGATTCTGGACTGTCTGCAATTTCCCTAACTGTTTGGGAGCGGTGGATGGGAAACACATCCGGATTATCAAGCCCAAAAGAACAAGCTCTGAGAACTACAACTATAAAAAGTACCTTTCTACTGTGCTCATGGCCATTGTGGATGCAGACTGTATGTTTATTGCTGTGAACATTGGGGCATTTGGCCGTGGGAATGACTCCCAGGCTTTTAAGAACTCGGACATGGGCAGGAGGTTGTATAGCAACCACTTCAATTTTCCCATACCACGTCCTCTTCCCAACACCAAAGGTCCGCCACAGCCCTTTGTAATGGTTGGTGATGAAGCATTCCAGATGTGCCAAAACCTGCTCAAGCCCTACTCCAGCCGGGACTTGGACCACAACAAAAGAATTTTTAATTACAGGTTGACCAGGGCCAGAAGAACAGTAGAGTGTGCATCTGGTATACTTGTATCTAGATGGCGCATTCTTGGCACAGCCATTAATCTGAAACTGGAAACAGTGGATGAGGTGGTGAAGGCGCGTGTAGTTCTACATAATTTTGTAATTGCTAGAGAGCACCCGAACTTAGATCTTGATGATTTTGCTCCTAACCCATTGCCTGAATTTACTCAGCACCCTCTCAGGTCATCCGTTGAAGTTGGCCAAATGAGGGACAAATTTGCTGCCTACTTCAACTCAGATATAGGACGGGTGGAATGGCAAGAGCAAATGATGTAAAAAAAATTGTCTTGTTGGTATGTTAATAAAAAACACTGTTTTGTTACCTGTACTGTTTTTACACTCCCAATACAATTAGCAAGTAGCCAGGTGTATCAGTGAATTTATGATGCTGTGTTTTGTGCATCATGAATTCACTAATACTCCTGAGTAGGTAACTATACATACACACAAGTTGTATTACCTTTATAATCTCTACAGTGTATTCAATTAACAGCGACCGTGGAGATAATACAATATTTGTGTCACATGGGGCGATTTTACAAAAAGTGATTTTTGGATTCACTGGCATACTTCACTTTTTATGACACCGAACCATGTAACTATAAATATTATTTGTAGGATCAGCAATGTGGCTTGGAGTTTGAAAGCACACTGGTAAAATACCCAGGCCTGGTGTCATGCTGAAGTGACGAATACTTCACAAATTTATCACAAATGGGCAGGAGAATACACATTAAACTGCAGCATCACTACACTGTTCTTCAAATATATGGAGAGTTAAGCAACGCTGCAGGTTCAAACTCATGTGTATTCACCTGCCCAGGTGTGATAGTGATGATGATACAAGGTCAGGGTATTTGTGAAGTATATATAACATTTATTTTCACCATCATTAATCAGTTTCTTCAACACACACATAATAGAGTATGTGGTTAATTACAAGGTATATCTACAGTTCCTTGCCTTATCTCTAATAGTTAAATGATGATGGTACAAAATAGGCAAGGTAACAATAGATATGCCTTGCACTCAACACCATCCTCTATGCCAGGGCTTCCAAACTCTAGTCCTAAATGTCCACCAACAGATCATGTTTTAAGGATTTATTTTTTTTTTCCCTCAGGTGATGCAGTTATCACCAGAGTAATGGAATTACTTAAAATATGATTTGTTTGTTGGCCTTCAACACTGGAGTTGGGGAACCCTGCTCAATTCATGACTTGTCTTTTCCACAGCAGTCTCTACATTCTTGGAGTATTGCACAGACTGGATCCAGCAGGGTTCCCAAACTCCAGTCCTCAAGGGCCACCAACAGATCATGTTGTAAGGAAATCCATATCTCCGTTGATAACTGCTTCACAAGAGCAAAAAGAAAAAAGGAATTCCATACAACATGATCTGTTGGTGGCCATTGAGGACTGGAGTTGGGGAACCCTGCTGGATCCAGTCTGTGTAATATTACAAGAATGTAGAGACTCCTGTGGAAAAGACAAGTCAGATTGGTTGTTTTGACAACACATATCTCCAAGACTGACACAAGAATCTCCTAGACTGACACAAGAAACATGTCACAGTAATGGAGATATCTGGTGGCAAAAACGCTAAGTTTACGGCGCAGTGTGTGTAGTCGGCGACTGACACAGTAACCAATCCAAATATTTTGAAAGCAGAATTGCACATTTATTTTTACAACAACAACAACAAAAAAAAGATTTTATTAGGAATGACGTTTGGGGGAAGATTGGGATACTTTGGGGGTGTGGAGAGGCGAGGAACGGCTGGAGGTTGAGGAAGGGGTTCTAGGAGAAGGAGCAACAAAAGTACTGGGGGAAGGGAGCTCTGGAATGGACATGGAGGCAGGTTGAGACACATTAGGAGGAGAGGGTGGATGGGCGAACAAAGTTTTTTTTTTTTTTCTTTTCTTTGGTGCAGGAGTATCCTGCCTGGACCGACTTCCACCGTGTGACCGCCTTACTTTGCTCGACCACTTGGAGATGGTGGACCGTGGTGTTGACCTGTAAAATATCGAATGCGGGTCACCACTCTGCTGCTCTGTGGTGGCGGTGGCGGTGCTCCTAGAAGTGGCAGTGGCGGTGCTCCTTGAAGGGGACAAAGTTGTGTCGGTGCTCATAGAAGTGGCGGCAGTGGATGTCATATGAGGAGACAAAATCATGTCGGTGCTCAAAGAAGTGGCGGTGGGGGCGATCCTTGGAGATGTAGTTGTGTCAGTGCTCCTAGAAGGAGGCTGCGTGTCGGTGATCTGAGCAGAAGTTCTGGCGGGACTCCGAGGAGGAGAATTGGTGGCGGTGCTCTTTGGATGAGGAGTGCTGGTGGTGCTCCTTTGATGAGGAGTGCTGGTGGTGCTCCTTTGATGAGGAGTGCTGGCGGTGCTCCTTTGATGAGGAGTGCTGGCGGTGCTCCTTTGATGAGGAGTGCTGGCGGTGCTCTTTTGATGAGGAGTGCTGGTGGTGCTCCTTTGATGAGGAGTGCTGGCGGTGCTCCTTTGATGAGGAGTGCTGGCTGTGCTCTTTTGATGAGGAGTGCTGGCTGTGCTCTTTTGATGAGGAGTGCTGGTGGTGCTCCTTTAATGTTGACTGGTAGTGTCGGTGGCCCAAGCAGGTTCTGTGGTGGTTTTCCTCCAAGCAGGTGGTGCTGTGGCGGTGGTGGTGCTCCATACAGGAGCAGCGCTTGCCATAGTGGTGGTGGCGGAGGAGTGTCCAGCAGCACTCAGACTTGGGGTGGTATAGTGGTGTCCGGCTTCGCTGGGAATGCAGGTGGCCGTGCAGTTGTATGCAGCAGAAGTTGGTAGGGAGGTGTAGCGAGCCAGCGGTGGCACTGTTGGAAATGACACCACTGACTGCTGCACATACCGATTCTGCTGCATAGCCTGCAAGTAAGCAGTGTTGCAGGCCTGTAACACACTCAGCTCTTGCTCAGGACTAAGGTGTTCTGCCATGCCCTGTTCAATTTTACTGAAAAAATGGTGCGCTGGTTTGTTGAGATCGGCCTTCAGACGGTCAAGGCGCTGGTCAACAGATTGGAAGCGGTGTTCCATGTGGTTAAAACCACGTTCCATCAAGGAAAAACCACTTTCCATTCTGGCGGACAGCGCCTTGAGGCTGGCCTGAAAGGCCTCGCTCAAGTACATGAACTCGGGCATGACAGGCCTGTCCGAGGCCCTCTGCCGCTGGCGGGTAGTGCCCGCATAACCAGTGACAGAGACCTGGCACAGGGGAACACCTGATGGACCCGCTTCCTGGTCACCAGCTGTCTGTGTTGCTGACCTGCAAGATGCTTCCTGGCTGTCGGATGGCTGGGAGGGGTCCGAGGTCAATTGATGAAGAACCGCTCCCGGGACAGGTTGTAGGGCGCTGCTCCAAGTGCTGTAGAAAGAAAGGGAAAACATTAGTATCATGCATTAACAAGAAGCATCAGCTGTGGAATGGAAAACCACATAGTAATAAAAAAAAAAAAATACTTACGCTCTGCTAGCAAGGACCGGTCTCAGGAAAGCCAACTCGCGATGATAGCGGTACTTTCTTCTGCACCTTGCCGCTGAACCACTGCGAACCTGTCCCTCAGCACGAACATCAATGTTGAAGCCATCCTTCATCGAGCGCCAACGTGTGCGGATTTTGTTCACTGTTGGGAAAAAAAAAGAAAAAACGTTAGACAATGCACTGAAGGCAACATAATTATCAGCACACACACCTGATAGAACTTTGCAAACAGTCAATGCTGCAGCCCAAAAAAATTCTATACACAATGCAGTCACTGTTGATCCTGGGGACACTGTTATGATTCCTGCTAGAATATATGTAGTAGCCAAAACAACAGTATCATCAGGAGCAAGAGTGAAAACAGGATCAAGACAGCAGTTGAATACAAAAAGCAATCACTGTTTTCCAGAAGGCATTGGTGTGTTTGATGCAAGAATATATCTTGCCACAAACACACCAGTACCATCAGGAACATAAATCAATGCAGCTTCAAGACAGCAGTTCAATACACAAAGCAATCACTGTTTTTCAGAAGGCATTGGTGTGTTTGATGCAAGAATATATCTTGCCACAAACACACCTGTACCATCAGGAACATAAATCAATGCAGCTTCAAGACAGCAGTTCAACACACAAAGCAAACACTGTTTTCCAGAAGGCATTGGTGTGTTTGATGCAAGAATATATCTTGCAACAAACACACGTGTACCATCAGGAACATAAATCAATGCAGCTTCAAGACAGCAGTTCAATACACAAAGCAATCACTGTTTTCCAGAAGGCATTGGTGTGTTTGATGCAAGAATTTATCTTGCCACAAACACACCAGCACCATCTGGACCAAAAATCAATGCAGTATCACAGAGCATCTTTATACTTACTGAACGCCCTTTTTGAAGTTGGAGAGGCGCTGTCCCAGCCATCCATCATTGCTGCGGCCACCTCATTCCAGAGCTGTCGGGTCACCACTGTGTCTTTGTACTGCTGGTCACAGCTGTCCCATAACGGGATACGCTCCTCAACAAGGCGGATCAGGTGCTCGTTGTCGATGTACACTTCTTCGTCATCCCATTGTGGAACCTAGAAAAAGAAAAATTAGAATCTTTGTAGTTTTGGAGAATAAAAAAGATAGATAAACAGAGAAGAAGATGAAAATAAAAACAGAAAAAAAAAAAAGGAAAGACTATATACTAACATTGCGTCTCCTCGCCACGACTTGGATACGCTGCTCCCGCTCAGACTGCTCCCGCTTAGACTGCTCCCGCACTTCATCTTCACTGGCTGTGTCCGATGTCGGGACAAGAGAAAAAAAAAATAAAACACATTTCTAGAGGCAACTAAACTTACCCAAAGGCAGCAATATCCTCACCTCACAATCAGCTTGGGCCACTTCTTGCCGAGATGGCGAATAGACCGACCCAGAAGAAGACATGCTTAAATTTAAACAAAAAATACATTAGTACATCATAAAATTGTACAGGACACACAGACATTATGTTGAAGAATACTCACATTTTGGCTTCTGAAGCTTGAATCCACAGTTGGAAGGCTGTCTTGTCTCTTCAAGGCTGTCTGTAGAGTATTGCTCTGGCCCTGAAGACACCTTCTTTTATCTAGACTCCTCTCAAACAATGTTCCTTGTTTAGGGGGAGTGTTTTGAACTCATTTTCTGCTCCACCAGTTGAGAGTTCTCCTTCTGTTCTCCCTCTGGTGGTGACAGGAGGTAGTGAGGTTGGCTTAATTGGTAGTGATCTGCCACCTGATGATGAGGATAACTATTGGATCTCTGGAGTATCAGACTGGATATAAGACAGCCGATGCCCTATCCTGGTGCTGGTGATTCAGTCTGCTTCTCAGGTCTTGGACTTCAGCTCTGTTCCAGTCTTCTCGAGCTAAGTTTTTTTGCTAATGTTCACACTTGCTTTTGTTGGTCTATTCAGTTTTTTGTGTGGTCAGCCAGCCCCAGCTGGGGCTGTGCTGAATTTCCACTCTTATTTATCTATATTTGCCAATTTGCCTTTTGTCCCTTATTAGATTGGCCTCTTTTTGCTCTGTCTCAGAATATTTCAGAGTGCTGATATAGAGGGAGAAGTCTAGTGACTTCAGGGTTAATTTTGCTATCAGAAGTGTTGGACATTATTTTTGTAGGGTTTTTGGCAGATTGTGGACAGTGTCTTTCCTTTCCTGTCCTTTCTAGTTAGTTTGGCCCCATTGCTTGCTCAGCCTATTTTCCTGCCTGTGTTTGTGTTTTCATCTTGTTTCATCGTCAGTACATGTGTGGGGGCTGTCTTTCCTTTGGGGTCTGCTCTGTGGCAGTTAGTTTTCCTCTTTTCTTGCTTTAGGCTTATGTAGTCCTCCGGTTGTGACGAGGCATCTAGATTCATCGTAGGAATGTGCCACGACTGCTGCTAGTTGTGTAGTTAGGATCAGGGATCTGCAATCTGCATAGTTACCAACCTCTCTGGTTTTCTGAGACTTAGCTTGTGTTGTTTTTTTCTCCTCGGTGACCCATTCATAACAGGGGAGGTTTAGACAAGTGTCTAGACATTGTTTACTGAAATCGCGTGCGCGCACAAAGCGCTGACGTGCGCGCATCCAAGCGCACGTCAGCGGCCCCATAGACTTTAATGCTATTTTTGGGTGCACACCGTGCGCACACGTGCGTGCGCGATTTATTTAACGATGTAGGCGGAACAAAAAATGCAACATGTAGCGTACGGCGCTTCTGGGCACACACCTGTAAAATGCGCAGCACACACTAAACGCTGATGAGCATGTGCAATTGCAAGACCCTGCGACCACCATATTAGAGATAGGGGAACATTGCGCGTGTGCCCGATAGCGCACGATGCGCTGTGTGATAAAACGCTAGTGTGAAACCAGCCTTAGATAGGCTGGTTGTCAAAAATTGGTAAGGAGTCAGACACCACTCAGTTTTTTTTTTAAACTATTTATTTTAAAAAAATGACATGGGACCCCTCTATTCTTGATAACCAGCCATGTCAAAGTTGACAGCTAAGGGTTGCAGCCTGCAGTTGTCAGTTTTGCCTGCACTGGTTATCAAAAGTAGAAGAGTCCCAGTAATTTCTTTTATCATTTATTTACAGCACATATGCCATTAGTTTACAGAACTTAATGTACTTGTGAACTAATACAGCCCAAAGTAGCAAAGAAAGTAGCAAACCCCCACTGCAGCAGTTAATGGGATTTTTCAAGTTGAGCTAAAATGTCCTGACAGTGTGTGAGAAAGTTGCAGGGTTATATAACAGGATTCCCTTCTATTGCCAGCCAGACCAGTCATTACATGGCTGCAAGTATTGGAATTGCAACCTTTCCTCCCTCTTTCAATATTTTATTGAGAGAAGAGGATGAGAAGACAGTTGGCACTTGGCCAAAGTATACAAATAGTAAACGTGGTCATGGGATGACCTTCTGAAAAGGTAACAGAGCAGAATCCTTACAATGTACTATGTCAGGACTTCATCTGCAGCCATATAGAGTGAGTGGGGAAGTTTATATTCGTTCCAGGAAGCTCATTTGAAATACAAGTCTGCTATGAGAGTCAAAAGGAGAAGTTGGAAATTACTGATCTTCTGAACTGATATCAAAGAATTCTTTAGATAGTTGTCCTAGATTTTGTAATATGAGACAGGATTAGATCAAAGGAGAGAGGTCTGTTAAAGGAGGAAGTCATAGGACTTTTTCTTCGTATTTTCTACGCTTAGTATTTCTTTCTATTTCTTTAATAAACCATTTTAAAACTTGATTTATTACTTTTAATAGTTTATTTAAAGCAATTTATTGTGGATCTTTTTTGTTGCTTTTCTTGTCACATCACAATTTCCCTTTTCCTGTAACTTTTTATACAAAAAGATTTGCAATAAACAAGCCAATGTCAGAGATGAATTGATTTCTTTATTAATTTTTTGGTTGCAAAAACAGACTAAAGCTTCAAATTTATGGCCTTGGATGATTTCTTTTTACTTCTGTAAAGCTGGAACTCTGTTCACATATAAAAAAAATAGTGCAGTGTATGAATACAAAATGCATAAAACATTGTATTGATAAATAAGGATATTATGATATTTATTGCACAGTCCCCATATGATTTTTTTTTAGAGATCATATGCATTTTTTATAGTAATGGATGGTAACCTGACTGGTGTAAAAACACGGTTAGACGGTAACGGGATGGTTCACTCAGCTGACTGGACTGACCCAGTGGTACCCTTTGACAATATAATTAAAGAGGTAGTGGTGCAACACGTGCTGGCCAAAAGAGAACAAGATCATGAGATACAGTTATTAAAAGAAACAGTGGAAGAACATCTTGAACGAGAAAGAGTCCTGAGACAAATGGCCGAGCAAAGGGTGGAGGGGCTTCAGAAAGAAGTCTTGGAGCTCAGAGGTCGCCTGTCCACCTGGGAAAGTGTGAACAAGACCCTTAGGGAAGAGATGGAAGAACTCAGAGGAGTAGTAAAAGGTCTTCTGCGGGAGAAGAGCTTGTACGAGGATTACTGCTGCCGAACACGAGTGATAACAAGACAGAACTGCCCATAAAATCTCATGAAGTTTGTGAGCTAAGAACGGAAGAAGACAGTCACCTGGTTGGGTCAACTGTAGTAAGGGAAGTGTCTGTGGTAAAGCCAGAGCCTTCTGTCCAGGAAGAGAGCAAGACCACAACCTTCAAGTCTGTGATTGAGGTACCCAAGGACATGCAAGAAGCCTGTGCTGAGGAAGGTGTACATGAGGCTTTTAAGGAAGCCATCAAGGCGTGTAAGGTGCACTGGGCACCTGAGACTCAGCAGTTGGTGATAATATCAGCCAGAGAAGATAAAGCAAACCGAGTAGCTGTCCTGAAAAAAATGCATTTGCAATGTCTCCACGCCAAACAGTTGGTCAGGTGGAGTAATATGAAAGCTGCTTGACGCCTAGAGTTAGCAAGGGAGGCTATGGATTGGCTGGGTTTGCGGAAAGATGTGATTCCGGTACCCAAAGGTCTGATTGGGAGAATCATTGGAAGACTCGGGAAGGTAATGCGAGACCATGTAAATATCTCCGGTGTGTTGAGGGTGAGGATCCCTCCTGATGATGAAGACCAGGTATCCAGTGAAGAGGGTAGGATTCCCATCATGGTGGTTGGCTCCGTGGAAAGCCTGAGAAACTTTCGGATGGTCTTGGAGTATCGAGTAGGGTATCTGCAAGAGATTGTGCAGTTGAGGCTGGACCGTCGGAAGATCAATAAAGAGGTATGGAACACCAGGTGGCGGCCACCTTCAACCCAAAATGTAAGGACCTGAAGGGTTCCTCCAAGTAGTGACATGGCAGGTGGCCGAAGAATGTCAGCAAGTGGCAGTGCGATGGGCAGTACAAGGCTGAGAGACCTTAGGCCCTGTGAGACTAAACAGTGTCTGATGACGCAGACAGACTGTGACTGGAGGGCCAAAGATCAGGGCTGATATTCTGACCACTGGGGGTGGGGGAGGCCTAACGTAGAGATGAGGCTGGATGACAGATGGAGATGGTTCTCTCGACCTGTGGGGCAAGGTGTAATGAGTGCCCGGTCTCGAGATCCCGGGGTAATGTTGTGTGTTCAACCCCACAAGTTTGAACAGAGGGGGAGGTATGTGGTGTAGTGACCACTGTGTCCGCTAGGGGGAGCTGTGTGAGTGTCACCAACCTTGAATGACAGTGCTACCTTACAACCAGCACACTGCACTCTGAGAAAAAGCAACTTAAAGAGGACCTATTACAACCAGGGAAAATTCATAAATAATAGGAAACCAAAATATATTTTTATATTATATTTTAAATGAAAAGTAAAATATTTCTTCTCTAATTTATTTGGGTCAGACTCTTCACTGCCTCACTATTTTTACAGGTTTGTGAGACTTCAATTTCTGAGCTGGATGGTACCACTGTGTGAGAGGGAGACTGTGAGTGTGCAGCATGAAGAGCACAGGTGAACTATGTGATACTGTCATTCTTCATGAGAGGAGAAATGTAAGATTAATGTGTAGAAAAAGATTAAAGAAAACCCAGCACAAATGTGGATAAAAGCTATGAGGCTTTATTTGGAACACCATTAAAATCTTTAATAGTGAGGAGCGAATACATTCGGCACTATTCTACACTCGGCAAGTAATTTGGTACTCTCCTCGGCATATTCGAGTTACCCACCCAGCATGTTTGGCGCTTTATTTGCAGCCAATGAACATGCTTTGCTGGCTTTCCAATCACAGTAATGCTGGCACAATCTTTGGTGTGGCATTAATGTGAATGGCTGGCTTTACAGCATCATAGGGGATATTTTATGGCTGCCGACTCGACTCCATCATGTGTACATTGCAGCCGGAAACAGTGTAAGGAGAGCGTAGTGTGAGCATATGGAGAGTGATAGGAGCATATAGGGAGAGATAGTCATTCCAAAAAGCTCTTTTAAGAGCTAAAGATTGTGAAGATTATTTATTTGTTAGGTCGAGATAGCGTAGTGAGAGATTTAATAGGAGGGAGAGTAAAAGGCAAGCACCTTGGTGTTACCATCATTGCAAGTACATTTTTCAGATCTCAGCTATTTTCCATAGTGTTGTATAGCTCTGAATTAGGAACAGACTGTGGGATTATGGATAAACAGGGTGGGTTTCATCCACTACCATAATATACAAATCAGCTCTTTTTAGAGGCAAATAATATTAGATACCACCATCATTTACAAAACCAATTTTTTTTAATATTCCTGTGTAGCAGCCAATAAAAAATTATTTTTTTTTACAGCTAAGCAATATTCCTTAGTGCCAGAATACAGTAACATCCATTTTAAAATCTAAATTCTCAATAACATTTCATGTATATTGCTTAACCCCTTCACTACCAAGGGTGGTTTGCACGTTAACTACCGGGCCAATTTTTACAATTCACTGTCCCTTTATGAGGTCATAACTCTGGAACGCTTCCATGGATCCCGGTGATTCTGACATTGTTTTCTCGTGACATATTGTACTTCATGTTAGTGGTAAAATTGCATTCAAATAACTTGCGTTTATTTGTGAAAAAAACGGAAATTTGGCGAAAATTTTGAAAATTTCGCAATTTTCCAACTTTGAATTTTTATGCCCTTAAATCACAGCGATACGGCACACAAAAAACTTAATACATAACATTTCACACATGTTTACTTTACATGAGCACAATTTTGGAACCAAAATTTTTTTTTGTTAGGAAGTTATAAGGGTTAAAAATTGACCAGCGATTTCTCATTTTTGCAACACCATTTTATTTTTAGGGACCACTTCACATTTGAAGCCACTTTGAGGGGTCTATATGATAGAAAATACCCAAAAGTGACACCATTCTAAAAAAATGCACCCCTTAAGGTGCTTAAAACCACATTCAAGAAGTTTATTAACCCTTTAGGTGCGTCACAGGAATTTTTTGAATATTAAAAAAAAAAATGAACATTTAACTTTTTTTCACAAAAAAAATACTTCAGGTTCAATTTTCTTTATTTTACCAAGGGTAAGGCTGGTTTCACATTTGCGTTTTTTAGCGCTGGAAAAAAACGCATACGTGCGCATGCGATTTTTCCCCTATATTTAACATGGGTGCGCATACCTGCGCACTTGTAAGCGCATGTATGCGATTTTCATGCGCTGCGTTTTTTTGGGGTGTGCGATGGTATTTTCCAGACGCTGCATGTTGCATTTTTTGGCCCTTGAAAAAATCGCATGCGCACGTATGCGCACGTTTTGCGCTAAAAATGGCCATTATAGCCTATGGATGCGCATACGTGCGCACTGGCATGCGCAGGTATGCGCTTTTTTAGCGCAGCGTTTTTTGGGTGGTGTCCACTTTTTATCCTAGTTAGAATCTTCTAAAGTCCAAAAAAAAAAGGCTATATAAAGGAGGTGCCTGCCAAAACTCTGCCACTACTACACTAGACAGATTGAAGAGCAGACATTCAACCAAGAACACATTATATCAGCGAAGAATGTGAGTATATTACATTATATGCCTGTCCTTTTAAATTATGTATGTACTAATGATTTTTATTATTTTTACATGCAGTATGTCTTCAGAATCGGAGTATTCCCCATCGCGGCAGGAATTGGCGCAAGCAGACCGTGAGGTGATTATTTTCGTGCATCTGGTAAGTATATCTGCTGCTTCTCCAAATCTCTTACGTTTTTTTCAACTTTCAGACATCGTCATCATCATCTGCGGACGGGAATAGTGAGGGCGAACAGCAGGAGCAGCGAAGCCAAGTCCCGGTGGTGATACGTAATGTAAGTATCAAATGATTTGTAATGTTTTTTTTTTTTTTTTATCTTCTATTTTTACTCTTTTTTTTTTTTCTTTTTTTGTAACTTTTTAGTCAATTTAAATTTGATTATTCTAATGAATGTGTTTTGTCTAGGTTCCACAACGGGATGAAGACGTCTACCTGGATAATGAGCAGCTCATCAGCCTGGTCCAGGAGCGTTCGCCGTTGTGGGACAGCCGTGACCGGCTGTACAAGGACAATGTGGTGACACGGCGGCTATGGAATGAGGTGGCCGCAGCGTTGATGGATGGCTGGGACAGCGCCACAGCATCCGCCAAAAAGGCGTTTAGTGAGTATTTCCCTGCTCTGTATTGTGCCGCAGTGACTGTTGTCCTTGACGGCACTGTTGGGTTTCGTGCTAGGCGTATTCTAGCAGGAAACCCAACAGTGTCATCGTGGTCTACAGTGACTGCTTTGAGTATTGTATTGCTACATTGTGCCGCAGTGACTGTTGTCCTTGACGGCACTGTTGGGTTTCGTGCTAGGCGTATTCTAGCAGGAAACCCAACAGTGTCATCGTGGTCTACAGTGACTGCTTTGAGTATTGTATTGCTACATTGTGCCGCAGTGACTGTTGTCCTTGACGGCACTGTTGGGTTTCGTGCTAGGCGTATTCTAGCAGGAAACCCAACAGTGTCATCGGGGTCTACAGTGACTGCTTTGAGTATTGTATTGCTACATTGTGCCGCAGTGACTGTTGTCCTTGACGGCACTGTTGGGTTTCGTGCTAGGCGTATTCTAGCAGGAAACCCAACAGTGTCATCGTGGTCTACAGTGACTGCTTTGAGTATTGTATTGCTACATTGTGCCGCAGTGACTGTTGTCCTTGACGGCACTGTTGGGTTTCGTGCTAGGCGTATTCTAGCAGGAAACCCAACAGTGTCATCGGGGTCTACAGTGACTGCTTTGAGTATAGTATTGCTACATTGTGCCGCAGTGACTGTTGTCCTTGACGGCACTGTTGGGTTTCGTGCTAGGCGTATTCTAGCAGGAAACCCAACAGTGTCATCGTGGTCTACAGTGACTGCTTTGAGTATTGTATTGCTACATTGTGCCGCAGTGACTGTTGTCCTTGACGGCACTGTTGGGTTTCGTGCTAGGCGTATTCTAGCAGGAAACCCAATAGTGTCATCGTGGTCTACAGTGACTGCTTTGAGTATTGTATTGCTACATTGTGCCGCAGTGACTGTTGTCCTTGACGGCACTGTTGGGTTTCGTGCTAGGTGTATTCTAGCAGGAAACCCAACAGTGTCATCGGGGTGTACAGTGACTGCTTTGAGTATTGTATTGCTAAATTGTGAAGCAGTGACTGTTGTACTTGACGGCACTGTTTTTTTTTATCAACAGTGGACAAAGTCCGAACACGTTGGCGTTCGATCAAGGACCGCTTCAACAGTGATGTTCGTGCTGAGGGCCAGGTTCGCAGTGGATCTGCGTCAAGGACCAGAACTAGATACCGTCACTATCACGCGTTGCAGTTCCTAAGACCGGTCCTTGCCACAAGATCGTAAGTATTATACATTTTGGGTTTTTATTTTTATTAATCTGTGTTTTTCTAATCCACAGCTGATGCTTCTTGTAAAGGCATGGTAGTAATGATTTTCCTTTCTTCCACAGCACCTGGAGCAGCACCCTGCAACCTGGCCCTGGAGCGGTCCTTCGTCGGACGTCCTCTGACCCGTCCCAGCCATCCGACAGCCAGGAAGCACCTTGCAGGTCCCACACACACACAGCTGGTGACCAGGAAGCTGGGCCATCAGGTGTTCCCCTGTCCCAGGTCTCTGCCACTGGTTATGCGGGCACTACCCGCCAGCGGCAGAGGGCCTTGGACAGGAATGTCTTGCCCGAGTTTATGCATTTGAGCGAGACATTTAATTCCAGCCTCAAGTCACTGTCCGACAGAGTTGAAAGCGGTTTTGCACTGATGGAACGTGGTTTTAACCACTTTGAACACCGCTTCAATTCTGTAGAACAGCGCCTTGACCGTCTGGAGGCCGACCTCAACAGACCAGCACACCATTTTTTTAGTAAGATTGAAAAGGGCATGGCGGAACACCTTAGTCCTGATCAACAGCTGAATGTGCTGCAGGCCTGCAACAATGCTTTCTTGCAGGCTATGCAGCATAATCGGTACGGTCAGCAGTCAGTGGTGTCCTTTCCACCTGTGCCACCATTGACTCGCTTCACCTCACTACCGACTTGTGCTGCATACCACTGCACGGACACCTCTCTTCAAAGGCTGGACACCCACCGTTACACCACCACAAGTCTGAGTGCAGCTGGTCACTTCACCGACACCACCATGGCAAGCGCTGCTCCTGTCTGGAGCACCACCGCCAATCCCATGCATGCGTGGAGCTCAGCCACCACTAGGCAAACATGGAACAGCCCTGCCGCTACAACAACATGTAGTAGCCCTGCCACCACCACTCTGCAAACCTGGGCCATCACTGCCGCCACCAGTCCTCCTGCAAGGACGAGCACTGAACAAGAAGAGCAGCATCAGCCACCTCAGCAGCAGCAGCCAACTCAGCAGACGCCACCTCAGCAGCAGCAGCCACCTCAGCAGCAGCCGCCACCTCAGCAGCAGCAGCAACCACCTCAGCAGCAGCCGCCACCTCAGCAGCAGCAGCAACCACCTCAGCAGCAGCTGCCACCTCAGCAGCAGCCGCCACCTCAGCAGCAGCCGCCACCTCAGCAGCAGCCGCAACCTCTGCAGCAGCAGCCGCCACCTCAGCAGCAGCAGCCATACCAGCAGACGGGGGACCTACATTCCATATTTGCCCCTACTTCAAGGCGAAATCAATCAAGGCGGGCATTGGGCCAAAGTCGGTCCAGGCACACAAGCCTACGGCGACATGCCATTACAACTAATGTAACTGAACAGATTTCCTCTCCTACAAGTGTTCCAAGTTTAATTCCCTTAACTGGACTACCTTCCCCCACAAGTTTTGTTGCCCCTTCCCCTCAAACACCGTCTTCAACTGCAAGTGTTGCATATTCCCTGCACACCCCCAAATTGAAACCATCTGCCCCCAAACGCCGTAAAAAATAATTTTTAAATTTTTTTTTTGTGATAAAAAATAAATTTACATTTGTGGTTCACCATTAATAAGTTTCATTAATGTTGTTTGCGCCGCTCACACACACTGATGGGTAAATACATGTTAAAAACCAACCCAAGGGCTAGTATAGTCATATGTGAAATAACATGGACTAGTATAGTCATTCAAAGGCCTAGTGTAATAACTCTAGTTTTACAAAATAGAATCTGGTTTCATGAAAAACAAACTGTTGAAACTTGTCTAAAAAATAAGTTTCTTTCTAGTTTCACCAGTTTGTTTTTGGTGAAACAAGATGCTAGTTGTTAAAAATCGAGTTATTACAGTAGGCCTTGGTATGACTATACTAGGCCGTGGTATTTCACATATACTACTAGCCCCAAGGCCTAGTATACTCATATTTGAAATACCACGGCCTAGTATAGTCATTCCAAGGCCTAGTGTAATAACTCTAGTTTTACCAAATAGAATCTGGTTTCATGAAAAACAAACTGTTGAAACTTGTCTAAAAAATAAGTTTCTTTCTAGTTTCACCAGTTTGTTTTTGTTGAAACAAGATGCTAGTTGTTAAAAATCGAGTTATTACAGTAGGCCTTGGTATGACTATACTAGGCCGTGGTATTTCACATATTACTATACTACTAGCCCCAAGGCCTAGTATACTCATATTTGAAATACCACGGCCTAGTATAGTCATTCAAAGGCCTAGTGTAATAACTTTTAATGGAGCAGATTACATTCATCCACTCAATGCTGACTTGTATTCCCCATGGACTTTCATTGGGGTTGGGTTTTGAGTGTTGTGTTTTGAGAAAATCACATACTTTGTTTTAAACTATTTGCACAATTTTATCTTGAAAAAAAATGGTTTCCTGATTCATGGCCTGCAGCTTTGCTCATTCCAATATATTTCACGCAGACTAGCAATGCTGCATTTTAACTCGTATGTGTATTTACCTGCCCAGGTGTGTGAACATAACAAAATTCAGTTATACATGGGAAGTTTTTTAATTAATCGGAGTTTAAAAAATATAGTGCACTCAGTAATGGTATCAAATAAGGATTTTTATTACCATAAACAACAACATTACACCATTTCATCTTGCCAGTGCACCCGTCCTACATCAGAAATAAAGTAGGCCGCAAATTTGTCCCTCATTTGGCCAACTTCAACGGATGACCTGAGAGTGTGCTGAGTGAATTCAGGCAATGGGTTAGGAGCATCATCGTCCAGTTCAAAGGTCGGGTGCTCTTTAGCCATCACAAAGTTATGTAGAACCACACAGGCCTTCACCACCTCATCGACTGTTTCAAGTTTAAGATTAATGGCCGTGCCCAGAATTCGCCATCTGGAAACAAGAATCCCAAAAGCACACTCGACAGTTCTTCTGGCCCTGGTCAGCCTGTAATTAAAAATTTTTTTGGTGTGGTCCAAGTCCCGGCTGGAGTAGGGTTTCAGTAAGTTTCCGCACATTTGAAAAGCCTCATCGCCAACCATTACAAAGGGCAGTGGCGGAGCTTCGGTGTGAGGAAGAGGCCGTGGCATAGGGAAATTAAATTGGTTGCCATACAACCTCCGGCCCATGTCTGAGTTTTTAAAAGCCTGCGAGTCATTACCACGGCCAAATGCTCCAATGTCCACTGCTACAAACATACATCCGGCATCCGCAATTGCAATGAGTACTATTGAAAAGTACTTTTTGTAATTATAGTACTCAGATCCCGTTCTTTGGGGTTTGATGATCCGTATGTGTTTCCCATCAACAGCTCCCAAACAGTTGGGAAAATTGCATACTGTCCAGAATTTGTCAGCAATTTCCATCCACTTTTCAGCGGTGGGCAGGGGCATAAATTCTGGGCAAAGAACATTCCAGAGAGCCCGGCAGGTGTCAGCAACAATTCCAGACAAGGTAGAGATTCCAATACGGTACTGGAAGTGTAGTGAGGATAGGGTTTCTCCAGTCGCCAGGAATCTGTGAACAGACAAAGAAGTAAAATTAATATTTATGTATATTATTTTTAAAAACTATAAAAAAAATATTAGTACATTCACGAAAACTAATTACCCAAGGTTTTGAATACTAAATTTACAAAAAAAAACATCAGACCACACCCCTTTGTTTTTAAAACATACCGTAATGTCACCAGTAGCCGTTCCTCAGGAGGAATCGCACGACGGAGCTGTGTGTCCTGTCTCCGGATGGATTGTTGGACACGAGCAAGCAAATCCATGAAACTTTCGTGGGACATCCGGATATAATCTGTAAATTTCTCCGGGTTTGACTGGAGCTCGCTGTAGAGGGTATGGTATGCCCCACGGCTCTCCCGGAGTTCAACAATCGGATGTATCCACATACGCCGCCGTCTTCGCTGCCTCTCTCTCTTCCTTTGTTCATGGCAAGCAACTGCATACGCCTGAGCCATCGCGATGTCCAAATCCAAGTTGAAGTGAAAACTCTTCCAGCGCAGATCCATGGTCACGAGAAGAATCAAGCAAATGTGAAGAATACTGTAGACAGGGTGTATATATATTAACATACCACACCCACAATGAAGTCCCATTGGTCTTGTGTGTTGTTGAATGGTTGTTTTTTCTTTTTTGTGGGGTTTTTCCAAAATCTGTAAAAAAACGTAAACGCACAAAAAACGCATACAAACGCGCAAAAACGCTGCGTTTTTTTCCTGCATGCGCATTAAAATGCTGGAAAAAAACGCAGCGTTTGTATGCATTTGTATGCGTTTTTTTAATGCGTTTTTTTGCGGGAAAAACGCGATGCAAAAAAAAGCAAGTGTGAAACTAGCCTAACAGGAGAAATTGGACTGCAAAAGTTATTGTGCAATTTGTCCTGAGTACGCTGATACCTGATATGTGGGGGGGAACCACTGTTTCGGCGCATGGCAGACCTCAGTAGGGAAGGAGCGCCGTTTGACTTTTTCAATGCAAAATTGGCTGGGATTCAGATCGGACGCCATGCCGCGTTTGGAGAGCCCCTGATGTACCTAAACAGTGGAAACCCCCCAAGTGACCCCATTTTGGAAACTAGACCCCCCAAGGAACTTATCTAGATACGTGGTGAGAACTTTGAACCCACAAGGGCTTCACAGAAGTTTATAACGTACAGCGGTACAATTAAAAAATCATATTTTTTCCACAAAAATGATCTTTTCACCGCCAATTTTTATTTTTCCAAGGGTAACAGGACCCTAAAAGTTATTGTGCAATTTGTCCTGAGTACGCTGATACCCCATATGTGGGTGTAAATGACTATTTGGGCGCATAGCAGAGCTCGGAAGGGAAGCAGCGCCATTTGACGTTTTTGGCTGGAATTGAGATCGGACACCATGTCGCGTTAGGAAAGCCCCTGATGTACCAAAACAGTAGAAACCCCCCACAAATGACACCATTTTGGAAACTAGACCCCCCAAGGAACTTATCTAGATGTGTGGTGAGCACTTTGAACCCCCCAGTGCTTCACTGAAGTTTATAACGTCCGGGCGTGAAAATAAAAAAATCGTATTTTTTCCACAAACATCATCTTTTAGTCCCCATTTTTTTATTTTCCCAAGGGTAACAGGAGAAATTGGACCCCAAAAGTTGTTGTCCAATTTGTCCTGAGTACGCTGACACCCCATATGTGGGAGAAAACTACTGTATGGACACACGTCAGGGCTCGGAAGGGAAGTAGTGACGTTTTGGAATGCAGACTTTGATGGAATGGTCTGTGGGTGTCATGTTGCCTTTGGAGAGCCCCTAATGTACCTAAACAGTGAAAACCCCCCACAAATGATCCCATTTTGGAAACTAGACCCCCTGAGGAATTTATCTAGATGTGTGGTGAGCACTTTGAACCCCCAAGGGCTTCACAGAAGTTTATAATGCCCAGGCATGAAAATAAAAAAATCGTATTTTTTCCACAAACATGATCAATTAGTCCCCAATTTTTTTTATTTTCCCAAGGGTAACAGGAGAAATTGGACCCCAAAAGTTGTTGTCCAATTTGTCCTGAGTACGCTGATACCTCATATGTGGGAGAAAACTACTGTATGGGCACACATCAGGGCTCGGAAGGGAAGTAGTGACGTTTTGGAATGCAGACTTTGATGGCATGGTCTGCGGGTGTCATGTTGCTTTTGGAGAGCCCCTGATGTACCTAAACAGTAGAAACTCCCCACAAGTGACCCCATTTTGGAAACTAGACCCCCTAATGAACTTATCTAGATGTGTGGTGAGCACTTTGAACCCCCAGTGCTTCACAGAAGTTTATAACGACCGGGCGTGAAAATAAAAATATCGTATTTTTTCAACAAACATCATCTTTTAGTCCCAAATTTTTTTATTTTCCCCAAGGGTAACAGGAGAAATTGGACCCCAAAAGTTGTTGTCCAATTTGTCCTGAGTACGCTGATACCTCATATGTGGGAGAAAACTACTGTATGGGCACACGTCGGGGCTCGGAAGGGAAGTAGTGACGTTTTGGAATGCAGACTTTGATGGATTGGTCTGCGGGTGTCATGTGCGTTTGGAGAGCCCCTGATGTACCTAAACTATTGAAACTCCCCACAAGTGACCCCATTTTGGAAACTAGACCCCCCACGGAGCTTATCTAGATGTGTGGAGAGCACTTTGAACCCCCAAGTGCTTCACAGAAGTTTATAACGCCTGGGCGTGAAAATAAAAAAAACATTTTTTTCCGCAAAATTATATTTTTGCCCCCAATTTTTTATTTTCCTAAGGGTAACAGGAGAAATTGGACCCCAAAAGTTGTTTTGTAATTTGTCCTGAGTAGGCTGATACCCTACATGTGGGGGTAAAACACTGTTTGGGCGCATGGCAGAGCTTGGAAGGGAAGGAGCACCATTTGACTTTTTCAACGCAGAATTGGCTGGAATTGAGATCAGACGCCATGTTGCCTTTGGAGAGCACCTGATGTGCCCAAACAGTGGAAACCCCCCAATTATAACTCCAACCCTAACCTCAACACACCCCTAACCCTAATCTGAGCCCTAGCCCTAACCCTAGCCCTAGCCCTAACCCTAACCCTACCCTAACCCTAACCCTAGCGGGAAAATGGAAATAAATACATTTTCTTTTAGTTTTATTATTTTTCCCTAACTAAGGGGGTGATAACGGGGGGTTTGATTTACTATTTATGGCGGTTTTTATGTTTGGCGGCTGTCACACACTAAAAGACGCTTTTTATTGTAAAAGTAGTTTTTGCATCACCACATATTGAGAGCTATAATTTTTCCGTATTTTGACCCACTGAGTCATGCGAGGTCTTATTTTTTGCGGGACGAGTTGACGTTTTTATTGGTACCATTTTCGGGCACGTGACATTTTTTGATCGCTTTTTATTCCGATTTTTGGGACGCAGAATGAACAAAAACCAGCATTTCATGAATTTCTTTTGGGGGGGTGCGTTTACACCGTTCCGCGTGCGGTAAAATTGATAAAGCGGTTTTATTCTTCGGGTCAGTACGGTTACAGCGATACCTCATTTAGGTCGTTTTTTATGTTTTGTCGGTTTTTTGCAATGAAAACAATTTTATATAAAAAATAATTATTTTTGTATCGCTTTATTCTGCGAGCTATAACTTTTTTATTTTTTTGCGGATGATGCTGTATGGCGGCTCGTTTTTTGCGGGACAAGATGACGTTTTCAGCGGTACCATGGATATTTATATGTGTCTTTTTGATCGCGCGTTATTGCATTTTTTGTTCGGTGGTATGATAATAAATCATTATTTTTTGCTTCGTTTTTTATTTTTATTTTTTAAGGGGTTCGCTAAAGGGGTTAACTAATGGGACAGTTTTATAGGGCAGGTCATTACGGACACGGCGATACCAAATATGTGTACTTTTATTGTTTTTGTTTTTTTTTTATTTTGAAAAAATGGATTTATTGGGGAATATTTTTTTTTTTTTACTAATTTATTTAGCGATTTTTTTTAAATTATTTTTAACACTTTTTTTTTTTTTTACTTTATTACCTTGTCCCAGGTGGGACATCACCGTCCTGTGACAGATCGCTGATCTGTCACATCACAGATCACTGTGACAGATCAGCGATCTGTCACAGGCACTGCTGCAGACTTCCTCATGCATGGAAGCCAGCTTCCTCAGGCCCCCGAAGGCCCCCATCGCCATCTTGGATTCGGGGAGGAAAGGAGCCCCCCGCAGCAGCGCTGCACATTGCGCTGCTGTGGGGGGCTCAGGGAAGCACGGAGGGAGCCCCCTCCCTGCCGATGCTTCCCTTTAACCCCCGGTACACCGCGATCGCATTTGATCGCGGTGTGCAAGGGGTTAACGTGTCAGGGACCGTCACGGACCGCCCCTGACACATTGTGCCGGGTGTCAGCTATGATAATTAGCTGACACCCGGCCGCGATCAGCAGCGCTCACCACGTGGGCGCCGCTGATCATGGTGACGTAATATTCCGTCCATGGTAATTAGGTCCATGGTCACATGGACGGAATATTACGTCAATTGTAGGTAAGGGGTTAAATAGCTATTATTTATCAAGCAGTTGTGCGAGTGGCGCAAAATCTGTTGAGCTATGGAAACGTCACTATTTACCAGTAATTTCCCTGAGTCTGCTGTTGGTGTGTCTCCTAAAAAAATCCCCAAAAATTTCTATTGATAAAACAAATAGTGTATTTTTATCTAACAGTTGTGCGACAGTTGCAATCCATGCTGAGATAAGCAAACGTCACAATTTAGCAGTGGCAATAATTTTCATTAGTTCGCTGTTGCAGTATGTCACCACGGCGATCTAAAAATAAAAATAATTTTCTATTGGTTTAATAAATAGTGTATCTTTGTCTAGCAGTTGTGTGTCTGGCACAATCTGGGCAGAAATAAACAATCGTCACAATTTAGCAGTGGCAAGAATTTTCATTAGTCCACTTTTGCAGTGTGTCAGCAAGGCGATCAAAAAAAAGTTTTCTATTGGTTTAATAAATAGCATATCTTTATCTAGCAGTAGTGCAGCTTGACACAAAGCCTGCTGAGATACGCAAATGTGACAATTTACCTCTAATTTTTGGGAATCTGCTGTTGCCGTGTGTAATAAAGCTGATATCTTTAAAAAAAAATGACATACTTTGCTAGAAACAGTGAGTTTGTACATGACACCTCTGTGAGGGTACTTGTGAAAAATAATGCTAGGAAATTTTTTTTCATAAGCATAATGCATTCAATATAAGAAAGGGTGACGTTAAGGGACATGGATGTGGTGGTGCTCACCAAAGCTGTGTTACAGATGAGAAGGTGACTGGATCTCATTCTAGCTTCCTGTCAAAATTAGGTCAGCGTGCTACACAACTGACGAACCCAGATAAGTGTGAGTATGTTGTAGGTTGGATGGCAGACAAAGGCTCCAATGTGTTGACAAGGAGAACCACGAAGTCTTCAACACAGTCCAGTCTCAGTAGCCAAGAGGTTGGGCCTCTGAATCCTCAACCTGGTCCTCCTTTCTCCCACCATCAAGAATCCCAGGAGACCTATGACCCCAATGCTGGCCTCTGAGGAACTATTTATGCTCCCTTGTAATTTGTCAGGCCTCTCAATGTGTACTATTAAAGAGGGTCATGAGGAAGTGGAGTGCAGTGATGCCAAAACATTTGAGCACACACGGCCAGGTGAAAGCCATGTTGGGGAAGGTCAATTCATGTCTGAAGAGGTGGAGGATAATCATGACGCACAGTTGCTATCAGGTGAGCCTAAAATCACAACTCAGAAGGAGGATAAGATTGATGAATTGGAAGACGACGTGGTCAATGATGAGGCCACTGATCCAACCTGGCATAGTGGCATGCCTAGCGCGCACAGCAGTGTAGAGAGGGATGAAACTGTAGCAGGAAAACAGACAAGAAGAAGTAGTGGTTTGACTAGAGGGAGAACTTGGTCAACTGTTCCACAGAGCGCCCTCGCTCAGTTAGATAACAGGCCAAGAGTGCATTGTTCCCCTGTATGGCAGTTTTTTTTGGAAATTACTTCAGACAAAACAACTGTAATTTGCAGCAGCTGCCAAACCAAGCTAAAATGAGGAAAGAACACTGCCAACCTGAGCCTCACCAGAATGTAAAAGCACATGGCAGCCAAGCACCTCAGTATTTTGGTGGAACGCCTAGGTGCAAAATCTGTGTCTGATGGTGAAACCACTGCCCCTTCCCCTGTGTTATGGCCTTCCCAATCTGCTGTCCATGATGCAGGGGCTGATACCTCCTGCCCCCAACCTGCAGTTGCACAGACACAACAGTGAGCAACCACATCCAGTTCATTGTCCCAGCACAGCGTTCAATTGTCCCTACCCCAGACATTTAACAGAAAGCAGAAATATCCAGACACCCACAGGTCCAAATGCTAACCACCCATATTGCTAGATTGCTAGCCCTGGAAATGTTGTTTTGACTTGTGGGAACTGAGTCTTTCTGCGACCTCTTGGCGATGACAGCCCCACGGTACTCGATTCCCAGCCGCCACTATTTTTCCCGGTGTGCCATCCCCGCTTACATAAGCACATGCTACACAATATCAGCCATGCTGCAGCCAACACAATAACAGGGAAGGTCCACCTAACCACAGACACATGTGACAAGTTCTTGTGAACAGGGACCCTACATTTCTCTGATGGCACATTGGGTTAACCTGGTGGAGTCTGGGACAGAGCAAGATGCTAGGACATCACACATCTTACCCACACCAAGAATAGCAGGCCCAACTTACATCAGGGTTTCAGTCTCCTCATATTCCAGTTCTTGTCTCTCCTCCTCCTACTCATCCTCAGTGGAACTAGCCTCCCCATCACTCCCCAGCTGAGAAGTCTACAGCACTGCCTTGATGAAGCAGCAGCACGCTCTGCTGAAGCTCATCTGTTTTGGTGATAAAGCTCACAACATCCCCGAGCTGTTGCAAGGGATAAAAGACCAGACCGATCAGTGGCTCTCCCCTCTGAACCTCCAATCAGCTCTGGTTGTGTGTGATAATGGGAAAAACTTGGTGGTGGCTTTAAAGCTGGGCAAGCTGGTACACGTTCCATGCATAGCCATCATGCTGTTTTGTACAGCAGTTTTTAAAAACATACCCTGACTTGCCGGACCTACTTGCCAAGGTATGCCGTGTCAGCTCACATTTCTGAAAGTCATCTCAGGCTTTTGCTGGTTTAGCTTTGCTGCAGCAGCGTTTAATTTGCCATATCACAAAGTGATTTGTGACATGCCACACTCTGGAATTCAACATTTCATATGTTAGCAAAGCTTAGTGAGCAGCAGTGGGCAATGTCTGAGTTCCAGCTTCTCAATGCCCTCAGTGTAACAATCAGCCCCCACACATAACTGCCGAGTGGGTGTAGATTGCTAACATATGTGAGGTCCTTCAAATCCTTGAGTACTGCATCAAGATGGTGAGTGCTGATGACGCTATTATCAGCGTAACCATCCCGCTCCTCTGTCTTTTAAAATGTTCACTGCAGAATCTCAAAGAGGAAGCTTTGAATGCTGAGCAATTGGCTATGGAGCAAGATTTTACAGTGCCTGATACCACACAGCCCAGCCTCACACAATAGTCTCAGGCCACATTGGGTGATGATGAGGAACAGGAGGAGGAGGAACAGGAGTTTTTGGTCTGCACTACAGAGGGGACTCCCAATACCAGCTTCATGCCTGTCCAGCATGAATGACCTGAAGAGGTGGAGGAGGACGCTATGCCTCATGAGGGCAATAGGATGGTTAGTGTTCTTCCTAGTGAGGACACTGAACGTTTGTCTCTTTGTATTTTGCCACACTTGGCACAGTTCATTTCCAGATGCTTTTCCCAAGACCCTCGTGTGAAACACATTTTGTCCAACATGAAATACTGGCTGTGCACCTTTCTTGATTCATTGAAAAAAAAAGAAAAAAGACACAGGATAACATGCACACAACAGCAAAATGTCCAAGTGAAAAAAGGCTTTTATTTGACATACAATAGCCAGGAAGGTCCAAGTGTACAATAAAAACAATTAAAAACCATAAATGGAACAAAAGTGGGCAGGTGAAGAAGTCATGCAGTATACAAAAAGAGAAATAATTATATCATTACATATTCCAAATATGCATGCACAGCAATGCCCTCTATCACCATATAATATGCATGGAATATTTAGTATAAAGACTTCCCCTGACGAAGCTGCAGGCAAGCAGCGACACGCGTTGGGTATTGTGGGCAGTGTGAGTATACTTGGGTGATTTTCATGTGATCCAGCAATTGCCTTCCCTCATCTATGGACTTGCATGGTAATCATTTGGACTGTTCATACACCATTTGTCACTATTAGCGTATTTTCCTCATTATTTAAGTGATTATTAGGTTGATGGGATTTTACTGTTGCAATTTGTCCATATGTTTCTACTATGCTTTCAACCAAGACAAATGCATTCACTGATAAATGTCATTTTACATTTCCCACAACCTTAACTGGCCATGTGGTGTGTGACACATCATCAGACACATCCTGTTTCATTTATGAATTAGGGACTCAAAGTCACAAAGCCTATTTTTATAGGGCCATCAGGCGGCCTTTATTATTCTTAAAGGGCCAGCAGTCGGCCCTCACTATTCTTAGAGAGGCATCAGCCGGCTATGCTTTGTTGTTCCCATTATTAAACAGTTTGTCTCCTATACCTTTGTTGCGTATGCAGTGAGTGGCAGGGCTGCCCAAAATTTGGACGCACCCCAATACCCCTTTGAAGAGATGTACAGGAGGGCCTCCTGAAATCAATGTTCCCATTAATAGGAAGTTGGTACTCCCATACTGTTTACCTATGCAGTGAAAGCAAGGCCTGTCCCAAATTTTGACACACCACAATAACCATTTGAAAAGATGTACAGGAGGGCCACCTGAAAGCAATGTTTCCATTATTAGGAAGTTGGTACTCCCATACTGTTTGCCTATGAAGTGAATGCAAGGCCTGTCCCAAATTTGGATGCACTACAATAACCCATTGAATGATGTTCAGGAGGGCCTCCTGAAAGCAATGTTCCCATTATTAGGAATTTGGTCCTCGCAAACTGTTTGCCTATGCATTGAATGCAAGGCCTGTCCCAAATTTAGATGCACCCCAATACCCCTTTGAAGAGACAAACAGGAGGGCCACCTGAAATCACTGTTCCCATTATTAGGAAGTTGGTACTCCCCTACTGTTTGTCTATGCAGTGAATGCAAGGCCTGCCCCAAATTTGGACACACCTCAATAACCCTTTAAACAGAGGTACAGGAGGGCCACCTGAAAGCAATGTTCCCATTATTAGGAAGTTGCTACTCACATACTGTTTGCGTATGCAATGAATGCAATGCCTGCCCCAAGTTTTGACGCACCCCAATAACTCTTTGAACAGATGTACAGGAGGGCCTCCTGAAATCAATGTTCCCATTATTAGGAAGTTCGTACTCCCATACTGTTTGACTATGCAATGAATGCAAGACCTGCCCCAAATTTGGACATGTAAGGAAGAAGACCGGGCTGCGGGTTTCCACATCAGGCCAGGTCAGGAACTGTAGAAAATGCGTCCAATGATGCCAGGGGGAAAGAATGGGGAAAAGGTCCCATAACCTGGGGATAGGTGGTGTGGCTAAGCCGGGCAGTGAGCAGGAAGAGCGGGAAAGAGTTCTCAGTTTACCAGTGGTAGAGTGCAGTACTCGCGTGGAGGAGGCGGGTGCCAGTGGCAGGACCATCAGGTTCCTTTCCCCTTGCTGATAGATGCAAAGCAGCACACATGTGAGACATTGACTCCTGCAGTGCTCACCACTTTGGCTACACAGATTTATGGACTAGGGGCGCAGCGGACAAAACCTGTGACCAACCGTTGCCGCCAGAAGCTGGACCGTGATTTTTTGTAATTTATCTGAGGACACCACTCTGGCCGTTGCCGATGCTCCAGCTGCCATCAGACTGTATGTGGATGAGTAAAGGACAAAAGCAGAGTCCAAAGCTACATAGAAAAAATGTAACATCTTTATTCATAATACAGAAAGACACCAAAGAAAGCAGGACAAATCAATGCAAAGAGTAAAATCAGATGAAGAAAATATTATCATTGTTACCCGGACACAACACAGACAAACTGGCCAGCAACACAATGGTATGTAAAAACATAAGTGTTTCAAGAAATAAAGCTGATAAGAAAAGAAATACACCGCTCTATACTGGGAACTGAAAAAATAATATAACTGAGTACTTACTTGCTGGTGTGTGAAAAAATCACGTGGTGGTGGATGTATAGCAGTATTCTGAGACTATTCACCTTGTCATAGATGTATATTGGCTTGCATTTGGATGCCAAAACTGCTGAGTAGATAATATAGGGTTGATTGGGGGTGAGCCCGTTAGTGTGTTTCAGAGGGAAAAAAAAAAAAAAATGTAATATGAACTAATCTTGATTTACTCACTTAAGGAAATCAGAACCATATAAAATACATGCTGTAAATGTAGCCATTGCCAGGTATTAAGATTGGAATGTTGCAGCCTGTTTCTGATGTAAAAAAATATAATAGTTGAAAAATAAAATGAAACACAAAAAAAAAAAAAAGAGGGGGATAAATAGATGTTTGAGATGATAACTGAATGCTGACCTTACTGCATGCCAATTTCAACAGGCGAGGTCAGAATGATTAATCCTGTGCAAAACAAATGATGGCACAGTTCCTGCAAAGTGAATGAGCGTTAGTGACAGCTTGTTCCCACTAGTGGAACGAGGTGCTTGATTCTGGTGCACTTACTTGCAGGGCCAGTGCTTAGTGAGGCAGGCTTGGGTGCTCAGCGTGGGGGCTGGGGCTGGGGCTGGGGCTGGGGCTGCTGCTGCTAATCCGTATGGAAGTGGAGACCGCCGCTGCCTCGCGCGCTCCGGCCAAGAGCAATGCTGAGGGACTTGGCATGTGATGGGGCAGGGCTAGCATGACATCACACTGGGAGTAAGACAGTGGCTCAAAGGCAGCACAATACCGACATGTTTCGAGAGATAGCTACTCTCTTCATCAGGGTTGTGCCTCTTAGTGTGCAGACCGTCAATTTATAGCAGACTGAGCCTGAATTAAGTGATCACCTGACCCAAATGCCTGATTGAGCGACTTAATTAGATGTAGTACAAAGTACTGGTGTGTCTACATGTAAATAAATGATTGCGGGACCCTATCATTACCAATGTGCTACAGAGATGGGTTAAATTTTAACCCTATTTGGTCCAAAAATTCCTTATGAGAATTAAAAAGTGAAAAAAATGAAAAATAAAAATGAAAATAAAAATAATAATAAAACATAACCTTTATTTACATAAATGTATAAAGAGTGTTATTAAAATTGTGTATAAAAAATCAGTTTAAAAAATAACAATGAAAATGTGCCAAAGCCCAAAATCTACCGATGAGGTGCCTCTTTAGATGTTTGTTTCATTATACTCGAAGGGTTCATAGGCTTACATGGCGGCCAAATAAATGCACGATATTGGGGTCTTATTCAGCATAATGGCATGATTATGATTAGTACCATATCCTCTTACTAAATTGATTCCAATAAATGAGATATACTTAGGTGTTAATACAAAAAATACAAAAAAAAAAAAAAAAAAAGGTTTTAATTCCTATTTTTGTTGCATCAGGGATTTTTTTTTTTTTCTTTTCTTTCTTTTTTTTCCTTTCTTTCCTTTTTCCTCTTTCCCTTCCATATATATTATAAAATATAAAAAATATGGATCATTAGAACTGAAAAAATTATACATGAATAAATCACCATTTGAGTGTACTAAAAGATAAAAAATTTTATGTCATCTTGGGGGATTGTATAAAAACATGTCTAAAATTATGATCTATAATAATTCAATCCTTTGAATGAATATTCCAATTCATTCAAAACTTTCGAAACTCTGGTATCAACAGATATAAGGAAACTAGCTAACAAAAATAACCGCAAAATGCGATATACGACACACAACTTAACAGCTGGTGAAAAAGATTCTATCATTAGTCTGCAGGCCATCAAAAACTTGATCATTCGTCCTGCAGACAAAGGCGGGGGAATCGTAATTATGGATCACAGTATGTATCACAATGAATCCATGAGGTTACTAGGTGATCCTGTCACTTATAAACAAAACTCCCGCAGATCCAACAGAATCATTTCTTAATAAACTCAGTTCTCTAGCCCTTAATGGTAAATCTTTAGGCATTCTAACAAAAAAGAGTATCAGTTTATTAATAACAAAACGCCATCAATAGCAGTATTTTATCACATTCCCAAAGTTCATAAAAATGCAGTAAATCCACCAGGCAGGCCTATTATATCAGGCATAAATTGCCTTACAGCTAACTTATCTAAATATGTGGATAATCATCTACAAAAATGTATGTCCTTGCTGCCAGCTTATTTAAAAGATACCACTCACACTTTGCATGTCCTGGAACCATTGGAGTGGAATGAAAATTTTATTTTAGCAACTCTGGACATTAAATCATTATATGCGGTCATTGACCCTTCTAAAGGTCAGGCGGCAGCACAATTTTTTTTTGGTGCTTTAAAAACTTACAAACCTCTACAGATCCAATTCATCCTTGACAGTATTGACTTTATCATGAAACACAACTATTTCACGTACGAAAACCAGTTCTATATTCAGACCCACGGCACCGCGATGGGCACGAGATTCGAGCCTAGTTTCGCAAACATCTATGTAGGCATGTGGGAACATGAACATATTTACAGCAATGGTACCTTACATAAGAATATAAAATTATGGTGCCATTTCATTGATGATATTTTGTTCATTTGGGACGGCCCATTATCAGACCTTAATTTATTCATTTCTAGATTAAAGATCAATGATTTTGGACTGGAGTTTACACCAACGGTTAGTAGATCCAACATAAATTTTTTGGACTTAAGCATTTGTATTGAACAAGGCAAATTAATTACAAAAAGCTACCATAAAGAGGTAGACTCCAACAGTTATATTCATACTAGTAGTTGCCATCTACCCACATGGCTAATTAATATTCCAAAAAGCCAGTATATGCAAATTAGACGTAATTGTACAAACACTATTGACTATCAAAAGGAAACACAATATTTAACCAATCAATTTGTAGCCAAAGGGTATGATATAGAGCGTCTCAATAGGACCAGGCAGGAGGTACAATCCATGCCAAGATCTCCTCTGATCCACAAACCTCCCACAGTTAATAAACCACCTACTATCCAAGAGCAAATTCAAAATGTACCCATTATTACTCAGTTTCATGCAGGCCATAAGGTATTTAACAAAATCATATGAAAACATTGGTCACATTTACAGGGAGACAAGTATGTAGGCGACTTGCTTCCCAAAAGACCTAGGTTCGTGTACACTAAAGCGCAAAATTTAGGCCTATTATTGGCGCCCACGACTAAAATGCGCAGTTCTATTAATCATGTCAACCAATTAGCCCGGTCAAGTTCAAACCTACCAGGCTTTCAATCATGTGGGAAGTGTGTTTGTTGCATCAGAACAGCAACGTCTAAACAATTACATAATCATTTCACGGATTCATCTAACAATAATACTTATTATATCAAAGATAGCATTTCGTGTCAAACATCAGGTGTTATTTATATTTTAAAATGTCCCTGTGGTAAGATTTATGTAGGGAGAACTAAGAGACCCCTTCAGGTTAGGATTAAGGAGCATCTAGATAATATTAGAAAAGGCTATAAGGGACATCCATTATCCCGTCACTTTTTGGATACTCATAATCGATCGTGCAAAGGATTTTCCTTTTTGGGCATTCAAATAGTTCGGCCAAACCCAAGAAGGGGCGACTACCTTAAAGTAATGTCCCGGGTAGAATCCAGGTGGATCTACACTCTGGACAGTCTGGCCCCAAAGGGCCTCAATCATGAAATTGAGCTGTATGCATTCTAGCCCCCTCCTTTTTTTCCCTCCCCCCTATATATTATTATTATAGATCATAATTTTAGACATGTTTTTATACAATCCCCCAAGATGACATAAAATTTTTTTATCTTTTAGTACACTCAAATGGTGATTTATTCATGTATAATTTTTTCAGTTCTTAATGATCCATATTTTTTATATTTTATAATATATATGGAAGGGAAAGAGGAAAAAGGAAAGAAAGGAAAAAAAAGAAAGAAAAGAAAAAAAAAAGAATCCTTGATACAACAAAAACAGGAATTAAAACCTTTTTTTTTTTTGTATTAACACCTAAGTATATCTCATTTATTGGAATCTATTTAGTAGGAGGATATGGTACTAATCATAATCATGCCATTATGCTGAATAAGACCCCAATATCGTGCATTTATTTGGCCGCCATGTAAGCCTATGAACCCTTCGAGTATAATGAAACAAACATCTGAAGAGGCACCTCATCAGTAGATTTTGGGCTTTGGCACATTTTCATTGTTATTTTTTAAACTGATTTTTTATACACAATTTTAATAACACTTTTTATACATTTATGTAAATAAACGTTATGTTTTATTATTATTTTTATTTTCATTTTTATTTTTCATTTTTTTCACTTTTTAATTCTCATAAGGAATTTTTGGACCAAATAGGGTTAAATTTTAACCCATCTCTGTAGCACATTGGTAATGATAGGGTCCCGCAATCATTTAGTTACATGTAGACACACCAGTACTTTGTACTACATCTAATTAAGTCGCTCAATCAGGCATTTGGGTCAGGTGATAACTTAATTCAGACTCAGTCTGCTATAAATTGACGGTCTGCACACTAAGAGGCACAACCCTAATGAAGAGAGTAGCTATCTCTCGAAACATGTCGGTATTGTGCTGCCTTTGAGCCACCGGCTTACCCCCAGTGTGACGTCATGCTAGCCTTGCCCCATCACACGCCGAGTCCCTCAGCGTTGCGCTCGGCCGGAGCGCGCGAGGCAGCGGCGGTCTCCACTTCCATACGGATTAGCAGCAGCAGCCGCTGCAGCCCCAGCCCCCACGCTGAGCACCCAAGCCTGCCTCACTGAGCACTGGCCCTGCAAGTAAGTGCACCAGAATCAAGCACCTCGTTCCACTAGTGGGAACAAGCTGTCACTAACGCTCATTCACTTTGCAGGAACTGTGCCATCATTTGTTTTGCACAGGATTAATCATTCTGACCTCGCCTGTTGAAATTGGCATGCAGTAAGGTCAGCATTCAGTTATCATCTCAAACATCTATTTATCCCCCTCTTTTTTTTTTTTTTTGTGTTTCATTTTATTTTTCAACTATTATATTTTTTTACATCAGAAACAGGCTGCAACATTCCAATCTTAATACCTGGCAATGGCTACATTTACAGCATGTATTTTATATGGTTCTGATTTCCTTAAGTGAGTAAATCAAGATTAGTTCATATTACATTTTTTTTTTTTCCCTCTGAAACACACTAACGGACTCTATATTATCTACTCAGCAGTTTTGGCATCCAAATGCAAGGCAATATACATCTATGACAAGGTGAATAGTCTCAGAATACTGCTATACATCCACCACCACGTGATTTTTTCACACACCAGCAAGTAAGTACTCAGTTATATTATTTTTTCAGTTCCCAGTATAGCGCGGTGTATTTCTTTTCTTATCAGCTTTAGCTCTTTTAAACAGGCACCAGCACAGAGCCTGTTATTCACCAGCTGCATCTGGGAATAGTGGACCTTCCTTCTCTGTCCAAGTGGACTGGCGCCAGTGTGTTAATCTTAAACTAATCTGTTTCAAGAAATAATTCTCAATTCATAAAAAGGGCAGTGTATTAGGTACCTAAACTGATGATTAAGAATAACAGCCGCTGCACTCCAAAATATATCAAAAGACAGTGATTGTACAATGATGAGAAGTTAAAAAATCCACTTCATTAAAAAAGAGTAGCAGACATGCAATGACAAAAGCGATCTAGTCAAACAAATGCACTTTGCCCAAAAAAGATAATGAAATAGCCTCAAAACATACCCATCATGTTAACCGTCAGATCTGTGCTGGTCAGGAGACCCCTGAAAATGTAACGCACGTTTCGCGGTACAACAGCTTCCTCGGGGGTATGGCTTACATTGTGACATATGCTCTATTAAATACCCGATAGTCTGAATCACATGGGCACTACTGGCCAATAATAATAGATGTGATTCGCGCATGCGCAGGCGCGAGGAAAATCACTTCAACCCTTCTCGCCGAACAAGGAGATGACGTCACAGGGGAAACGGCCGGCGCCTAGCCATCTCCCAGCAACGAAAAACACCAAGGAGGACAACAAGGGAGGAGACAGGATCCCAGCGCAAGATGCATGATTGAAAAGCAGGTAAGTATACAAGTCCACAAACGGAAGATATGATTATAACTATCACTATCCATTAACAGTAAAATGATAATATCCAAGAAATCACATAGTCAAAAAATGAAATATAGTAAATTATTGGGCAATTCACAGAGAATATAAAAAGTCAAGAATTATTCCAAAACGAAAATCAATATACAGAGTCCGTATGAACATCAGAAAAAATATATAAAAGAAACAGAAGGCTAGTTTTAATAACTGACCAAAAATTCTTCTTTCTCTCATTTCCTTCATTTTTCCTGATGCTTCCTCTCATCTTGTGGAAACATGAGTCCAAAAACTCCAAAAACTATATGGCAAATATTGCAGTAAGCAAAGTAGAAAATGGCAGACACAGGTAAATAACTAAAGGTAGAAGAAAAAAATAAGAAAAATTAAAAACAAATAAGTGAAAGAATTAAAAATAAAGAGAAATATATACAATAGGGGAGGCAGAGATAAAAGGAGGCAGCAACTCACAAAATCTCACAGAAAGGATGCAAAACCCAAAGACTCGATTAATCCATGGGGGTCATGGTTCCTAGAACCGTGATCCACCTGCATTCGCTTTGGGCTAAGAAGCATTTAACATAGCCTCCTCTGATCCCACTTTTCATATGCTGAATACCCGTAACCATAAAGGTCTTGGGGTTGCAGTCGTGGAAGATCTTATAGTGTCGAGTTATTGTTTTCAATTGGGATATATCCGAGGCACTTCCTGCTGCCAAAATATCCCGAATATGCTCCCTGGTTCATATCTTAAGCTGACCAAAATTCAGTCCAACATATATTTTTGAACACCTGCAGGTAGCATAATATACCACCTGGGTGGTGCTACATGTAATATGTTGTCGTATAGAGAAGGTCCACACACTGTCAGCCGATTGAAAGCAGGATGTCCACAAAATGTTCTTACAGGCCACACAATTACAACAAGGAAAGCATCCCTGTGGAGGGCCATGAGAATAAAAAAGATTTTTCTTTGGGGAATATAGTGAGAATGTACTAGCATATCCCCCAAATTCGGACTTCTGTGATAGGTCATAAGGGGGCGCCGTGGCAAAAGGCTAGATAAAAGAGGTTCGGTTTGCAAGATGTCCCAATGCCTACTAAGACATTCTCTCATTGTGTCCCACTCCCCATTAAAGGTGGAAATAAATTTCACTGTATCCTGTGAGTTTTTATTCTGTGGTGGGGGATGCAAAAGAGCCAAACAGTTAGATTTTTTGACTTTATTGTAGCCCCTTTTGATACTTCGATTGACATAGCCCCTCATTAGAAATCATTCACTCATGTCTCCTGCCTGCTGATGGAATTTCTGGTCTGATGAGCAGATACGCCTTATATGCAAAAATTGTCCAACTGGGATGGCCCTGATTGTTGTATATGGATGGCAGGAGTGTGCATGGAGGAGGGAATTGACAGAGGTAGGCTATTTTCTGGACACATAACTTTGCCTGAGAGAGATTCCCAAATATCTGGATAGTTAAAATCTCCCATGATCACTATGTTGTACTTTTTTGAGAACAAAGACATCTGATGTAAAAAGAGTTCATCCATATCTTCATTCTGTCGAGGTGGCCTATAGTAAACACCTCCAATAGTGTCCTTTCTGTTCTTCTTTCTTTGTATTCTTACCAAAACAATTTCTACAGAGCTACCATTCCCTGAAGTTGGATCTCTGTGGCCATATATGCTTTCCTAGCATGCAATGCCACAGTCCTTCCATTACCTTAAAGAGACTCTGTAAGAACAATCTGCCTTCCCAAACTTTTTATGTAGTCTTGTAGTCATGTAATTCTCTAAAATATAATGTCATCCACACCTTTACATATATTGAGAGCCCACCAGGGCCGAGGAGTACTCGGTACCGGGCCGGTTCTTAAGGGGATGTGTGATGGCAGCAGTGATCCGGTCCGTGGCCCTGGGCATCCAATGAAAATGATAAGGGGATAATAAAGTTTATGAAAGATAGTTTGTGACACCACCTGTGGTATTCGGCAACTAGATGTTAGCCGATGCTGCTTAAAGAGACCGCTGGGGCTGATGATGATGAAGCAGAGTTGTTACAGCTCTTCACAGGTAGAGCTAAGCCCAGGGCTGTAATAGTGTAAAATTATGGTGATGATGGTTGTAGTGCAGGGCTGAGGTGACACAGCAAATAAACAGGAGGACACAGCGGGGTGCAGTCTTCACACTTTTACTCACAGTTTGAGGTGCAGACCAGGGCACTGAGTACAGATGGTAATGGAGATCCAGGCAGCCTGGAAGCAACTTAGGGTCCACTAAGCCACATGGGTTGGAGGCCTCCTTTCTGTGCTGTCCTATGAGGTCCTTGCTGCCTAAAGCTATGCTTGGTCCACTGTTCCTTACTGTCCTGTGGTACTTGCCCGTTTTGCAGGCAGCTTGAGCCTATTGCAGGTGTCGCTCCTCTATGGCAGTTCCAGGCTCTCGTCAGCTGCTGTGCCTTCAGTGTTTGCTGGGCCAGGAGACCTGCAATCCCCTGCCCTCCAGATTTAGCTGCTGGACTGTTGTACCCATCAGCCACGGACTCTGGCGTCCGGTTTCTAGCGCTGTACTCTCGGGTGAGCTTGGTCACAGCTCCACTCCCCAGGTTCTCTTTCCCTTCTTCTCTCCACTCTGGCTTGCTCTTTACTCTGCTCTTGGGATTAATTCCTCACAGCTCCTGTCCCTTGTACAGACTCTCACAGACTGCAACTAACTCCACCTCCAGCCCAGAACATATAGGAAAGCTCCCTTGAAACTGGGTTTAGAGCTCTCCCTTCTGGTCTGGAGTAGGAAAAGTGTTGGATGTTGGTATTACCTGGCTAAGGGACCCCTCCTTGCTTCCAGGCATGTCATCACCCCCTGTAAGGGAGGCAATGCCACTGTGGCCACCGGACTCCTGGGGTGCCACATATGCAATCTCTGGCTAAATTACTGAAAAATATCTGTTTAATTCATATGCAAATGAATTCTTATGTAAATGAGGCTTTAGTGCTCTGGGAGTATCAAAGCACTTCACAACCCTCTGTCTCCCTCTATATAAAAATTCAATTGCCATTTCTTTGCCTGCCATTATCTGCAGCTTACAAAAATACTTCAATAATATTGAATTTTACTACTGTGTTGATTAGCTTGCAGAGTTTAGGACCAGTTTGTCCTCTATAAGGTAATTAATAAATACATTAAACAGAAGATGGCCCAACACTGATGCCACAGTGTTGTATGTAACCCAACCAGAGTGTGTTCTATCAATTACCACCTTCTGTTTCATATCAATGTTAACCCAATTACACATATTTTCCTCTGGGTCCATTGTTCTTATTATGTAGTGACCTTTTATGTGACACTGTATCAAACACCTTTGAAAAATCCAGATATACAACATACATGGTTTAGCCTGGTCCAGTTTGGAAGTTACTTTCTCTTAGATGCTTATCTAATTAGTCTGACAAGACCAACCCCTCATAAACTCATATTGAAGCTGTTTTTTTAGGGATATTTTTAGTGAAATAATCCAGGATAGCATCTCTTAGGAAACCCTCAAAGATTTTGCTCACAGTGCAGGTTAAACTTACAGACCGATAGTTTCCAGGCTCACTTTTTTTCCCACTTTGTACAATATGTCAGTGCTGTGGTACAGACCCTATTATTATGGAATCCTTGCATATTAGAAATAATGGTCTGTTTATCACGGTATTTATTCCTGTGGTACTCGGAAGTGTATGCCATCTGGGACCGGTGATTTGTCTACTTTAGTGTTTTTCAGATGGAGCTGTACTTCCTGATGGATTATGCTGGTGATATTTACTGGATAATTCATGGTGTCCCTGATCTTGTAATCAGCAATGGGATTTTCATGTATAAATACTGTAGAGAATAAGCTGTTTAATAGACTAGATTTTCCCTCATTGCTTTCCACTATTTCAGCCAGATTACTTTTGAGCAGGCAGACAGGCTTTATTTCTCGAAACACTTTCTTTTTGTCATTTATCGTGCCCCTTACAGCTCTATTTAGCCATAGTGTTTTTTTCCTATTTGTCATATGTTTATTCCCTTAAGGTATATATTGTTTACAGAATGTTCAGGATGCTTATAAAAGTGTCCCATTTATATAGTTTAGTTTTAAAGAGTATTGTCCTGGTTTATAGCAATAAGATCAGCCCTTATAAAATGGGAATTAGCCTTTGTGAAGTTTAGTGTCCTTTTAGCCCTTATTACAGAATTATTGGAAAGTTTTTATTTTGGGATCACTATTGCCTAAGAGACCCCCAACTACATATTGGATACTTTGGCCTATTGGTTAAAATGAGTTGGGAAAATTTAAGCGTCTATTTTTATTGTGAAAAACTTGTATCCTGGACCTGTAGGTTTTTGATCCCCATTTGCTTCCTCATCTATTTGCTTTATGAGTAGATTTTCTGCTTTTTCATTATACTTGTAGCCTTATAACAAACCCCTATCAGTATTGTTATTTTTCTTTCTCCCTCCCCTTATTTCCACCCATAGGAACTCTACATTTTCATTTGTCTCACATATATTATCATGTGCTGGAAAGATCAAACTTTGATAGATCCTTGTTCTTTAACAGCTGTACATTTTCCCCATAGGTTGCTAAGCAGGGGAAAGCTTAGCCTGTTTCATACCAGGCAGATACCACCTGTGTTATATAGCATATTGCTGTAACCAAAGCACTAAAGCTCGCTTCAGTTGCTGCAGTTTAACCATGTAAATGCTCACAGGGTATGTGCACATGCTGCGGATTCTCCTGCGGATCCGCTGTGGATTTGGCCTCTACTGATCCGCAGCAGTTCTGCAAACAGTGTACAGTACCATGTAAGTCTATGGGATTTACAATCCGCAGTGCACAAGCTGCAGATTTTCCACTGCGGAAAAGCTGCGGTTTTGAATCCGCAGAAAGAATTGACATGTCATTTCTTTCTGCGGATTCCGCTGCGGTTTGCCACCTATTCCATTGTCCAGGTGTCAAACCGCAGGGGAAAACCGCTGGCCAATCCGCAGGTAAAACCGCAGGTCTTCTTAGCTGCGATTTTAACTGTGGATCCGCAGATACAAATCCGCTGGTGAATCCGCAGCATGTGCACATAGCCTGACAGTGATAAATTATGTGATAGCTGGAAACCAATGCGTTTTAATAGTTGTTGGGGGCCAGCTAATGGCGCCCATTCCTGCCATGTTACGTCTCCTGAGTGCTCAGCCACAGGCTAGACTTTATAGGAGAACCACGATTTTGCAATATACTGCAGTATATATTATATATCAAGTGATCAAAAATTCAAGTGCCCTAAAGTTACTAAAACTTAAAATAAAAATGAAAATAAGGTTTTAAAAATATAAAAAATTATATAAAAGTTTGAAATGTAAAGAATAAACACATTTGGCATCTTTGTAATAAAAAAAAATCTAACAAAATAAAGAATTATCAAAACGGTACCATCAATGATGAAAATAAACTTTACAAAATGTTAATGTGACCTAATGTGAAATACAGTGGGGCAAAAAAGTATTTAGTCAGTCAGCAATAGTGCAAGTTCCACCACTTAAAAAGATGAGAGGCGTCTGTAATTTACATCATAGGTAGACCTCAACTATGGGAGACAAACTGAGAAAAAAAAATCCAGAAAATCACATGGTCTGTTTTTTTTTTCATTTTATTTGCATATTATGGTGGAAAATAAGTATTTGGTCAGAAACAAAATTTCATCTCAATACTTTGTGATATATCCTTTGTTGGCAATGACAGAGGTCAAACGTTTTCTGTAAGTCTTCACAAGGTTGCCACACACTGTTGTTGGTATGTTGGCCCATTCCTCCATGCAGATCTCCTCTAGAGCAGTGATGTTTTTGGCTTTTCGCTTGGCAACACGGACTTTCAACTCTCTCCAAAGGTTTTCTATAGGGTTGAGATCTGGAGACTGGCTAGGCCACTCCAGGACCTTGAAATGCTTCTTACGAAGCCACTCCTTCGTTGCCCTGGCGGTGTGCTTTGGATCATTGTCATGTTGAAAGACCCAGCCACGTTTCATCATCAATGCCCTTGCTGATGGAAGGAGGTTTGCACTCAAAATCTCACGATACATGGCCCCATTCATTCTTTCATGTACCTGGATCAGTCGTCCTGGCCCCTTTGCAGAGAAACAGCCCCAAAGCATGATGTTTCCACCACCATGCTTTACAGTAGGTATGGTGTTTGATGGATGCAACTCAGTATTCTTTTTCCTCCAAACACGACAAGTTGTGTTTCTACCAAACAGTTCCAGTTTGGTTTCATCAGACCATAGGACATTCTCCTAAAACTCCTCTGGATCATCCAAATGCTCTCTAGCAAACTTCAGACGGGCCCGGACATGTACAGGCTTAAGCAGTGGGACACATCTGGCACTGCAGGATCTGAGTCCATGGTGGCGTAGTGTGTTACTTATGGTAGGCCTTGTTACATTGGTCCCAGCTCTCTGCAGTTCATTCACTAGGTCCCCCCGCGTGGTTCTGGGATTTTTGCTCACCGTTCTTGTGATCATTCTGACCCCACGGGGTGGGATTTTGCGTGGAGCACCAGATCGAGGGAGATTATCAGTGGTCTTGTATGTCTTCCATTTTCTAATTATTGCTCCCACAGTTGATTTCTTCACTCCAAGCTGGTTGGCTATTGCAGATTCAGTCTTCCCAGCCTGGTGCAGGGCTACAATTTTGTTTCTGGTGTCCTTTGACAGCTCTTTGGTCTTCACCATAGTGGAGTTTGGAGTCAGACTGTTTGAGGGTGTGCACAGGTGTCTTTTTATACTGATAACAAGTTTAAACAGGTGCCATTACTACAGGTAATGAGTGGAGGAAAGAGGAGACTCTTAAAGAAGAAGTTACAGGTCTGTGAGAGCCAGAAATCTTGATTGCTTGTTTCTGACCAAATACTTATTTTCCACCATAATATGCAAATAAAATGAAAAAAAAACAGACAATGTGATTTTCTGGATTTTTTTTTCTCAGTTTGTCTCCCATAGTTGAGGTCTACCTATGATGTAAATTACAGACGCCTCTCATCTTTTTAAGTGGTGGAACTTGCACTATTGCTGACTGACTAAATACTTTTTTGCCCCACTGTATGTAGTACAATTCTGGGTCCTAGTTCATTGAAAAGATGCCCTGAAACTAGAAAAAGTACAGCAAAAGATAAGAAGACACTCCCTACATCTGTAGTCTAACTCAGGAGCTGATGACAGCAAGAACAGTTGATTTTTTAAAGAAGTTTTAAAAAGGCTAAGATTAATTTTTTTACAATAAAATAAATAATTATGCAAATATTTAAAGTACCTTTCTGAATGTTTGATCTAGTGAATTGATAATTTGGATCTCGAGGGTAAGATGAGCTTTTTTAGGGAAGCCTGAGTTTTGCATTGTGACTTCACTTTTAATTTTTTTCCCATTTTTCAGTAATGTGAAATTATTAAAAAAAAAAAAATTCCACCATTGTTTTTTCAGGTTTTGCTTTTGCTGTGTTAATTTTTCTTTAAAAATTAACTTGCAAGATGTTTCTCCAGATCGGTATGATTACAGTGATACCACACATTTGTGCCCTGTTCTATTCACAGATTCAAGCTGGTTCACTCTGAACATGTTTGACAGAAGTAAAAGAGTTTGGAGACACCATAGTGAACTTTATGCTGCCTACAACATTATCCAACACGACTTGTTTGGTTGTGGGTCAGTGGAGGTCTAGGGAGGCATATTCTTGGAGACATAGTAACATAGTTATTAAGGTTGAAGGAAGACTTTAAGTCCATCTAGTTTAACCCATATCCTGTCCTAACTTGCCCTAACATGTTGATCCAGAGAAAGGCAAAAAAAACCATGTAGCAAACAGTAAGCTTCACATTGGGGAAAAAAATTCCTTCCCGACTCCACATACGGCAATCAGACTAGCTCCTTGGATCAATGCAATATTAAGGAAACTAGTGTATATACCCTGTAATATTATACTTTTCAAGAAAGGCATCCAGTCCCTTCTTAAATTTTATTAGGGAATCACTCATTACAACATCACATGGCAGAGAGTTCCATAGTCTCACTGCTCTTACAGTAAAAAATCCGCGTCTGCGAGTATGCATAAACCTTCTTTCCTCCAGACGTAGAGGATGCCCCCTTGTCCCCGTCACAGGTCTAAGAGTAAAAAGATCATTAGAAAGGTCTTGGTATTTGTCCCCGCATATGTTTATACATTGTAATAAGATCACGCCTAAGCCTTTGATTTTCCAAACTAAATAACCCCAAGTGTAATAACCTGTCTGGGCATTGCAGACCCCCTAGCTCCCTAATAACCTTGGTCGCTCTTCTCTGCACCCGCTCCAGTTCAGCTATGTCTTTCTTATACACCGGAGACCAGAACTGTACACAGTATTCTAAGTGTGGATGCACTAGTGACTTATATAGAGGTATGATTATTTTCTCCTCATCAGCATCTATGCGTCTTTTAATGCATCCCATTAGTTTATTTGCCTTTGCAGCAACTGCCTGACACTGGCCACTAAATGTGAGTTTGTCGTCCACCCATACACCCAGGTCTTTTTCAGTGACAGTTTTGTCCAGTGTTTTACAATTAGGCCAGGGTCACACTAACCTGCGCAAAATATGGTCCGTAGTTTACAGGCGAAATACGGATGAATGACCCCTAAATAGTGCTCCGTATGTCATCCGTAAGCAAGGTGCGGTCGCGTATTTTGCGCAAGTGAGCATCCGTATGTAATCCGTATGGCGAGATTTTCTCGCAGGCTTGCAAAATGGACATATAATGGAGCCCTATGACAGGGTTTCTAACAGAAACCAAAGATTAGATATAGACACATAGAATGCATATATATATACACTCACTGGCCACTTTATTAGGTACACCATGCTAGTAAGGGGTTGGACCCCCTTTTGCCTTCAGAACTGCCTCAATTCTTCGTGGCAGAGATTCAACAAGGTGCTGGAAGCATTCCTCAGAGATTTTGGACCATATTGACATGATGGCATCACACAGTTGGCGCAGATTTGTCGGCTGCACATCCCTGATGCGAATCTCCCGTTCCACCACATCCCAAAGATGCTCTATTGGATTGAGATCTGGTGACTGAGGAGGCCATTTGAGTACAGTGAACTCATTGTCATGTTCAAGAAACCAATCTGAGATGATTCGAGCTTTATGACATGGCGCATTATCCTGCTGAAAGTAGCCATGAGATGTTGGGTACATTGTGGTCATAAAGGGATGGACATGGTCAGCAACAATACTCAGGTAGGCTGTGGCGTTGCAACGATGCTCAATTGGTACCAAGGGGCCCAAAGAGTGCCAAGAAAAAATTCCCCACACCATGACACCACCACCACCAGCCTGAACCGTTGATACAAGGCAGGATGGATCCATGCTTTCATGTTGTTTACGCCAAATTCTGACCCTACCATCCGAATGTCGCAGCAGAAATCGAGACTCATCAGACCAGGCAACGTTTTTCCAATCTTCTACTGTCCAATTTCGATGAGCTTGTGCAAATTGTAGCCTCAGTTTCCTGTTCTTAGCTGAGAGGAGTGGTACCCAGTGTGGTCTTCTGCTGCTGTAGCCCATCTGCCTCAAAGTTCGACGCACTGTGCGTTCAGAGATGCTCTTCTGCCTACCTTGGTTGTAACGGGTGGCAATTTGAGTCACTGTTGCCTTTCTATCAGCTCGAACCAGTCTGCCCATTCTCCTCTGACCTCTGGCATCAACAAGGCATTTCCGGCCACAGAACTGCCGCTCACTGGATTTTTTTTCTTTTTCGGACCATTCTCTGTAAACCCTAGAGATGGTTGTGCGTGAAAATCCCAGTAGATCAGCAGTTTCTGAAATACTCAGACCAGCCCTTCTGGCACCAACAATCATGCCACGTTCAAAGGCACTCAAATCACCTTTCTTCCCCATACTGATGCTCGGTTTGAACTGCAGGAGATTGTCTTGACCATGTCTACATGCCTAAATGCACTGAGTTGCCGCCATGTGATTGGCTGATTAGAAATTAAGTCTTAACACACAGTTGGACAGGTGTACCTAATAAAGTGGCCAGTGAGTGTGTATATATATATATATATATATACTGTATGTACTCTATGTGTATATCTATTCTTTCGTTTCTTTATTAAACCTGTCAGTGTGAGTTTACTGTATAGCGCACTGAATTGCCGGCTTTGCTAAAAGACACCTGGTGCGTATTTCTCGCAAGTCACATGTGTGGTCCGTGTGTAATCCGTATTTTTGGCGCACCCATAGACTTGCATTGGCGTACTACGGCCGTAGTACGCTGACAATCGCAGCATGCTGCGATTGGCACGGACAGTAGAATACGGATGAGAAATATACGGCTGGTGCGAGGGACCCCATAGAGAATCATTGGTCCGTGTCTAATGCGTGCTTTTAGCGCCTCTCACTAGGCCGTATTCCTCGCCAGTGTGAGCCCGGCCTAAAGCACATAATTATACATCTTAATCCTTCTACCCAAGTGCATGACCTTACATTTATCCCCATTAAAGCTCATTTGCCATTTATCAGCCCAAGCTTCTAATTTACATAAATCCTCCTGTAATATAAAATTGTCCTCCTCTGTATTGATTACCCTGCAGAGTTTAGTGTCATTTGCAAATATTGAAATTCTACTCTCTATGCCCCCTACAAGGTCATTAATAAATATGATAAAAAGAAGCGGGCCCAATACTGACCCCTGTGGTACCCCACTGCTAACTGTGACCCAGTCCGAGTGTGCTCCATTAATAACTACCCTTTGTTTTCTATCTAAACCATCATATCATATCCAATGGTACCTTAGCTCACACCAATACCAGAATGAAGTGCTTAACCCTGGATCAAGCACCCCTCTGGCACTCCCGATTTCAGGCACAGGTTAGAAAACCACGTCTAATATCTTATTTCATTTCTGGACTGTAAAGTAATCAGTGACCTTCATGGGGATGTATTAAAGGAGAGTAGACAAAATCCAATGCAAAAAAGAAAAAAAATGAATAACCAGAGACATAATAAAACAAAAAGTACTTAAATTTCACAACTACCGACAAAACCCTCTTATTTGTAAGAAAATCCTAGCTTTTTCTATGAAATATCCTCAAAATTTGCATTATTCATTCATAAAATGAGTAAAATGAACAATTGTGCTGAAAACCCCCACAAAGTACGAACCTTCAAAAAGTGACAACCTTCAGGCACAATGTGTTAGGGACGGCGGAACACGCTAAATAAAAATATAAATAAAGCGTGTTCGCCGCCCGGGGTCCACCGTGCGGTAGGTGACAAAACCACTGCTGAGAGAGGCAGAGTACTAAGGCAGTAAAGTGCACAGGGTTAACTGCACCTAGAGCACAAAAGCAAGCTCTGTTGCACTCACAAATCTGCAAGCATAAACATATGTTGCAAGAGCAGAATGTTTCACACACAGAGCTGCAAGCATAAACACACATACAAAACGCTGAGTCTGTTAGTACTTCACAGAAGCTCAGTGACACAGATGCGGTATCCGGTCACAGGAGTCGCCAAGACTGATGGGACAGACTCCATCTAGACCTACCCTTAGACGTCTGGTGTAGAGGCGTTGCAACGGCGAATGCACACTGTGCTGCAACTGCAGCGCGGCAAGTATAGAGCCGCTGGCAAAGGCACTGCAAAAATGCTGGCGCAATGCAGGACGCTTAGCTGCTGCGATGGAAGAAGCTTGAGCGCGCTGGCGCTAGCGCTACTACTGGCTGACCCAATCACTCACACACTCATAATAACCAATGAGGGGGATATTTAATGAGTCAGTCACCAGTCCAAGCATCCATCAACAAACATACAGCAGCAAGTATGAGAATACTAGCGCATGGTGGAACGGCTGTAGGGTCGGTGTGCGGGGTGCCGAGCTGGGGGGGTGATAGGGGGTGATCCCACTTCTTACCGCGCAGAGATGATACAGAGACACGATGAGGCAGATTCTGGGTGCAACAGGTCCAAGTTTATTGCTCACCGTCCGACTGACGGTCCTCGCGGTACACCGCGATATCTCTCTCTGCCCTCCGTGTTCAGGGCCGCTCCAACACCGTATGTTACACTAGGGACGTATTTATACGTCACGTCCCGTCTCACACTGTGACAATCCTGACAGCTCGGTTACTGTGGCCGCCTTAGGCCCGTACACCAACAGCACTTTACTGGTCAGTTTCGTCGTAACACATACGGTGTCTTCCACCCAGAGCCTTGTCTCTGCTGCGGTCCTTCCCTGTCAGGACCACCCCCCTGACGTTTCCTCTCCTCAGTCCCCCTGGTCGGATTCTCCTCAGGGCACACAGACTGGCGAAGTCCTCCTGTCACCTGGGCTCCCCCTGGGGACTGGAACCTTCTGGAACCCTCCCTCAGTATTTATAACTTCCCCGGTTCCTTGACACTGTCACCACGCCCCCCATGACCAACGGTTTCTAAAGCCCTAAGCTGCTGTAAAGTCCTTTGCTCACACTCCACCCTGCCATCTAATGGTCATCCCAAGGTACTGCACGTCCACTACACTTTTCTAGTTGTTTCCCCACTGTAATCACTGTCTCCTACCTACACTGTGCAAACCTATCTTTCTTCACTCTGACTAGTCCGTCCGTCCGTCAGGTCACCTTCCCTACACTCCCCCTTCCTTTGTCCATTGTCGTCCTCGACAATCGTCATCCCTGCCTTCGTCGTTCTGAATCTACACCTACATTCTGTTGTCGGACCAGAAGTTGAGCCAAACCCACTATCTGCGGGGGCCGAACCATACTGGGAGCACTATGCTCTGAGCAGCCTACTGCTACTCACCAGCGCGCACGCCACATGACAACGTCTTTCAAATTGGGCAAGGTACACCCGTATTCTCTCTACGGCGTGTATCTTTCCCCTACTCTCCCCTACTGTTACCTTTCACTATCCGGTACGCCATGATCGAGGCCACTCACCTACCAGATCATTGCCGGCGCCCGCCTTTCCTTCTTCAGGGGTGTCCGTGGTGTCGGGGGACCTGACCTAGGACGGCTGTCTTTCTCACATCTTCCCATTCATTTTCCTTCTTTCAATTACATGTCATGGTCGGCGTCCCGGTCTCCCAGACCTCAACTCTTAGATCCCTACCGGATCTCACACTTTCCTTTGGTCCCTCGGACCTTCCCGCACTCGGACCTGTTGCATTTTACTTTTGCACATTATACATCAAACAACTCTATAATAGCACAAGTACCCATTTTTATAATAAAATTTTTTTTTCATTTTCTCTTGCTTTTAAAACCAAAATATAACATAACATTGCATGTCTTCTTTCCTCCTCCCCCTTCCTGGGACCTGGACACTCCTCCGCTTTCCATATCCCCGTTCTGTCAGGTAAACATATTTTTGTATATAAAGAACATAGAAAGAAGAAAGAAAGAGAAAATAGTTGCATCAGTTAAACAACAACAAAACTTTTTCCTAAATGCAACTGTCCTTATAATCTGCACAACGGTGCATCGAACTCCTGACAGTCTATACCACTCTCAATGGACAGAGGTGAGGGCTCCACGGGGATACTGAGGGTGTCCATTCAAGTCCTCTTCTTTTCCATGACGGCCTCTCCTTGAGTGTGGAGCAGGTTCCACACTTCCTGCTCCCGGGCCTTTTTCTTCCTAATCACCTCCGCTTCCCACACGGAGGGAACAGCACGGGCCCTGGAGTCCGGTGGACGGGACTCCGCGGAAAAAGACCGCAAGACAGAAACGGCCGAAGATTTCTGCGGCCCAGCAGCCGCTGGGGTCAGGTGGCAAATGGGGAGAACCGGGTCCTCGGGGGCTGGAATCACAGGGCCCGCTAAATCGGTCGCAGCCAACTCCAGCAGCGGCATAACCGCGGCCTCAGGACAGGCCGCATCCACTACTTCCAACGGAGTCGGAGTAACGGCCGATTTCAACAATGCAGCTGCTATTAGCAGGGAAAGCGCAGCAGCATCTTCTTTGGGTGAGCTCTGCACTGGTGACTCCGGGCGGGGTAGTTCGGGGACATGAGCGGGGACCTCGCTCAGCTCTGCATACACCACGGGGCCCGTGGTAACTAGGCCTTCCGGTGCGCAGGGGGCCGCGTGCTGCAGCAGAATGGTGGGGGCCGCTTGCGGAGGCACTGGTAGGGCCGGGGGTACTCTCACCTTCCCTGGCGCTGCGGCCTCCGTTCCATCATCACGCAGTTTCCCCCGCAGCCTCCGTTCCTTGCTCCACTGTCCTGCGGGCCTTCCCTCCGGACTCGGGGGCTCCGCTGAGAAATCCTCTGCTGGTATTGGTGGCAGCCGTTCTCGCTGACTCCCCTCAGGCTCCGCTCCCCGGCTCAGCATCCCGCTGCCTGCCCGTAAATCTGAAGATGACTTCTGGTGCAGCTCCATCTCTCGCCGCCATTGCCACTCTAGGCGGCCGATGCCCCAACACCCGCAGCATCTCATACCGTCCGTTGGGCAGCACTCGAATGGCGTCAGACAGCCGCAGCCAAGTTTTTCTTCTGTGCCACTCCTCCTGCTGGGTGGGGCGTTGGCAGACCTTTCCATCCATCTGCCAGGGTCCAATATATGGAAACGTCGGTCTCCGGGCATATATTGCTTCCTTTTGGGGTACGTTGGAGGGGGTCCCAGTCCATTCTGAACAACTGCAAACACCCGGACCTCTCCTCTGCGCTGAAGTAATACCGCCATCTTGGGCAGAATCAGCTACTGCCTTGGATCCTCTGCAAGCAACACAGATCCGACACAGCGTCCCAATTTGTAATCCACAGGTCAGTAATTTTTAGTCCACAGGTGTTTATAATCCGAAATAGAGCAGTCCAAGTTTTCCTCAGTCCTTCAGTTGCAGGCCTGCCGCAGAAGATAGCGTATTAGCGGCGGTGATCCTGCCGACTACGCCAAATGTAGGGTCGGTGTGCGGGGTGCCGAGCTGGGGGGGTGATAGGGGGTGATCCCACTTCTTACCACGCAGAGATGATACAGAGACACGATGAGGCAGATTCTGGGTGCAACAGGTCCAAGTTTATTGCTCACCGTCCGACTGACGGTCCTCGCGGTACACCGCGATATCTCTCTCTGCCCTCCGTGTTCAGGGCCGCTCCAACACCGTATGTTACACTAGGGACGTATTTATACGTCACGTCCCGTCTCACACTGTGACAATCCTGACAGCTCGGTTACTGTGGCCGCCTTAGGCCCGTACACCAACAGCACTTTACTGGTCAGTTTCGTCGTAACACATACGGTGTCTTCCACCCAGAGCCTTGTCTCTGCTGCGGTCCTTCCCTGTCAGGACCACCCCCCTGACGTTTCCTCTCCTCAGTCCCCCTGGTCGGATTCTCCTCAGGGCACACAGACTGGCGAAGTCCTCCTGTCACCTGGGCTCCCCCTGGGGACTGGAACCTTCTGGAACCCTCCCTCAGTATTTATAACTTCCCCGGTTCCTTGAAACTGTCACTAACTGTCACCACGCCCCCCATGACCAACGGTTTCTAAAGCCCTAAACTGCTGTAAAGTCCTTTGCTCACACTCCACCCTGCCATCTAATGGTCATCCCAAGGTACTGCACGTCCACTACACTTTTCTAGTTGTTTCCCCACTGTAATCACTGTCTCCTACCTACACTGTGCAAACCTATCTTTCTTCACTCTGACTAGTCCGTCCGTCCGTCAGGTCACCTTCCCTACACGGCCATGTGCACTTTTTATAGCGTACGGGACCTGCCGGAAATCCCCAGAGCCCTGAGTATAACCAATGGAATCAGGAGCAGGACCTGAGCACCTGACTCCCGAACTCCAATGGGAGCTCATCCCATGAGCATGCTCAGAAGAAGGGACGAAGGACTTAGCCTCTGGAGACAAATGTGAGAATCTGGATTCCTGCATAGGCATTGTAGAAACCAGATTCCTAACACAATGAGCCTGAGAGGCCATGGAGGTCTCACCTGCTCTCCGAGAATGACGACTGTAAAGCTGAGTGGGGGATTCAAGCTGCAAGTAAAGACAGGAAGGTGGGATCCCGTGCCTCCTTGGAGAGGAGGGGGAAAACAAAATGTGTGAGCTGTTCCTGTCAGGCCTATTGCACCTGATGCAGGGTTAAAGGCATTTTCAGACCTGATGCTACTGCAGTGGATCATGAGTCTCTCATGGTGCAATGTGTGTAAAACAATGTAAGTGTAAGTAGTTTCTGGATAATGAATGCACTGATGACATTGATTGGCTTTCATGTTTCCCAGACTTGAATCCTGCTGAGAACCCCTGGGACATTTTATATCCATGAATCTGACACCACCAAGCAGCAACACAGACTTTCCAGTAGCTCCCTGATGCCATGATATAGGTCTTGGGAAAAGATCCCCTCCATCTTCTCCGTCTCATAGAGAGAATGACCAGATTTTGTTGGCACTACATTCTTGCATGCACGGTCATACACACTATTTGGTCACACGCACAAGGAATTGCCTTAACATTCACTCAAAGTGGATCTGCAGGTTATTTCAATTTTTGTATCGAGGTTTGGGTTGATTTGGAATCCAGTCCTCAATTGATAGATGAACTTTGTTTCCATTAACCCCTTAACGACCAGGGGTATTTTTGGTTTTACATTTTCATTTTTCCCTCCCCTTCTTTCCAGAGCCATAACTTTTTATTTTTCCGTTTATATGGCCATGTGAGGGCTTATTTTTTGCGGGACGAGTTGTACTTTTAAATGACATCATTGGTTTTACCATATCGTGTACTCGAAAACGGGAAAAAAATTCCAAGTGCGGTGAAATTGCAAAAAAAGTGCAATCCCACACTTGTTTTTTGCTTGACTTTTTTGTTAGGTTCACTAGATGCTAAATCTGACCTACCATTATGATTCTCCAGGTCATTACGAGTTCATAGACACCAAACATGTCTATGTCTTCTTTTATCTAAGTGGTGAAAAAAAATTCCAAAGTTTGATAAAAAAAAAAAAAAATTTGCGCAATTTTCCGAGACCCGTAGCGTCTCCATTTTTCATGATCTGGGGTCGGGTGAGGGCTTATTTTTTCCATGCCGGACTGATGTTTTTAATGACACCACTTTTGTGCAGATATGTTCTTTTGATCGCCCGTTATTGCATTTTAATGCAATGTCTTGGTGACCAAAAAAACGTAAATCTGGCGTTTTGAATTTTTTTCTCGCTACGCCGTTTAGCGATCGGGTTAATGCTTTTTTTTATTGATAGATCGGGCAATTCTGAACGCGGCAATACCTAATATGTGTATGTGGGGGTTTTTTTTACTGTTTTATTTTGATTGGGGCGAAAGGGGGGTGATTTGAACTTTTAGGTTTTTTTAATTTTTTTTTATTTTTAAACATTTTTTTTTTTTTACTTTTGGCATGCTTCAATAGCCTCCATAGGAGGCTAGAAGCATGCGCAACCCGATTGGCTCTGCTACATATGGGCGATGAGCAGATCGCCCATATGTAGCAGATTTACTGCTGTGCTTTCAGCGCCAACCACCGGGTGGCGCTGAAAGCCTTATGCCTGGAACAACTATAGAGGTCTCATAGAGACCTCTGGTTGTCCAGGCAATGTGACGCCGACCCCCGATCACGTGACGGGGGTCGGCGATGACGTCATTTCCGGCCCGGCGGCCAGAAATTCTATTTAAATGCCCGCTGTCAGCTTTGACAGCGGCATTTAACTAGTTAATAGGCGCGGGCGGACGGCGATTCCGCTCGCGCCTATTGCGGGCACATGTCAGCTGTTCATAACAGCTGACATGTCCCGGCTTTGATGCGGGCTCAGCGCCGGAGCCCTCATCAAAGCAGGGGAAATGTCTGATGACGGACTGTGTCCGTCATTGGACATTAAGGGGTTAATTGTTGATATTTCATTTTGTGCTCAACAAAAACAACAAATTATATCAGTAAAGACATTAAGGATTTCAGAATTCGATATACTTGGCGACGATCATGCAACCACTCTCGGAATCATGTTGCCTGCAGTTAGCGCAGCAAGATTCAGTGACAGATTCCTGTAAGTGGTCATTTCATTCTTTTTGAGCGTTGAGTATATCTTTTGCAATTGTGTGATCCTCTTATACAGTATCTCACTGCTGTTGACATGAAAAAGTAAACAAAAGTGATGGTGTATGGATTTCCCTTTTCATAATATGCAATGACAAATCTACAATAACTATAAAGAATAACATATTTCCTTGCAGACTTTACAAACAGAAGGTTTTGGATTGGCATGGGTGGAATACTAACCCAGAATTATTACTTCGGCAGATAATTAATCAATAAACTCTTTGCTGACTTGGCTTAGATGTTAGCAACTCTGGAGTCTTGTTAATGCTGTCTGTGTAATTATTTTCAGTTTTAAATGAAGTGTTAAATAAACAGATCTGCTCGGGCTTTAGGCACTATGCCGATTCATTCACGGGTGTCCCATTTGTGCAAGTAGGGCATAATAAGAATGCAAGAAAATCTAGAGGATATACAGGGATATGGTGCTATGTTTCATGAATAAAATTGATCACAGCAATGCTTACGTGGCTATAATAGGACTACATAAGCAAATCAATTATTTTAATATGTTGGGCACCTTTATAGATTATTTACATTAAATCCTTTGATCTTGTTCATGGAACAGAGTGCCAGAGTCAGATCTCCCTTTTCGAATAATCGTTTCAAAACAGCAGATCATACTCAGTACAATGTGTCATATAATGTCACCTAATTTTCTGTAACTAATGATATCTGGATATACTACATGCACACCCAAGTGTTGGCGTCTGCCATCTCCAGTTGGAGATCACTGTAATACACAGGAAAATTCATTTTGCATCTGATGGGACCATAACTCTCTCCAATTCCAACAGTTTAGCTCCTCAGATGCCATCGTAAAAAGCAATCAGAGCATATGTGGAGCATCCTCCCATCTGCATCTATACAAAGCAATCATGGGAGGCCCACGAGTTGCTGGATCTGCCATGTTCAAATGCCTATTAGATCCTGCAACAGGACTGCATGTCCTACACCCTTTGTGGAACTAATAATAATTGTTAAAAATGTAGAAATATACTAATAAAAATGGTTTATATGTGAGAAAAAAACAATCCCTTCATTCATATTGCCAAACATGGAATAAGAAGGAACAAAAAATTGTATGTACAAAAGGTGGCACCAGTGAAAACTACAGCTTGTCCTGTAAAAAAAAAACCACACCCTACCCCCCCACAAAGCTCTCTCTACGAAAGAATAAAAAAAAGTTATGGACATTCTGATGTTATCTTCAATGCAGTGGAGTACAGCCAATGGCAGCAGCCTACGCTACTGCTATGGAGCCCGGGAGCCAAGGTGGCCCAGTGTCAGCCCCCTCTGCCCATCAGCTACCTCCTCCATGATCATTGCTCACTCTAACGGGCTGAAGTGTTAAGGTACTGTCACACTTAGCGATGTACCAGCGATCCCGACCAGTGATATGACGTGGTCAGGATCTCTGGTGCATCGCTAAGTGGTCGCTAGTGAGCTGCCACACAGGCAGATCTCACCAGCGACATCGCTGGGGACGGGGGTCGCTACTTACCTGTCACACTAGGCGATCCTGCGTCCTCCCGCCCGGCTCCACGCTCGTCACTCGTCTCTGCACAGGAAGCGCCGCAGGAAGCTGATGACGAGAAGCGGTCCAGGACATTCTCGCGCGATCAGCGATAACCAGTGGGGGAGCCGGTAGTAGGTAAGTATCAGACACAGCGATATCGCTAACAATATCGCTATAACGTCACAAGTTATAGCGATATTGTTAGCGATATCGCTTAGTGTGACAGTACCTTTAGTGATGCACATTGCATCACTATCAACATACTTGGAACAGTTTTCATGATAAAAAGGACATGATAGGTTCCCTTTAAAGCAAGCTGGCCGGGAAGGAGCTGTTCCATATACCTATCACAGCCCACATGATGCATTCATGGGTTGCTAATTAGTGGACTTGACAGCCAGGGGTCTGGTGAAGGCCCGCTAAGCCTGTCATGATGGTGCAGTGATAAACACCAGTCTGTGGCTGGCATTCATAAAAGACCATTCTCTTTACTACATACTGGATTAGAATTGAATTTAAAAAATGTGAAAATTTCAGCTCACCCCTGAGATGTAATTCCAGGCACGAGAAGGAGCACGGCTTCCTCACTGCTGCACAGCGTTCAAGGCAATAGGAAAAATAGAAGTGGATCCAGCTCACTCACAGGGCTTATTTAAAAATTAGCAAATTTTTATTGGATAATCCTTTAAAAATTCAAGATTACAAACAGACATCTCAGATGGCACAGCAATGACAGGGGTGGTGTGTAATGAGACCATACGAGTTTCGAGCAACACGGCTCTTAAATAAGCCCTGTGAGTGAGCTGGATCCACTTCTATTTTTCCTATTAGAATTGTATTGCAGTATATAGTAAAAGCAATCACATGGTTGCAGATTTAAATTCCCTAAGGGAACTAACTAATAAAGGAAAAAGAAGAAAAAAAAACAGTTTTTAAAAATATATAAAAAATGAATACAATTTTACATCACCCCTTTTTTTCCTTATGAAAAATAAATAAAGAATAAAAAATACGCATTTGTTACTGCTGGTCTATCAAAATGTAAAATTAATTAACCCAAATGTTAAATGCCATAATGAGAAAAAAAAAACCAAATGCCAGATTTGTGTTTTTATGGTCATCGCAATTCCGACAAACAGCTTTGTCGACCAAAAAAATGAAAACGTTATGGGTCTCTGAAAATGGATATAGAAGTAAATTTTTCGTTACAAATGTCCAATTTTTTTTTCATCACTTGAAAAATAAAAACAATACAAATTTGCTTTTGCTGTAATCATAATGAGTTGGAGACTCAACCCAACAAGTCGCTTTTAACAAGCAATGAATGCCATAAAAGCAAAACCCAAAAAACAATTGTAGAATTTCTTTTTCTTAGAAATGCAACAACACTTAGATTTTTTCCCCCTTTTTCCATTACATCATATGGTAAAATGAATGGTGCCATTCAAAATTACAACTGGTCCCAGAAAAAAACAAGCCCTCATATGTCTATATTGATGAAAAAAAGGAAAGCGTTATGGCTCTTGGAAGACTGTGAGGAAAAAACTAAAGAGCAAAAACGGAAAATTGCCTGGTCAGGAAGTGGTCGATGTGCCTGTTAAAGACTAAACTTGAAAATATTTATTACTTTACTTATATTACCGTGTATTTGGCTTAAAAATGAAGAGCAATATAAAAGAAGCCTTTACCTTTGCATTAATCTCTGACTACCAGAAATTGATTGATCTTGGTTTAATCGGTTTGTACAAGCCCCAGTAGTAAACTGTCAGACTCACAGATGTATGAGCTGCATGAACTTTTAAATAGATTTATTGTTCTTCTAGAAACTTTCATATTTCATTACATTTTTACTTCCAAAAAGAAAAATGTAAAAGTAAAATATATTAATTCCAAAATAGATTATTACCGACTAGTACAACAGACCTACATCTATGCTTTTAATAATTGTGCTACGTGGAAAAGCAATGAACAGATTTCTGGCATATTTCCATTACTTATACAAACTTTAATAACTTGCTTAGTTTTTACAATTTATTTTATGCTGAAAAGCATATTTTCAGCAGATTATGCCTATAACGCTATCATTGGCTCTGTGACATGTGAGTGAGGTATTAAAGGGAATCTGTCAGCAGGATGTTGCTCTTTAATCTGAGAATATCATGACTCATGACATAGGGGAAGAGAACCTGATTCCAGAAATGTGTCACTTGTACAGATGCTTGCTGTAGCTTCTATACAATCAGAATTTTATCAGTAGGAGATTATCTCTGAGGGACTAGGTGTCGTATTCTAGAAAGTCCAGATAATCTGTTTTAACCTGCCCCACCACTGATTGGGGTCTTGCTGACAATTTAAGATATACACAGGAAGCTGCCAGTCAGGGGTGTGGGCAGGGTTATACAGGTCACAACACTCATAGCATGCTACATTTACATTAGAGAAAACTGGGATTTTATAAACACTGCACCAAGCAGTCCAATGTGTGCTGCCTCACTGAAATCAGGCTCTCTGCCCCTACATCATGCTGCTCTCAGATTGCATAACAAAACCTGCTAACATATTCACTTTTATTAGTATGCTAATGCGTGCTATATTAGGCCTCTTTCACACGTCCGTTTATTTCCGGTATCGGAAAACCGATACTGGAGAGATCCGTGTCTGCGTGAGTGTAATACTTCCGGGACACATGTAGCAACCATGTGCCGCCTGTGTGCCGCATCAGTACCACACGGATGGCCGCCAGAGAAGAAGCGCTACAGTAAGCGATGTTACCCAGAGGCGGGCGCTGAAAATGGCTCTCATCATTCTCCCCTGCTCTGCCAGTGATCAGCGCGAGCAGGGGAGAATGATGAGAGTTATATTAAAGTCAGAATGATGACTGCAGGTGGGGGCTTTTGGGACTATTACTCCCATCATCTGACACCTGCTGCCGCTAATAACAGTGACAGCAGGAGCGGATGATGAGGGTATTCCTCACCCGCCGCCTGCACTATAACTAAGTAAATTATTGAAAAACCCGGTGTGAGTTCCCCCTATCTATAATAATAAATGCCCTAAGCAGCTTCCGGTTGTAACAACTTCCGTCCAGTTGTAACCGGTGACGTCACCACACACACGCACATGTTAACCCTCAACACACCACACCGCCTCAACACACACTCCTCTCACCTTTCACCTCCACTCACGTCCACTCACTCTTTCACTCCACATACTTTCCTTTCTCTCACTCCGTTTCTCATACTCACACCGTCATCGTCGCTGCCCCAACATCTTCCTCCGCCGCCGCGATCCTGGATCCAGACGTTCTCCAGGCCGCCGACATGTTCTTGCGGCGGCGCCATCTTGGATTTCATGAAATCCCGGGATATTCAAGATGGCGTCGCCGCAAGAACATGTCGCTGGCGTGGACGACTCGGGATCCAAAAAGATGGCATCGGCGAAATCTCGCGAGATTACGCCGACGCCATTTTGGATCCCGATGTCGTCCAAGCCAGCGACATGTTCTTGCGGCGTCGCCATCTTGAATATCGCAGGATTTCACGAAATCCAAGATGGCGTCGCCGCAAGAACATGTTGGCGGCCTGGAGAACGTCTGGATCCAGGATCGCGGCGGCGGAGGAAGATGTCGGGGCAGCGACGATGACGGTGTGAGTATGAGAGATGGAGTGAGAGAGAAAGGGTCGTATGTGGAGTGAAAGAGTGAGTGGATGTGAGTGGAAATGGTGAAAGGTGAGAGGAGTGTGTGTTGAGGCGGTGTGGTGTGTTGAGGGTTAACATGGCAAGAGGTGTTAACGACGTCGGCGAAATCTCTCGAGATTTCGCCGACACCATCTTGCATTCCTGAAATTGCGTCATTTACCTCACGCCGACTTGCTGTGCGGACGCTTGGCATTGCCTGTACCGCCATAACTACTGCTGCTTTGGTCCTCTGCCTGTTTACTGCCGGTGTCTAATTACAAGGCCAATTTGCCTCTACCGCCATAACTACTGCTGCCTTGCTCCTCTGCCGGTGTCTAATTACAGGGCTAATTTGCCTCTACCGCCATAACTACTGCTGCCTTGCTCCTCTGCCGGTGTCTAATTACAGGACCAATTTGCCTCTACCGCCATAACTACTGCTGCATTGCTCCTCTGCCGGTGTCTAATTACAGGGCCAATTTGCCTATACCGCCATAACTACTGCCTTGGTCCTCTGCCGGTGTCTAATTACAGGGCCAATTTGCCTATACCGCCATAACTACTGCTGCCTTGCTCCTCTGCCGGTGTCTAATTACAGGGCCAATTTGCCTCTACCGCCATAACTACTGCTGCCTTGCTCCTCTGCCAGTGTCTAATTACAGGGCCAATTTGCCTATACCGCCATAACTACTGCTGCCTTGCTCCTCTGCCGGTGTCTAATTACAGGGCCTATTTGCCTCTACCGCCATAACTACTGCTGCTTTGGTCCTCTGCCTGTTTACTGCCGGTGTCTAATTACAAGGCCAATTTTCCTCTACCGCCATAACTACTGCTGCCTTGCTCCTCTGCCGGTGTCTAATTACAGGACTAATTTGCCTCTACGACCATAACTACTGCTGCCTTGCTCCTCTGCCGGTGTCTAATTACAGGACCAATTTGCCTCTACCGCCATAACTACTGCTGCATTGCTCCTCTGCCGGTGTCTAATTACAGGAACAATTTGCCTCTACCGCCATAACTACTGCTGCATTGCTCCTCTGCTGGTGTCTAATTACAGGGCCAATTTGCCTATACCGCCATAACTACTGCTGCCTTGCTCCTCTGCCGGTGTCTAATTACATGATCAATTTGCCTCTACCGCCATAACTACTGCTGCATTGCTACTCTGCTGGTGTCTAATTACAGGGCCAATTTGCCTATACCGCCATAACTACTGCTGCCTTGCTCCTCTGCCGGTGTCTAATTACAGGGCCAATTTGCCTCTACCGCCATAAGTACTGCTGCCTTGCTCCTCTGACTGTTCACTGCCTGTGTCTAATTACAGGGCCAATTTGCCTCTACCGCCATAACTACTGCTGCCTTGCTCCTCTGCCGGTGTCTAATTACAGGGCCAATTTGCCTCTACCGCCATAACTACTGCTGCCTTGCTCCTCTGCCGGTGTCTAATTACAGGGCCAATTTGCCTCTACCGCCATAACTACTGCTGCCTTGCTCCTCTGCCGGTGTCTAACTACAGGGCCAATTTGCCACTACCACTTCATAACTACTGCTGGGCAATTACAGGGTCAATTAGTATCTGTTTACTCTACAATACTCCAGGACGCCTTCTTCACTGCCAGATAACTGCCAAATAGACTCCTTTACCTGTGCCAACATGAGTCATAACAAAAAGTATGCCAATGCCAGTGAAAGGAATGCAGCTTTAGCACTACGACAAAAACAACGCCGTGCTAATGAGACTCCTGAGGAAAAACACCATCGCCTTGAGAAGATTAAGGCTTATAAACGCCGTCGCCTCACACACGAATCCCCTAACTCTAAATCCATAAGATTGGCCGAAGAAGCCTCTGCACGCCGTCACCGCCGACAACAGACGGCCTCTTCCTCATCATTATTATTAGACTCACAACAGGATGCTTCCACATCAGCATGTGGAACAATTTACTGCTACACTTCATCCCATATGCCGTTCACTGACAAAACTAATCAGCAATCTGTTTCTGCCCTATCAATACCACCATTCAATACCGATGCCCAGTATGCCAATGCCAGTGAAAGGAAAGCATCTTTAGCACTATGACAAAAACAACGCCGTGCTAATGAGACTCCTGAGGAAAAACAGCATCGACTTGACAAGATTAAGGCTTATAAACGCCGTCGTCTCACACACGAATCCCCTAACTCTAAATCTATTACATTGGCTGAAGAAGCCTCTGCACGCCATCACCGCCAACAACAGATGGCTTCTTCCTCATCAATATTAGTAGACTCACAACAGGATGCTTCCACATCAGCATGTGGAACAAGTTACTACCACACTTCATCCTATATGCCGTTCACTGACATAACTAATCAGCAATCTGTTTCTGCCCTATCAATACCACCATTAGTCAATACCAACGCACAGTTTCTTCACATACAAGCTGCAGTTAGCCCGCAGAAAGTGCAACCAAGACAAATATACGTTGGTCTCAAAACTAGGCGCACTCCATCGGTTGGACATGCACTTCTACTAGAACCTCACATTTTCACTAATGATGAAAATAGTATTACTGAACACAGCTGTGGTGACATGACCCATGTATGTGAGCATTGCGAAGCTTTGCATTTTGTAGCAGAGATACCTTCTGATAACAACTTTACGCTCTGCTGTCAGAAGGGTAAAGTCCATGTACCCATACTACAATATCCTGATGTTTTTACACGTTTGCTGAAAGGGCAAAGTGAATTTAGCAAAAATTTCATGGATAATATTCGAATTATTAACAGTTCCTTTGCTTTTGCCTCCATGGGTGCAAATATTTCACCACCTCCTGGATATGGCCCATACTGTTTCTGCATACATGGCCAGATCTATCATAGAACTGGAACACTACATCCCTCAGATGACCAGCAACGCGCATTTGCCCAACTTTACATTCTCGATACCACTACCGCAAACGAACAACGCTTACGATGTAAAGAAAATCAAAAATGTCATCCTACATTGATGAACATTATTGCCCTTCAAATCCAAACTATTAATCCTTTTGTGGAAGCTTATCAAATGTTACGTGATGTGGAAGAACAAGAAAAAATTAAATCTCTACAAAACGGAACTGTCATGCCAAACATCACTATGGCTATTAAACAAGATCGTACTCAAGACCCTCGACGCTACAATAATCCCACTGTCAGTGAAGTAGCAGTCGTGTTTCAAAATGACAATGGTGAGCCACCTTTCAATAGAGACGTATTAATTCATTTAAAACCTGATCCCCATAACCCTTTAGCTCCAAAAACACAACAAATTAGTATTCTCCATAGCAATTTGGATGCCCTCCTCTATCCAATATTTTTTCCTTATGGAGACCAAGGATGGCATGATGGACTCAAACAACAAGGCAAAAGTCCGAGGAGGATCACTCAACTCCAATACTATTGCTATATGTTATCTGTCAGAAATTACTTTAATCCACTCCTCAATGGTGGTAAGCTAACACAGCAATATTTAGTAGATGCTTATGTCAAAATCGAAGCTAATCGCCTACATTACATCCGCAACCACCAAAAAGATTTAAAAGTGGAGGATTACTGCCTCCTTCAAGAACATCTACTCAAAAAATCGGTTCAAAAGGGCATCCCTATTGGGAAAACCGTCATTTTACCATCTTCTTTTGAAGGCAGTCCAAGAAACATAAAGCAGCGCTACCAGGATGCTATGGCTATTGTTACAAAGTATGGTCGACCAGATCTATTTATCACCATGACATGTAATCCTAAGTGGAATGAGATTACTACACATTTAGAACCGTGGCAGCGTGTTGAACACAGACCAGACTTGGTTGCACGTGTCTTTAAAATTAAACTGGAATCCCTCTTAAAAGACATTAGCAGTGGATTATTTGGAAACGTCACTGCAACGGTCAATGTCATTGAATTTCAGAAGCGTGATCTCCCACACGCTCATATTTTAATTATTAACAATCTACCCTCAGCTCCATAACATTGTTCTTCAACACATGATTCATGGTCCCTGTGGAGAACACAATCCTAATTCTCCCTGTATGGATCTTGGAAAGTGTAGCAAAGGTTTCCCAAAACAAAACCAACCATATACCATCAAAGAAAAGGATGGCTATCCCACTGACCGCAGACCCATTGGCAAAACATATGAACACCATTCTAAGATGATTGACAATTCATGGGTAGTTCCAATAACCCATTTTTACTCACCAAATACAAGTGCCATATTAATGTAGAAATATGTGCTTCCATTCAAAGTGTAAAATATTTATTTAAATACGTTTACAAAGGACATGACAAAGCCAACCTTGAAATTTCCCAAAATAACATCCAACATGATGAAACACACCAATTTACGGATACCAGATATGTTAGTGCACCTGAGGCTGCGTGGCGGATGTTTGCTTTTCCTATGCATAAACAATCTCATGCCATCATTCGCCTAGCCGTACATCTGCCTAATTCTCAACCACTCTATTTTCATGAGAATGACTCTGCAGACAACATCCATCAAAAGCTCAATTCCAATTCTACACTTATGGCGTATTTCAACCTTAATAAGATCGACCACAATGCACATAACTATTTCTACCGCGAAATTCCAGAACACTACGTTTGGAAACAAGGCACATGGGAACAGAGAAAATGAGGGCGTCTCACAGTTATTGGAAGAATGTACACTGTTAGTGTGAAAGACCAAGAACGCTATTATTTACGTTTGTTGTTACTGCATGTAAAAGCTGCTACCAGTTTTGACAGCATTAAAACCGTCAATGGAGATATGCATGAAACCTTTAAGGATGCTGCGTTAGCACTTGGATTATTATTCGATGATAGCATCTGGAGACATACTTTAACAGATGCTTGCATCCTTAACATGCCTTCCCAACTTAGAGACATGTTTGCTTATATCTGTATTTTTGGCCCCCCCAGTAATCCACTTGAATTGTGGAATGAATTTAAGGACCATTTTTTACAAGACTACTGTCATACATACCACAGCAACACTGAAGAGTGTATCGATTGTGAAGGATATGCTATGAAAGATGTCCAAGATGTCCTCATAGTCCATGGAAAAACTTTTGCTGATTTCAATTTACCACACCCAGCAAAAAATATTAAACAACTCCTTAAACAATATGATAAGGATTATGAGTTAAAAAAAGCTGCAGAGATGAAAGAAACTCTTAATCAGGAGCAACTTTTTGCCTATGATGTCATTACTGAAGCTTTACAAAATAGCAGTTTAATACCAAAGTGCTTTTTTCTCGATGGACCTGGTGGCAGTGGAAAGACCTACCTATACCATCTACTTACACATCATTTAAGAGGACAAGGAGAAATTGTGTCACCTGCAGCGACTACAGGAATAGCATCTAACTTGATACAAGGAGGCCGAACAATCCACTCTATATATGGCATACCTATTCCGATCAATGAAACATCTGTTTCCAGGATTAAAAATGATACAAATGCAGGAAAACATTTACAGAGTACAAAACTTTTTATTATTGATGAGTGCACTATGGTCCAAAAACATGCATTGAATGTGATAGATAGACTTCTACGTGACATCATGACAACAAATGTTGCTAAAAAAAATAAAACACCATTTGGAGGTAAAGTTATTGTTCTTGGAGGAGACTTCAGACAATGTCTTCCCGTCATCGCTCATGGAACAAGAATAGACATTGTAGATTCCTGCATTAAATATTCAGAACATTGGCAACATTTTACCAGACTACCGCTAATCAACAACATGCGCTCCACTGATCCTGAATACAGCACTTGGTTGCTTAAACTTGGAAATGGTGAGCTGTCTAATGAACAAAACCTTGGAGAGGATGTCATTGAAATTCCTCCAGACATCCTTTGCACTGGCTCTATAGTAACCGAGATCTTTGGAGACCATATTTGCATTGATGTTAATGACAAACAAAGCCTCAACACTGCTGCATCACATGCTATACTATGTCCGAAAAATGATGACGTCGATTTTCTGAACTGTAAAGTAATGGATCGCATTAATGGTGATTATACTGTATATACAAGTGATGATTCTGTCGATGCTGATGAGGCAGAGGAATGTGAAAACTACCCAGTTGAATTTTTAAACTCTCTGACACCATCAGGAATGCCATCACATCTCTTAAAACTTAAAATTGGCACCATTGTGATGCTATTAAGAAACCTAAACACCAAGAAAGGTCTCTGCAATGGCACTCGCCTCATTGTCATTGCCTTACTCCGCAACATCATACAGGCTAAAGTGATTACTGGCTCAGCTGAAGGAGACATTGTGTTTATTCCACGCATCGATTTGTGTCCTTCAGAAACTGAGTTACCTTTTAAATTAAAACGTCAACAGTTTCCTCTAAAACCTGCTTTTGCTATGACCATTAACAAATCCCAAGGACAGACCCTCAATCGAGTTGGAATTTTTTTGCCCGAACCTGTATTTGCCCATGGACAATTGTATGTTGCATTCTCCCGAGTAAAGCAACGCAGCAACGTTAGGGTCAAAGTGGTGGATACACCACTTCAAGGACAATTGCTACCTAATAGCCCAAAAATCTTCACTAGAAATGTCGTTTACAAAAATGTCTTACTTTAAACTATTTAAGTTGGTCCTAGAATGGATAGCTATATAGATATATAAATAATAGTTACATTCTAAATAGATATAGATAATAGACTTCTAAGACTTCTATACATAGCTTGATATCTATAATAATAAATGCCCTAACCAGCTTCCGGTTGTAACAACTTCCGTCCAGTTGTAACCGGTGATGTCACCACACACACACGCACATGTTAACCCTCAACACACCACACCGCCTCAACACACACTCCTCTCACCTTTCACCTCCACTCATGTCCACTCACTCTTTCACTCCACATACGTTCCTTTCTCTCACTCCGTTTCTCATACTCACACCGTCATCGTCGCTGCCCCGACATCTTCCTCCGTCGCCGCGATCCAGGATCCAGACGTTCTCCAGGCCGCCGACATGTTCTTGCGGGACGCCATCTTGGATGTCGTGAAATCCCGCGAGATTCAAGATGGCGTCACTGCAACAATATGTCGCTGGCACGACATCGGGATCCAAAAAGATGGCGTCGGCGAAATCTCGCGAGATTACGCCGACGCCATTTTGGATCCCGATGTCGCCCATGCCAGCGACATGTTGTTGCGGCGACGCCATCTTGAATATCGCGGGACTTCACAACATCCAAGATGGCATCCCGCAAGAATATGTCGCTGGCGTGGGCGACATCGGGATCCAAAATGGCGTCGGCGTAATCTCGCGAGATTTCGCCGACGCCATCTTTTTGGATCCCGATGTCGTCCACGCCAGCGACATGTTGTTGCGGCGACGCTATCTTGAATATCGCGGGATTTCACGAAATCCAAGATGGCGTCCCGCAAGAACATGTCGGCGGCCTGGAGAACGTCTGGATCCTTGATCGCGGCGGCGGAGGAAGATGTCGGGGCAGCAACGATGACGGTGTGAGTATGAGAAACGGAGTGAGAGAAAGGAACGTATGTGGAGTGAGTGAGTGGACATGAGTGGAGGTGAAAGGTGAGAGGAGTGTGTGTTGAGGCGGTGTGGTGTGTTGAGGGTTAACATGGCAAGAGGTGATAACGACGTCGGAGAAATCTCGCGAGATTTCGCCGACGCCATCTTGCATTCGTGAAATTGCGTCATTTACCTCACGCCGACTTGCTGTGCGGACGCTTGGCATTGCCTGTACCACCATAACTACTGCTGCCTTGGTCCTATGCCTGTTTACTGCCAGTGTCTAATTACAGGGCCAATTTGCCTGTACCGCCATAACTACTGCTGCCTTTGTCCTCTGCCAGTGTCTAATTACAGGGCCAATTTGCCTCTATCGCCATAACTACTGCTGCTTTAGTCATCTGCCTGTTTACTGCCGGTGTCTAATTACAAGGCCAATTTGCCTCTACCGCCAAAACTACTGCTGCCTTGCTCCTCTGCCGGTGTCTAATTACAGGGCTAATTTGCCTCTACCGCCATAACTACTGCTGCCTTGCTCCTCTGCCGGTGTCTAATTACAGGGCTAATTTGCATCTACCGCCATAACTACTGCTGCCTTGCTCCTCTGCCGGTGTCTAATTACAGGGCCAATTTGCCTATACCGCCATAACTACTGCTGCCTTGCTCCTCTGCCGGTGTCTAATTACAGGGCTAATTTGTCTCTACCGCCATAACTACTGCTGCCTTGCTCCTCTGCCGGTGTCTAATTACAGGGCCAATTTGCCTCTACCGCCATTACTACTGCTGCCTTGCTCCTCTGCCGGTGTCTAATTTACAGGGCCAATTTGCCTCTACCGCCAAAACTACTGCTGCCTTGCTCCTCTGCCGGTGTCTAATTACAGGATCAATTTGCCTCTACCGCCATAACTACTGCTGCATTGCTCCTCTGCTGGTGTCTAATTACAGGGCCAATTTGCCAATACCGCCATAACTACTGCTGCCTTGCTCCTCTGCCGGTGTCTAATTACAGGGCCTATTTGCCTCTACCGCCATAAGTACTGCTGCCTTGCTCCTCTGACTGTTCACTGCCTGTGTCTAATTACAGGGCCTATTTGCCTCTACCGCCATAACTACTGCTGCATTGCTCCTCTGCTGGTGTCTAATTACAGGGCCAATTTGCCAATACCGCCATAACTACTGCTGCCTTGCTCCTCTGCCGGTGTCTAATTACAGGGCCAATTTGCCTCTACCACCATAACTACTGCTGCCTTGCTCCTCTGACTGTTCACTGCCTGTGTCTAATTACAGGGCCAATTTGCCTCTACCGCCATAACTACTGCTGCCTTGCTCCTCTGCCGGTGTCTAATTACAGGGCCAATTTGCCTCTACCGCCATAACTACTGCTGCTTTAGTCATCTGCCTGTTTACTGCCGGTGTCTAATTACAAGGCCAATTTGCCTCTACCGCCAAAACTACTGCTGCCTTGCTCCTCTGCCGGTGTCTAATTACAGGGCTAATTTGCCTCTACCGCCATAACTACTGCTGCCTTGCTCCTCTGCCGGTGTCTAATTACAGGGCTAATTTGCCTCTACCGCCATAACTACTGCTGCCTTGCTCCTCTGCAGGTGTCTAATTACAGGGCCAATTTGCCTATACCGCCATAACTACTGCTGCCTTGCTCCTCTGCCGGTGTCTAATTACAGGGCTAATTTGTCTCTACCGCCATAACTACTGCTGCCTTGCTCCTCTGCCGGTGTCTAATTACAGGGCCAATTTGCCTCTACCGCCATAACTACTGCTGCCTTGCTCCTCTGCCGGTGTCTAATTTACAGGGCCAATTTGCCTCTACCGCCAAAACTACTGCTGCCTTGCTCCTCTGCCGGTGTCTAATTACAGGATCAATTTGCCTCTACCGCCATAACTACTGCTGCATTGCTCCTCTGCTGGTGTCTAATTACAGGGCCAATTTGCCAATACCGCCATAACTACTGCTGCCTTGCTCCTCTGCCGGTGTCTAATTACAGGGCCTATTTGCCTCTACCGCCATAAGTACTGCTGCCTTGCTCCTCTGACTGTTCACTGCCTGTGTCTAATTACAGGGCCTATTTGCCTCTACCGCCATAACTACTGCTGCATTGCTCCTCTGCTGGTGTCTAATTACAGGGCCAATTTGCCAATACCGCCATAACTACTGCTGCCTTGCTCCTCTGCTGGTGTCTAATTACAGGGCCAATTTGCCTCTACCGCCATAACTACTGCTGCCTTGCTCCTCTGACTGTTCACTGCCTGTGTCTAATTACAGGGCCAATTTGCCTCTACCGCCATAACTACTGCTGCCTTGCTCCTCTGCCGGTGTCTAATTACAGGGCCAATTTGCCTCTACCGCCATAACTACTGCTGCCTTGCTCCTCTGCCGGTGTCTAATTACAGGGCCAATTTGCCAATACCGCCATAACTACTGCTGCCTTGCTCCTCTGCCGGTGTCTAATTACAGGGCCTATTTGCCTCTACCGCCATAAGTACTGCTGCCTTGCTCCTCTGACTGTTCACTGCCTGTGTCTAATTACAGGGCCTATTTGCCTCTACCGCCATAACTACTGCTGCATTGCTCCTCTGCTGGTGTCTAATTACAGGGCCAATTTGCCAATACCGCCATAACTACTGCTGCCTTGCTCCTCTGCCGGTGTCTAATTACAGGGCCAATTTGCCTCTACCGCCATAACTACTGCTGCCTTGCTCCTCTGACTGTTCACTGCCTGTGTCTAATTACAGGGCCAATTTGCCTCTACCGCCATAACTACTGCTGCCTTGCTCCTCTGCCGGTGTCTAATTACAGGGCCAATTTGCCTCTACCGCCATAACTACTGCTGCCTTGCTCCTCTGCCGGTGTCTAATTACAGGGCCAATTTGCCTCTACCGCCATAACTACTGCTGCCTTGCTCCTCTGCCGGTGTCTAACTACAGGGCCAATTTGCCACTACCACTTCATAACTACTGCTGGGCAATTACAGGGTCAATTAGTATCTGTTTACTCTACAATACTCCAGGACGCCTTCTTCACTGCCAGATAACTGCCAAATAGACTCCTTTACCTGTGCCAACATGAGTCATAACAAAAAGTATGCCAATGCCAGTGAAAGGAAAGCAGCTTTAGCACTACGACAAAAACAACGCCGTGCTAATGAGACTCCTGAGGAAAAACACCATCGCCTTGAGAAGATTAAGGCTTATAAACACCGTCGCCTCACACACGAATCCCCTAACTCTAAATCCATAAGATTGGCTGAAGAAGCCTCTGCACGCCGTCACCGCCAACAACAGACGGCCTCTTCCTCATCATTATTATTAGACTCACAACAGGATGCTTCCACATCAGCATGTGGAACAATTTACTGCTACACTTCATCCCATATGCCGTTCACTGACATAACTAATCAGCAATCTGTTTCTGCCCTATCAATACCACCATTCAATACCGATGCACAGTATGCCAATGCCAGTGAAAGGAAAGCAGCTTTAGCACTACGACAAAAACAACGCCGTGCTAATGAGACTCCTGAGGAAAAACAGCATCGACTTGACAAGATTAAGGCTTATAAATGCCGTCGTCTCACACACGAATCCCCTAACTCTAAATCTATTACATTGGCTGAAGAAGCCTCTACAAGCCATCACCGCCAACAACAGACGGCTTCTTCCTCATCATCTATAATAATAAATGCCCTAACCAGCTTCCGGTTGTAACAACTTCCGTCCAGTTGTAACCGGTGACGTCACCACACACACACGCACGTTAACCCTCAACACACCACACCGCCTCAACACACACTCCTCTCACCTTTCACCTCCACTCACGTCCACTCACTCTTTCACTCCACATACGTTCCTTTCTCTCACTCCGTTTCTCATACTCACACCGTCATCGTCGCTGCCCCGACATCTTCCTCCGCCGCCGTGATCCTGGATCCAGACGTTCTCCAGGCCGCCGACATGTTCTTGCGGCGACGCCATCTTGGATTTCGTGAAATCCCGCGAGATTCAAGATGGCATCGCCGCAAGAACATGTCGCTGGCGTGGACGACTCGGATCCAAAAAGATGGCGTCGGCGAAATCTCACGAGATTACGCCGACGCCATTTTGGATCCCGATGTCGTCCACGCCGGCGACATGTTCTTGCGGCGACGCCATTTTGGATCGGCGAAATCCCGCGATAGTCAAGATGGCGTCGCCGCAAGAACATGTCACCGGCGAGGACGACGTCGGGATCCAAAATGGCGTCGGCGAAAACTCGCGAGATTTCGCCGACGCCATTTTGGATCCCGACATCATCCACGCCGGCGACATGTTCTTCCGGCGACGCTATCTTGACTATCGCGGGATTTCACGATACTCAAGATGGCGTCGCCGCAAGAACATGTCGCCGGCGTGAACAACGTCTGGATCCAGGATGGCGCCGGCGGAAGAAGATGTCGGGGATCGTGGAGCAGCGGCGATGACGGCGTGAGTATGAGAGATGGAGTGAGAGAAGGGGTCGTATGTGGAGTGAAAGAGTGAGTGGAGATGGTGAAAGGTGAGAGGAGTGTGTGTTGAGGAGTGTGTGTGTTGAGGGTTAACATGGCAAGAGGTGTGATGCTATCGCATCCTCCCGATGCGATAGCATCGGGCCATAATCTAGTATGTTATATATATAAATATTTTAAGCAGATAGATATATCTTACACTAATTATCTCTTTCACATATATGTCATAGACATATTTAAATCCATAAAAATATACATAGGTATAGGTATATATAGATTAAAAAAAAAGACAAAAACAAAAAAAATTTAGGCAAACATACGTAGATTTCAACTACATAGCTAACACATACCTACATAACTTAGGTAATTAATTTTTTATTTATTAATAGAGTACTATTATTTCAATAGCACTTTACATACATCAGTAATACTGTCCTTCTTGAGGCTCACTATGTAAATATCTTATCCACATAAAAACATAGGTGTGATACATCTACTATAATAAATGCGCTAAGCAGCTTCCGGGTTGTAACAACTTCCGTCCAGTTGTAACTGGTGACATCACAGCACACCTCTTGCCATGTTAACCCTCAACACACCACTCCTCAACACACACTCCTCTCACCTTTCACTATCTCCACTAACGTCCACTCGCAGGATTTTAGAATACTCAAGATGGCGTGGCCGCAAGAACATGTCGCCGGCGTGGACAAAGTCGGGATCCAGGATGGCGCCGGCGGAAGAAGATGTCGGGGATCGTGGAGCAGCGACGATGACGGTGTGAGTATGAGAGACGGAGTGAGAGAAAGGGTCGTATGTGGAGTGAAAGAGTGAGTGGACGTGAGTGGAGATGGTGAAAGGTGAGAGGAGTGTGTGTTGAGGCGGTGTGGTGTGTTGAGGAGTGTGTGTTGAGGGTTCACATGGCAAGAGGTGTGTCACTATCCTCTCGATGCGATAGCATCAGGCCTTAATCTACTATAATCTACTATAATAAATGCGCTAAGCAGCTTCCGGGTTGTAACAACTTCCGTCCAGTTGTAACTGGTGACGTCACAGCACACCTCTTGCCATGTTAACTCTCAACACACCACTCCTCAACACACACTCCTCTCACCTTTCACTATCTCCACTAATGTCCACTCACAGGATTTCAAAATACTCAAGATGGCGTGGCCGCAAGAACATGTCACCGGCGTGGACAACGTCTGGATCAAGGATGGCGCCGGCGGAAGAAGATGTCGGGGAACGTGGAGCAGCGACGATGACGGTGTGAGTATGAGAGACGGAGTGAGAGAAAGGGTCGTATGTGGAGTGAAAGAGTGAGTGGACGTGAGTGGAGATGGTGAAAGGTGAGAGGAGTGTGTGTTGAGGAGGTATGTGTGTATTGAGGGTTAACATGGCAAGAGGTGTGTCACTATCCTCTCGATGCGATAGCATCGGGCCTTAATCTAGTTTTCTATAACCAGCCTTGCAATACTCACAGCTGGGAGCTGCAACCCTCAGCTGTCAGCTTCAGCAAGGTTGGTTATCAAGAATAGAGTGGTCACCACACTGTTTTTTTAAATTATTTAAATAAATAATTTTAAAAAACGTGCGGGGTCCCCCCCATTTTTGACAACCAGCCTTGCTAAAGCTCACAGCTGGGGCTGGTATTCTCAGGCTGGTAAGGGGCCATTGATATAGGCCCCCCAGCCTAAAAACAGCAGCCCACAGCTGCCTAGAAAAGGCACATCTATTAGATGTGCCAATTCTGGTGCTTTGCCCAGCTCTTTCCACTTGCCCTGTAGCGGTGGCAAGTGGGGTGATAGTTGGGGGGGTTGATGTCACCTTTGTATTGTCAGGTGACATCAAGCCCCGAGGTTAGTAATGGAGAGGCGTGAATAAACACATACACCCAGAATAAAGTCCTTTAATTGAAAAAATGACACAGACGCCATTAATAATCTCAATTTAACCATACTTACGACCTCGCCTAATTCCACCAAAGCTCCTGTAATAAAAGTAAAATAAAAAACAACAATATTCCATACCTGTCTGTCGTTCTGTCCCATGCCGTAATCCATGTCTGGAGGAGAATTAGTTTTCAACCTGAACGGTGCCAAGATGCGACCTTCCAGGCTGAGAACCACTGATGAATGAGATGCTGCGAGAGCAGCCTTAGTGACGTTACTAATGCTGCGTTCCCAGCCAGGCTGAATTGCGGTGAGCTCAGGACTGTGGGAAAATGCCAGTGATGAGGTCACAGTTCAAGCTCAGTGTCTTCACAGCAGATCACTGAAAAAATTTTGGATTTTTTTTACCACTTAGAAAAAAAAGAACCTAGACATGTTTGATATCTATGAACTCGTAATGACCTTGAGAATCATAATGGCAGGTTAGTTTTAAAACCAATAGTGTCGTTCAAAAGTACAACTCGTCCCACAAACAACAAACCCTCACAAGGCCATATTGAAGGAAAAATAAAAAATGTATGGGTCTGCGAGGAAGGGGAGCGAAAATCAGAAACTCAAAAATGAAAAAGGGCTGCAGCACAAAGGGGTTAATGCTTTTACACAGCCACTTCATATCATACTAATGTATTTTATTATTACTATAACTGTAGTGCAGAAGGTCAAACTTCAGTAACAATGCACTATATAAAGCTGAATATTGTGAGTAGTTAATTGCAAATATATTAAATGGCAATGCTACTAAAGAACAGCGAATTGTTCACTTTATTAGTAGTTTTTAATGCACTTTGAATTAGTCAGCAACATGGGATAGAATATGCAGCAGATTTCAGTGTGTTGTCAATATAACAAAATAGTTATTACCATAAATACTCGAATATAAGCCGACATTTTCAGCCCATTTTTTGGGGCTGAAAGTCCCCCTCTCGGCTTATATTCGAGTCATATACACCAGGGGGTCGGAGGGGGAGGGGGGTGTCAGGTCATACTTACCCGTCATGGCACGGTCTCTGCAGCCCCCAGCTTCTCCGCGATCTCCCCTCCTTCCTTCAGCGGTCACATGGTACCGCTCATTAAACTCATGAATATGCGCATATTCACGAGTTTTAACGAGCGGTACCACGTGACCGCTGAAGGCAGGAAGGGAGATAGTGGAAAAGCTGGGGGCTGAAGAGACAGCGCCAGGACTGGTAAGTATAGCGATACTCACCTGTCCTGCGTGCATGGCTGCTTGCTGATGTCTGGCACGTCATCTATCAGTGACGTTCAGACAGGTGAGGGCACGGTGACGTGGTTTGTGCGCGCCGGACCCCTGCAGTATGAACGTCACTGACAGATGACGTGCCAGACAGCAGCAAGCAGCCATGGACGCAGGACAGGTGAATATCTCAGGTGCCAGCAGTGACACCTGGCCTCCAGCGATGGAGAGGTGAGTATGTCATTTTTTTATTTTTAAATGCAGCAGCAGCGGCAGCATATGGGGGCATAATCTATGGAGCATCTTATGGGGCAGCATATGGGGGAATAATCTATGGAGCATCTTATAGGGGCAGCATATGGGGCATAATCTAAAGCATCTTATGGGGCAGAATATAGGGGCATAATCTATAGAACATCTTATGGGGCCATAACCATTATGGAGCAGCATATAGGGCATATTATTCTATGGAGCTTCTTATGGGGCCATTATTAACCTTTGTGCAGCATTATATAGGGTGTATTTTGTATGGAGCATCTTATGGGGCTATCATGAACTGTATGGAGCATTATATGGGGCTCCTGATTCAATATGGATTTTCAAAAACATTTAACCTACTGATGTCTCAATTAATTTTACTTTTATTGGTATCTATTTTTATTTTTGAAATTTACCAGTAGCTGCTGCATTTTCCACCCTAGGCTTATACTCGAGTCAATAAGTTTTCCCAGTTTTTTGTGGCAAAATTAGGGGGGTCGGCTTATACTTGGGTCAGCTTATACTCAAGTATATACAGTATTTTACTCCATAAGACTCCTGGTAAACTTGTACAGCTGTCATGTTAAATGGAAAATAAAGTTAAACTTCAAATGTAACTCTGCTACATCTTTGGAAACACAACATTTAAATTAAATACTCAGTATTTATCAAAAAGTAAAAGAATATTCCGACACGAAACCCAGAAGAAAATATGACATGCTCAACTAAAAGAACAATGTATAATAACCATAAATGTTGGATACACTCTAAACTATTGGATTGTTATAAAAGCTTGTCAGATTATTTTTGACATAGATTGTATTATTGTGACAGACAAGATTTATGTTAGGTAGAAATATATTTTTCCATGGTTTTTCTATTGCCTGTTTTATGAGAAAGGCAATTTTTTTTAGGTTAAATGCAATTAAAACATGTATAATGTTGTTTAGAATTGAATGCAATGTTATATTAACTACACTTTTAGAAACACTGTAATACATCTTATTATGAAAAAAAATGCCACTTGCCTTACAATATTAGTCTCCAACTTTTCTCCTGCATTGATCACTTACCAAAAAAACTACTAAAATCTGTTGGCAAATTTGTCTGCAAGTATCAAAATTTCCATTCTGCTATAACAGTCTATGAAAAAGAGAAGCTGAGAACCTGGAGGCAAACAAAAGCAGAAATGTACAAGAAGAAACGGCTTGAATCCAATTTGAGGTTGAGGCAATTTTCTTGGCTCAACCAAGATCTATAAACCCACCTGTCACTATGATAGGCACCCCAATCGCTGCTTGATGCATCCAGCATGAGAATCACTGGACGCTGAGGACGAAGAGACTTGCAGTCTATTAGACGGGTTGGAGACAACCACCAACGCAGATCTTGTTTAGTGGACCGGGGAAGTAGCTTTGTGGATAGTAGAGAAGAATGATTCCTACTCCAATAAAGAATATCTATATGAAAATGATGCTTGACCTATGGAACTGCAGCTATGGCAGAGGTTAGTGTACCTAAAACCCTCTTTGCTGATCTGATGGTGACCTGAGGTGAGTGGACCATATGTATTGCACTGTTCTGAAGCTTCTGAATCCTCTTGCTGGACAACCTGACTGAAAGATGGTGTGAATTGATGATGAACTCCAGAAACTTCAACTCTATGGACGGGGATAGTTGAGACTTTGCCAAGTTGATTAGAAACCCTTACACGGTAAATAAATTCAGTCATCTGCAGATGGTTCTTCAACTGCATCTTGGAGGAAGCTTTTATTAACTAGTAGTCTAGATAAGGCACTATGTATATCCCTTGTATTAGGAGTGCTGCTGATAGTAACACTATTTTTGGTGAACACACTTGGGGCTACTGTGATGCCAAATGGGAAATGGATGAATTGAAAGTGGAATACCCATGATAAATAATAAATAATAAATAAATATTCAATGAGCTGGAAGGTTTACTACACAAGCACATGCACACGGGTAATGTACAACCTAAAACTTACAGATCCCTGTTCAGAGAGTAAAAGTTCTACTCTGACCCTGGTCTATCTCTACCTGACCGCGTAAGTTGGCACCCTAAGATAATGCAAGGGTCCTCCCACTTGAAGGCGGTTCACCCTGAATTACTTTAATAGCACCTAGTATTGCTGTGCCTGTGTACGAACTCACTCAGAAAAATAAGCCATACACTAAAAACTGAACTTGCCGATTCTTGTACAGACTAGATATTCTGATTCCAAGTCCCTATTGGTGTCTGTGGGTGCAGGGATAGACCTAATCACAGACTAGGAGATGGAAACTCTGACCTGAACTGCCTAAAAGGCCAACGAGTCGCTTCATGTCCCCCACTAAAGAACCAAAGGGAAGAGCAGAGTGTGAATTACCTATAAGGAGAAAAGTGTGCTGAACAAAGCAAAGATCTCAGAGAGAGTAATGTAAATAATGAGATACCAAAGAATAAAGCAAGTACTGATTTGGTAGCCAGAGACACTTGTAAAAAACAACTAATAGTCTGCATGTGAGATAACTTCAAACCTTTAGAAACAGTGTCCTTACATATTTGTGACTCTTTCCTTCTCCTTGGCTTTAAGAAATTCATAAATGTATTTGAAATACCGAATCATTACATGACCTGTTCCATCGCAGTAAAGGCAGAAATGAGCCAGTGATTCAGGTTAATTTGCTTCTTGGAGTCTCTGCAGGCCCAAATTTGCATGGGTTCTCTATTGTGACACAAGTCACTACAGTAAATATTAGTCCCAGAAGTGGAGAGAAAGACAACAATAACAGACAGTAAAAATATATACTACTTACTGAATAAGTAAAGGGAGGTCAAATAATCCAAGGTCATTTTCAGGAAATGGCAAAGTACAATCAGGGGAAGTCAGAGACGAAATCCGGTTCATGAGCCGAAGTCAGGAAACCAGGAAGACAAGACAGTTTACAGGCACAAGATAAACCAGGTCACAGGCTAAGAGTCTAAGTCCAGGAAGGGAATAAAGTCAGCTGGGTCAGGCACAGAGCACAGAGGGATCAGGCAGCAGCAAATGTACAATTGACACTGGATGAAGGAGCTAGCATGCTTAAGTAGAGGACTAATCAAGGAAAGTGAACACAGATGATTACCACACAGACCCAGCACAACCAAAACAAACTAACAGCCTCCAAACAAAGTAACATAGCAGACAGGACCAGAGTGGATATTGTGACAAATATAAATTAGTGTGCATGCAGCATTTAAGCGCATGTTCGCATTAGCCACTAAACAGACAAAACCCAAGATGAAAAACATAATAAGCAATTTTTTTGCAGTAAATAAACAGCAATAGTGCATGGAAATAATATAGGCTGCTTAATTAGCATAATTTTGATGAAGAAATGTAAAAGCCATCCCACCATGTCATGGTGACCCTATTTGGGATGACCCTAAGTTTTAGTAATAAAAGCTTACCATTTGTCATGTGACGTGTATGTGGATAAAGGCTGAGAAGGAGCGAACTCAGCTTGTGAACATGCAGCCTTGGGGAACCACATGATTATAATATCCAACTTAAAGAAAAGGCAGGCCACACCTTTATATGCTCTGAGTGCAAACAAACTGAAAAAAAAAACTAAAGAGAAAAACTTTTTTTTCACTTAATGCATCTGAAGCGAGATGGGTGAGGATACAATAGGTGAGGGGAGAGCTGGTCGTGCAGTGGTATGATGGAACAAGGGTTACTGCAGTTCATCTCTTTAGAGGTTTTTTTTCTGTTTGTTTAAACTCAGTGCATATACAAGTGTTTCTCACTAAATTAGAATATCATCAAAAAGTTAATTTATTTCAGTTCTTCAATACAAAAAGTGAAACTCATATTAAATAGAGTCATTACAAACAGAGTGATCAATTTCAAGTGCTTATTTCTGTTAATGTTGATGATTATGGCTTACAGCCAATGAAAACCCAAAAGTCATTTTAAAATCCGATATGTTGGCCTACTGAAATGTGTGTTCAGTAATAGAGATGGGCGAACACGAACAGTAAAGTTCGACGTCTGTACCGAACACCTACTATTCGGGTGTTTGTTGCATTGTCATGTGCATGGCAGTCCAGCAAACACTGCTTCTGATCGGCGGGGAAATCATCCCCACTGGTCAGAGAGCTGCGGATCCCATGTGGTAAAATGACAGTGGGAACACTAAGTTGTGATCGGAGGTATAAACTTTACCTCTGGTCACTGGTGTCAGTGGATTGGACTATAGCTCCCATCAGCTGACACTTGCTGCCGCTAATAACTGCAAACGCAGGAGCGGCAGATGGGAGTATTCATTAGCCACTCCTATGCTGTAAATAAACAATTGAAAAAAAACTGCGTGGGTTCCACTGTATTTTTGCTAACCAGTCAGACAAAACTCACAGCTGGGGGCTGCTAGAGGGGATGTCACCGAGGTCACGGCACTTCAGCCTGGCTGGGAGCGGAGTCTCACTAACCAGAGGTAATCTTGATGACGTCACCACTGGTCTCTCAGGCTGAGCCCGCAGCTGCTCAGTCAAACAATGGTTTTCAGCCTGGATGGTCATATCTTGGCACCATCCAGGATGAAAATGTCATGATCCATGCTGGATCAGGACTGATAAAAAGCACAGGTAACCTTTTTTTTCTAAGCTGTGCTGAAGGTTGCTTTTTGTCTCTGGTAGCCATTAGCAGTATTGCACTGTGGTGTCGTTTGTTCTAAGTTTGCCCCCTGTGGTGGTGAGCATCATTGCACTCTGGTTTCTTTAGTTAAGTGCACATGATTATAATGCAGGTGTGATTGCTGGCTCTGCTATAAAAGAGTCACAGGTGTTGCAATCAGTGGTGGTGATAGTGTTCATTTCAACCATCCTTGGTGGAGGAAGGAGCTGGAGAGTGTTCCTTGCAGCACTGTCTTAGCCCTGGTGTGGAAGGAGTCATAGGGCTCTGACAGAGCTTGGTGGCAGCGATTCAGGAGGAGAGCTGCATTCTTGTGGTGGACTCTGTCGACAGGAGCAAGTGCAACAGAGTAATGCTAAGTGGCATTTCCCTGTTTGTGTTTTTCCTTAGTGTGTATTAGTACAGCGGTGGGGCCAGTGCCTGCGCCACCCAGCTCCCTAACAAGGGATAGGTGTAGGGTGTGCGAGGGCGACAGGTTCCTGATTGGCCCCCGGTGCGGAACCGGCATAGGGAACGTTAGGAGCGTTAGGGACACTGACTCAGGTGAGTGCAGGAGTTTTCCACGTCCCCTTTCCCTATCGCAGGGCCCACCATTGTAACTGTTTTCCCGCCCCCTTGTCTTGTTGTTTTAGCTACCGGCCTGCAAGCCATGTCACACAGGACAGTATCACGTGCTGCGTCTTGTTGTTTTAGTTAGCGGCCTGCTGGTCGCGTCACACAGGACGGGTCCACGTGACATTATCACCAACCCTGACTTTTTTTTTTTCTGCTGAGCCATGGACCCAGTTCAAACCTTTGCCCAAATGCTGCAGACCCTTACTAATGAGATTATGGGGCTGTGCGGAGGGTTGGTGCGGCAGCTGCGGCTGTTGGTGGGCTCTGGGGGCTTGGTTCAGGAACAGGCTCAGCCTGAACCCAAGATATCCCTCCCTGACAGATTTTCTGGAGGGATAGATGAATTCTTGGTGTTTCAACAAGCCTGTAAATTGTATTTCAGGCTGCGCCCTCGTTCATCAGGGAGTGAAGAGCAACAGGTGGGAATCATTATGTCCCTTCTTAAAGGGGATCCCCAATCCTGGGCCTTCTCCCTACCGGACGATTCTCCATCTTTAGAGTCCATGGACGAGTTCTTTGCGGCTTTGGCGCTTGTGTATGGGGATGCTGATGGTGTCGCCCTGGCGGAATCCCGAATCCGTAGGTGTAAACAGGGAGCCCAGGTTGCTGAGGAGTACTGCTCAGAGTTTAGGAGATGGGCCACTAATACTCAGTGGAATGACCCTGCACTTAGGAGTCAATTTGTGCTGGGTTTGTCTCCAAAGTTGCAGGATACTCTGGTGCAGTACACCGCCCCCAGGTCGCTGGAGGCCACCATGTCCCTTGCCATCCGGGTAGATAGATGCCTTAGGGAAACACATATTAAAAAAGTGCCCCCATATGTCCTCGCTAGGGAGGAGGACCCACCAGTGCGGACGGAGGAACCCAGACAGCCCGGTGTTGTTGATACAAAAAAGGGGGTGTCTGCGGCTCATCGTAGTGGGGGTATGCTTTTCCTGTGGGAAGCCTGGCCATTTTATGAGAGCCTGCCCTGTTCATGCCAAGTCTCTTGTCGAACCTATGCAAGTAGAAGGAGCTAGTTTGTTTTCGGAGCTGCCTACGGTTCGGGAGTGGTGTTGGCATGTTTGTACTGTGGGCAGACTGGTCATGTCCTGAAGGCTTTCCCTTTGCTCGCCAAATTATCTGTGCCATATGAGAAGACGCATTCCCCTGGTCGCTTGGAGGGAGGCGACCAGGGAGTATACATTTCCTCCATTTTGCCCTCCCAAAGTAACATGTCAGCAAAGGTCTTGGCTGGCGCGGTACCGGAGGTGATACCGGTGTTTGTGGACAGCGGAGCAGGAGTCAGTCTGGTGGATGCTTGCTTTGTCCAGACTCATGGTCTGTGGTGTAGGACGCTAGCCCAGCCTATAAGCGTCCAGGCCATAAACTCTGTTCCACTGAGCCAGGGGAGCTTGACCAAGGTCGTAGAGAATATCCATCTGCGTATAGGACATCATGAGGAGTCCTTGTCATGCTATGTCTTGGAGAGAAAGCCAGTACCTATTGTTTTAGGCCTCCCTTGGCTGAAGAGTCACAACCCAGTAATAGATTGGCGGGCGAGGGAAGTAGTTAGCTGGGGGCACTCCTGTGAGGGCTTCTGCCTAAGAACTACTGTCTTTGCCATCTCTTTTCAACAGACCCCTTCCTCTCCGGTGAGGGCAGCAGATGTGCTGCAGGAGAGTAGGGGCAAGTCTCAACCCTCGCCATTGGCCAACCCTGGGAGGCGCAGACCTCGTGGTGGAAGGGGTTGGAGGGTGGGGTACCCCTTGGTGAGGTGCGGGGGTGTGAGTGTGGTGACACAGGGGGACGCCTCTGTTGTGAATCCCAGAAAGGGTTCTCCAAGTGGTAACAAACAAACGAGTGGCAATAAACATTCTGGTCCGGACCTGTGTGTGAACGAGCGTGTATGGGTGGCCACCAATAAACATCCAGTGGAAGTGTGTTGTGGAGTGTTACCAGCTCATACCAAACATACACATACACAACCCGTTCCCCAGGTTAGCACTTCGGAGATGTGTGTTGCCTCCAGAACATACGTTGCCAATACCAGCGGGCTCGTTTCTCATCAACCTGACATGCAGGTAGTTGCTGGGGTGAACTCTGGGTCTGGGCATCCCCGCTGTAGGTGGTTCTCTGATGAGGAGCGGTCTTGAGGGTCCAGAGGCCCCTCATTAAGGGGAGGGTACTGTCATGATCCATGCTGGATCAGGACTGACAAAAAACACAGGTAACCTTTTTTTTTCTAAGCTGTGCTGAAGGGTGGTTATTGCCCCCGGTGGCCATTAGGATTATTGCACTGTGGTGTCGTTTGTTCTAAATTTGCCCCCGGTGGTGGAGAGCGTTATTGCACTCTAGTTTCTTTAGTTAAGTGCACATGATTATAATGCAGGTGTGATTGCTGGCTCTGCTATAAAAGAGTCACAGGTTTTGCAATCAGTGGTGGTGATAGTGTTCATTTCAACCATCCTTGGTGGAGGAAGGAGCTGGAGAGCATTCCTTGCAGCACTGTCTTAGCCCTGGTGTGGAAGGATTCATAGGGGATTTCCTTGTAGCTCTGACAGAGCTTGGTGGCAGCGTTTCAGGAGGAGAGCTGCATTTTTGTGGTGGACTCTGTTGCCAGGAGCACGTGCAACAGAGTAAAGCTAAGTGGTGTTTCCCCGTTTGTGTTTTCCTTAGTGTGTATTAGTACAGCGGTGGGGCCAGTGTCTGCGCCACCCAGCTCCCTAGCAAGGGATAGGTGTAGGGTGTGCGAGGGCAACAGGTTCCTGATCGGTGCCCGGTGCGGAACCGTCATAGGGAACATTAGGAGCATTAGGGACACTGACTCAGGGGAGTGCAAGAGGTCTCCAGTTCCCCTTTCCCTATCACAGGACCCACCATTGTAACTGTTTTTCCTTCCCTTGTCTTGCTGTTTTAGTTACCGGCCTGCGAGCCGTGTCACACAGGACAGTATCACATGCCGCGTCTTGTTGTTTTAGTTACCGGCCTGCGGGTCACGTCACACAGACGGGTCCACGTGACAGAAAACTGCTTATTCCCCAGACATGGATTACGGCGTGGGACAGAATGACAGACAGGTATGGTATATTGTTGTTTTTTTATTTTACTTTTATTATAGGAGATCGAGGACTTTGCTGGAATTAGGTATTTAAATAAAAATGGAAACCTGTTTAGTCTTCAAGTAAAGGACTTTATTCTTGATGTGTCTTTATTTACCCTACAACTATAGGATTAGTAATGGACAGGTGTCTTCTAGACACCTGTCCATTACTAAGTCGTGGGCTTGATGTCACCAGACAATACAAAGATGACAGCAACCCCACAAATATTACCCCACTTGCCACCACTATAGGGCAAGTGGAAAGAGTCTGGCAAAGTGCCAGAATTGGTGCATCTAATAGATGTGCCTTTTCTGAGCAGCTGTGGGTTGCTATTTTTAGGCTAGTGGGATAATATCCATGGCCCCTTACCAGCCTGAGATTACCAGCCCCAAGCTGTGAGCTTTAGCAAGGTTGGTTGTCAAAAATTAAATGTTATTTATTAACTATTTTGTGTGACACCATTCTGAATTAAGTGTACAAAAATGAAAAGTTTGAAAATTGCTAAATTTTCAAAATTTTTGCCAAATTTCAGTTTTGTCATAAATAAATGCACGTTATATCAAAGAAATTTTAAGACTAACATGAAGCACAATATGTCACAAAAAATGTTCTCAGAATCAGTGGGATACGTTGAATCGTTCCATAGCTATAACTTCATAAAGTGACAGTGGTCAGAAATGTAAAAATTGGCTTGGTCATTAAGTACCAAATTGGCTCTGTCCCTAAGGGGTTAAACAAGTACTGTTGAAAAATATACTGCCTACTTTCTAAAGGTAAACAGAAGATAAGTGCAAAGTATAGCAAAGAAACAGCAAAGCGAATACCCTTAGCTGGAATCTCACAGACTGGCTCCAAATATCAACAGAATGTCAGAGCATTCAAATGAATCTATCATCAGCAGGAAACCTCAACAGTGGGGCAGAATATGAAGCTGCACCAAAAAGGTGATTGGCACACAAATGAAAACACCTGTGTTTAACTAGACAAACACCCGAGAAAATGTGTGTCTCTTGGGACTCGGCAGAAAGAAAAGAACACAAACTCAATCGAATTCTGGAGAATGACAGTAAATAGGCATATTGAAGATCTCCCGTATATATTCGAGTATAAGGCTGGTTTCACATTTGCGTTTTTTAGCGCTGGAAAAAAACGTATATGTGCGCATGCGTTTTTTCCCCTATATTTAACATGGGTGCGCATACCTGCGCGCTTGTAAGCGCATGTATGTGATTTTCATGCGCTGCGTTTTTTGGGGTGTGCGTTTGTATTTTCCAGAAGCAGCATGTTGCATTTTTTGGCCCTGAAAAAAAGCGCATGCGCACATATGCGCACGTTTTGCGCTAAAAATGGCCATTATAGCCTATGGATGCGCATATGTGCGCACTGGCATGCTCATGTATGCTTTTTTTGCATATGCGTTTTTTTTTTTTAACCATGGAATTTAGGGGTTTGGGTTAGAGTTAGGGTTAGTTAAGGGGGTTTAGGGTTAGGGTTAGGGTCAGGGTCAGGGTTAGGGTTGGGGGTGGGTCAGGGTTAGGGTTAAGTATGGTTTGGTTAAGGGTTAGGGTCAGGGTAAGGGTCAGGATTAGGGTTAAGTATGGTTTGGTTAAGGGTTAGGGTCAGGGTTAGGGTTAGGGTTAGGGTTAGGGTCAGGGTTAGGGTTAGGGTTAGGGTTAGGGTTAGGGTTAGGGTCAGGGTTAGGGTTAAGTATGGTTTGGTTAAGGGTTAGGGTCAGGGTTAGGGTCAGGATTAGGGTTAAGTATGGTTTGGTTAAGGGTTAGGGTTAGGGTCAGGGTTAGGGTTAGGGTCAGGGTTAGGGTTAAGTATGGTTTTGTTAAGGGTTAGGGTCAGGGTTAGGGTCAGGATTAGGGTTAAGTATGGTTTGGTTAAGGGTTAGGGTCAGGGTTAGGGTTAGGGTTAGGGTCAGGGTTAGGGTTAGGGTTAGGGTTAGGGTCAGGGTTAGGGTTAAGTATGGTTTTGTTAAGGGTTAGGGTCAGGGTTAGGGTCAGGATTAGGGTTAAGTATGGTTTGGTTAAGGGTTAGGGTCAGGGTTAGGGTTAGGGTTAGGGTCAGGGTTAGGGTTAAGTATGGTTTTGTTAAGGGTTAGGGTCAGGGTTAGGGTCAGGATTAGGGCTAAGTATGGTTTGGTTAAGGGTTAGGGTTAGGGTTAGGGTTAGGGTTAGGGTCAGGGTTAGGGTTAAGTATGGTTTTGTTAAGGGTTAGGGTCAGGGTTAGGGTCAGGATTAGGGTTAAGTATGGTTTGGTTAAGGGTTAGGGTCAGGGTTAGGGTTAGGGTTAGGGTCAGGGTTAGGGTTAAGTATGGTTTTGTTAAGGGTTAGGGTCAGGGTTAGGGTCAGGATTAGGGTTAAGTATGGTTTGGTTAAGGGTTAGGGTTAGGGTCAGGGTTAGGGTTAGGGTTAGGGTTAGTTAGGGTTTAGGGTTTGGGTTAGGGTTAAGTATGATTTGGTTAAGGGTTAGGGTCAGGGTTAGGATTAGGGTTAGGGTCAGGGTTAGGGTTAGGGTTAGGGTCAGGGTTAGGGTTAGTAAAGTCATGGTTTGGGTTAGTGTGAGGGGCCACCTAATGTTGGAAAAAAACGCAAACGCGGTAAAAACGCACTAAAAACGCATACAAACGCATAAAAACGCTGCGTTTTTTTCATGCATGCTCATAAAAATGCTTGAAAAAAACGCAGCAGTTGTATGCGTTTTTTCAATGCATTTTTTTGCGGGAAAAACGCGCTGCAAAAAAAAGCAAGTGTGAAACTAGCCTAAGCCGACCCGAGTATAGCCGAGGCACCTAATTTTGCCACAAAAAATGGGAAAACTTATTGACTCAAGTATAAGCCTAGGGTGAGAAATGCAGCAGCTACTGGTAAATTTCAAGAATAAACATAGATTCCAATAAAAGTAAAATTAATTGAGACATCAGTAGGTTAAATGTTATTGAATATCCATATTGAATCAGGAGCCCCATATAAAGCTCCATACAGTTCATGATGGGCCCTATAAGATGCTCTATATAAAATACGCCCCATATAATGCTACATAAAGTTCATAATGGACCCCATAAGATGCTCCATACAAAAATATGCCCCATATAATGCTGCACAAAGGTTAATGATGGCCCCATAAGATGCTCCATAGAAAAATATGCCCCATATAATGCTGCACAAAGGTTAATGATGGCCCCCATAAGATGCTCCATATTCAAATTTGCCCCATATAATGCTGTACAAAGGTTAATGATGGCCCCATAAGATCAGATACTCCATATTAAAACACGCCCCATATAATGCTGCACAAATAATAATAATAATTTTATTTCTATAGCGCCAACATATTCTGCAGCACTTTACATTTCAGAGGGGACTTGTACAGACAATAGACATTACAGCATAACAGTAATCACATAGATCATAACAGATACCAAGAGGAATGAGGGCCCTGCCCGCAAGCTTGCAATCTATGAGGAAAAAAAAAAGGTAGACACGAAAGGTTGGTGGTAACAGTTGCCTTCATTGTTCGGACCAGCCATAATGTTAAGTTTGTAACAGTACAGACACAGAAGGTTAATAGATGCATAAAGCATGTGCGAACATGTTGCGGGCAACCTGGTTATGGTAAAACTTTTGACTGTGCCACACGGGATAGTTAGGTTAATGTGCTGAGGCGGTAGGCCAGTCTGAATAAATGCGTTTTTAGGGCACGCTTTAAATTGTAGGGATTGGGGTCTAGTCGTATTGACCTGGGAAGTACATTCCAAAGAATTGGCGCAGCACATGTATAGTCTTGGAGACGGGAGTGGGAGGTTCTGATTATTGAGGATGCTAACCTCAGGTTATCAGCAGAATGGAGGGCACGGGTAGGGTGGTAGACTGAGACGAAGGAGGAGATGTAGAGTGGTGCTTTGTGGGTGAGGGTAATAAGTTTGTACTGGATTCTGGAGTGGATGGGTAACCAGTGAAAAAATTGGCACGAGGTAGAGGCATCAGTGTAACGATTGACGAGGAATATGATCCTGGCTGCAGCATTCAAGACAGATTGGAGGGGGGAGAGTTTGGTAAGAGGGAGACCGATTAGAAGAGAGTTACAATACTCCAAACGAAAATGAATTAGAGAAACAGTAAGAGTTTTTGCGTAGTCAATAGTAAGAAAAGGTTGAATTCTAGAAGTTTTTGAGGTGTAGATAACAAGAGCGAGCCAGTGATCGGATGTGGGAGGCAAATCAAAGCTCGGAGTCAATATGACTCCTAGACAGTGGGCATATTGCTGGAGAGTAATAGTGGAACCACACACAGAAATGGCAATGTCGGGCATAGGTACATTAGTAGAGGGAGGATACACAAAGAGTTCAGTCTTTGACAGGTTCAGTTTCAAATATAGTGAGGACATGATGTTAGACACAGCGTTTAGACAATCGCTGGTATTTTCTAAAAAGTCAGGCATGATGTCAGGAGAAAAAGCGTATAATTGGGTGTCATCAGCATAGAGATGGTACTAGAAACCAAATCTACTGATTGTTTGACCAATAGGGGCAGTATACAAAGAGAAGAGGAGGGGGCCTAGAACCGATCCTTGAGGAACCCAACAGTAAGGGAAAGATGAGAGGAGGAGGAGCCAGTAAAGATACAGTAAAGTAGCGGTCATAGAGATAGGAGGAGAACCAAGAGAGAATGGTGTCCTTGAGGCTAATGGAACGGAGCATAAGGTTAATGATGGCCTCATAAGATGCTCTATATTAAAAAATGCCCCATATAATGCTGCACAAAGGTTAATGATGGCCCCACAAGATGTTCCATTTTAAAATATGCCCCATATAATGCTGCTGCTGTGATTAAAAAAAAATGACATACTCACCTCTCGTCGCTGACTGCTGCTCCTCAGCATTGCCGACTCTCTGCAGTTACTGTTCAGGCAGAGGGCGGACACTAAACACGTCATCACGTCCTCTGACCTGAACGTTGCAGCCAGAGGACCCGGAAAACAGAGCATGGCGGTGGAACGGGGACAGGTGAATATCGCATGGCTCACCCTCCTCCAGTGCTACTCACCCTCCTGGCGCTGTTACATCTCAGTCCCTGCTGCTCCAACCGGGGCGGGTGCCATCATCTCTCTTCCTGTGTTCCTTCCTGTGCTGAGTGGTCATGTGGTACCGATCATTAAACTAGTCTGACTGTGTATGGAGCATACCACATCTCCTGGGCAGGGGAGGAAGCAAAAGACAATACTGACATTACAGCGGTAGATCACAGAGGATTCATTTTTTGAGGTAAAATATTTCACTGACTGTTTTTAAACAATATTTTACCTCACAAAATGTATCCTCTGCGATCTTCTGCTGTAATGTCAGTATTGTCTTTTGCTTCCTCCTCTGCCCAGGAGCTGTGGTGTGTTCTGTACACAGTCATGCACAGACAATTTTTAAAATGAACTGATACAATGTAAATTAAAGCACCTTTGGCTGGTTTCACATTTGCGTTTTTTTTCGCGGTAATTTAGCGCTAAATAGCGCATGCGTTTTTTTTTCCTATACTTTGCATGGGATGCGCTTATGTGCGCATACACATGCGTTTGTACGCGTTTTACCGCGCATGCGTTTTTTTGCGGTATGCGCTCGGGCGCACAAAATGCAACTTGTTGCATTGTTTGTGCGTCCGATTTGCCTCAAAAAAACGCATGCGCGCGCAATGCGTTTTTTTACAGCAAGACACCCATTATAAGTCTATGGTGAGCATATGTGCGCATTGGCATGCTTATGTATGCGTTTTTTTGCACATGCGCTTTTTTTTTACCATTAGTTTAGACAATGGAATTTAGGGGTTTGGGTAAAGTTAGGGTTAGTTAAGGGGGTTTAGGGTTAGGGTCAGGGTTAGGGTTAGGGTTAGGGTCAGGGTTAGGGTTAGGGTTAGGGTCAGGGATAGGGTCAGGGTTAGGGTTAGGGTTAGGGTCAGGGTTAGGGTTAAGTATGGTTTGGTTAAGGGTTAGGGTCAGGGTTAGGGTTAGGGTTAGGGTTAGGGTCAGGGTTAGGGTTAAGTATGGTTTGGTTAAGGGTTAGGGTCAGGGTTAGGGTCAGGGTTAGGGTTAAGTATGGTTTGGTTAAGGGTTAGGGTCAGGGTCAGGGTTAGGGTTAGGGTCAGGGTTAGGGTCAGGGTTAGGGTTAAGTATGGTTTGGTTAAGGGTTAGGGTCAGGGTTAGGGTTAGGGTTAGGGTCAGGGTTAGGGTTAAGTATGGTTTGGTTAAGGGTTAGGGTCAGGGTTAGGGTCAGGGTTAGGGTTAAGTATGGTTTGGTTAAGGGTTAGGGTTAGGGTTAGGGTCAGGGTTAGGGTTAGGGTTAGGGTTAGGGTCAGGGTTAGGGTTAGTAAAGTCATGGTTTGGGTTAGTGTGAGGGGCCACCTAATGTTGGAAAAAAACGCAAACGCGGTAAAAACGCACTAAAAACGCATACAAACGCATAAAAACGCTGCGTTTTTTTCATGCATGCTCATAAAAATGCTTGAAAAAAACGCAGCAGTTGTATGCTTTTGTATGCGTTTTTCAATGCGTTTTTTTGCGGGAAAAACGAGCTGCAAAAAAAAGCAAGTGTGAAACAGGCCTTTGTCATATATTTTTCCATGTTAATAAAATGTTACCTTTACCTACTTTGCTTTCATTTTAACACAGGGTGAGGGGTGAGTGCACATAGGAAAGAGGACACACAGGGGGGAGACAGCTCAAATGAGAGAACACATGAGGGAAGAAGACTGCACAGTGATGGATAGAGAGCAGACAAGGGGGAGAGCACATGAGGTACACAGGTCAAAGAAGAGATGACATGAGAGGAGAAGACAGCAGATGGAGGAGAGAGAAAGCGCACAAGGGTGAGAGAGACAGAGCTCAGTGGGGAGACAGCTCAAATGGCACAGGACATGAGAGGAGAACACATCACAGGAAATAGAGAGACAGCAGACAAGGGGGATAGCACATGGGGTAGACAGGTCAAATAACAGCACAGATGGGAGAAGTCAGCACATGGGGAAAGAGAGAGTGAATAGGTGGGTGAGAACATGGGGGGAGAGATTTTCAATGCTGCAAAGCCTTCCCCCATCATAATATTACCGCCCTCCCGATGCAATAGCATTGGGTCTCCATCTAGTATAGTCATATATAGGAAAATCATCCGCAGTGTCCCAGGAGTTTCCATTCAGACTGCAAAGATGACACAAACAATAATACTTGGGGAGTGAGCTCCCTATGACATTTCTTTGATCCCCTCTTGCAGATTCCCTGAACTCCTGCAAAATCTCTGATAACTGACCTGTAAACCAGGTGAGGAATGAATCTGTTTCTTAATGAAGGGAGGGAATCAAATCCTAGGGTTAGGGTTAGGGTTAGGGTTAGGGTTAGGGTTAGGGTTAGGGTCAGGGTTAGGGTTAGGGTCAGGGTTAGGGTCAGGGTTAGGGTTAAGTATGGTTTGGTTAAGGGTTAGGGTCAGGGTTAGGGTTAGGGTTAGGGTCAAGTATGGTTTGGTTAAGGGTTAGGGTCAGGGTTAGGGTCAGGGTTAGGGTTAAGTATGGTTTGGTTAAGGGTTAGGGTTAGGGTTAGGGTCAGGGTTAGGGTTAGGGTTAGGGTTAGGGTCAGGGTTAGGGTTAGTAAAGTCATGGTTTGGGTTAGTGTGAGGGGCCACCTAATGTTGGAAAAAAACGCAAACGCGGTAAAAACGCACTAAAAACGCATACAAACGCATAAAAACGCTGCGTTTTTTTCATGCATGCTCATAAAAATGCTTGAAAAAAACGCAGCAGTTGTATGCTTTTGTATGCGTTTTTCAATGCGTTTTTTTGCGGGAAAAACGAGCTGCAAAAAAAAGCAAGTGTGAAACAGGCCTTTGTCATTTATTTTTCCATGTTAATAAAATGTTACCTTTACCTACTTTGCTTTCATTTTAACACAGGGTGAGGGGTGAGTGCACATAGGAAAGAGGACACACAGGGGGGAGACAGCTCAAATGAGAGAACACATGAGGGAAGAAGACTGCACAGTGATGGATAGAGAGCAGACAAGGGGGAGAGCACATGAGGTACACAGGTCAAAGAAGAGATGACATGAGAGGAGAAGACAGCAGATGGAGGAGAGAGAAAGCGCACAAGGGTGAGAGAGACAGAGCTCAGTGGGGAGACAGCTCAAATGGCACAGGACATGAGAGGAGAACACATCACAGGAAATAGAGAGACAGCAGACAAGGGGGATAGCACATGGGGTAGACAGGTCAAATAACAGAGCACAGATGGGAGAAGTCAGCACATGGGGAAAGAGAGAGTGAATAGGTGGGTGAGAACATGGGGGGAGAGATTTTCAATGCTGCAAAGCCTTCCCCCATCATAATATTACCGCCCTCCCGATGCAATAGCATTGGGTCTCCATCTAGTATAGTCATATATAGGAAAATCATCCGCAGTGTCCCAGGAGTTTCCATTCAGACTGCAAAGATGACACAAACAATAATACTTGGGGAGTGAGCTCCCTATGACATTTCTTTGATCCCCTCTTGCAGATTCCCTGAACTCCTGCAAAATCTCTGATAACTGACCTGTAAACCAGGTGAGGAATGAATCTGTTTCTTAATGAAGGGAGGGAATCAAATCCTAGGCCACACAGGAGGAACATACATCCTTGGCACAGCCATCAAGAAAAGGATGATCGCAGGTAGAGCAATGCCTATATCTTGTATTCCTTTTTATGTGGAGCCGACATCTGAAAAAGGAAAATTAATAAGATTACCTGGAGCCCCATGAAAATTAGGTGCTGTAAACAATACCTCTGCACACAGAAAGAAAAGCTGCCCTGTGTGAGCACTACTACAAGTGTATATGCACACAATCAGTAAACGCTGCTGGTTGGACTCTGCGTACTTGTGCAGCATCCAGATATTACAGCAGAGTGGATGGGATTTCAAGAAATTCCATCCCACTATGCGCAAACCAGGGGTGGACTCTGACAGCTTGTGGCCCTTATGCAAGAAATGTCTCTGGGCCCTTCCTTTTATGGAAACAAAGCTACGGATATAAATATTTATATACATATATATCCACACACATATACATGTACATATATTACGTAGTCTTTATTATGTATATTGCTGTCCCTTATATGGTGCCCTCTCTTGCTATGTACGACACCGTCCCTTATATATTGGATTATATAAAGCCCTGTTTTTCATTACATACCGTCCTCTCTTGTTAGATATAAAGTGCAATGATGGCTGATAGAGCATGGGAAAGCTTCTTTTCTAAAGGAGGAGATGATGGACTGGTAGTCTGGTCACCAGCTCCTCCATCAGCAGTCATTTTATATCTAACAAGAGAGTGGACTATTTAATAAAAGAGGTTGCTGTGAATAACAGAAATAACACGAATAAACTATGTAAGAGACAGCACTGTAAATTAACAGCAGAGGAAGCTATATAATAAGGGGCAGCATATATAACTAGAGAAGATGGTACGCAATAAGGGTCGGTGTTATACATAATAAAAGAGGAAGTTATGTAACTACGGCCAGTGTTATAAAGTACATAATAAGTGAGTACACTATGTACTAATGGGCTGTGCTATATATAAAAAGTGACTACACCTTATGCTGAGGGATGACGCTATACATAATAAGTGAGAACACTATGTACTAAGGGACTATGCTATACATAATAAGTGAGTACACTCTATACTAAGGGGCTGTGCTATGTATAATAAGTGAGTACACTATATACTAAGGGACTGTTTTAAACACAATAAGCAATAATAACGTCTTCCTTCACCTCCCCTGTTCCTAAATCCATTATAAATCCCACTTCCTCCCTTCCCAGTCCCCCACACTCTTCATTGTCCTCCAGCCCCCGCATCCCATTATTGTCCTCTCCCCAACCCCATCATTGCGTTCTCCCCAGCACTCCCATCATTGCCCTTTCCACCGCTACCATCATTGTATTTACCACCGCCACCATCATTGGCTTTTCCCCACCACCCCATCATTGCCCATTCTACCACCCCCATCATTGCCTTCTTACCACCTCTGTTATGAATGTGTCACCGAGGAGGAAAGCGCAAAAGGCTATGCCACCAGAACACCAGAGAGGTTGGTCGCTCAGTGGATTGCAGACCCCTGATCTTAACAACACAACTAGCAGTAGCCGTGGAGCATTCCTACGATGCCCTAGACACTTCGTCACAGCCGGAGGACTAAATAAGCCTAAAGACAGAAAGGTGAAATCTAAACTGCCCCGGAGCAGAACCCCAAAGGAATAGACAGCCCCCAAACTTATATTGTCGGTGAGACAAGATGAAACACGGACACAGACAGAAAATAGACTGAGCAAATGATGGGGACCACACTGACTAGATAGGAAAGGACAGAAAAGGCACTGTCTGCAATCACGCAAAAACCCAAAAAATTCCAACACGACTGAAGCACAAAAATACTGAGGTTAGCACAATCTCGCCCCCACTATATCAGCACTCAGGTGTGAACTGGCAGCTAGCAACAGGCTAATATAGCAGGGGACTGAGCAAACAAAGACAAGATACAAAAATACAGGGCAGGAGCCAGCAGCCCCAGGGGGAGCCAGCTGACTTCTGACAGCAAGGCAAAATCAGATGCAAAGGATTTAGCAAAATACACTTAGCTGGAAAATGCAGGATCAGGCAGGAGACAGATATCCTCACTATGCACAGACAGGAGTATCACCGGCAGTCACTGAGAGAAGCTTGCTTGCTTATGTACTCCCAGTCACTACCTGCACTTTTACAATCATCCTCTGCAGCTGTTGGATTAACATCCTGTTGACCAGCACCACTACCAGCAGTATCCACCAGAGGGAGCCCTGCCACAAAAGTCGGATTAAGAGAGTTCACAACACACCTCCATCATTGCCTCCTTCCCCACCACACCATCATTGTATTTTCCACCATCATTGCCTTTTCCCCACCACCCCATCAATGCCCATTCCATCACCTCCATCATTGCTTTCTCCCCCACCACCTCCATCATTGCCCTCTCCCCACCTCCCCCATCATTGCCTTCTTCCCCACCATCGCCATCATTGCCTCCTTCCCTACCACACAATCATTGTCCTTTCCACTGCCACCATCATTGCCTTCTCCCCCACCATCCCCATCTTTGCCCATTCCACCACCTCCATCATTTCCTTCTCCTCCACCATCCCCATCATTGTCCTTTCCACCACCACCCATCATTGCCCATTCCACCACCGCCATCATTTCCTCCTCCCTACCACCCCATTATTGCCCTTTTGACCACCAACATCATTGTCCTTTTCACCACCTCCATCATTGCCTTCTCCCTCACCACCACAATCATTGCCCATTTCACAACCTCTATCATTTCCTCCTCCCCATCCCCCATCATTGCCCTCTCCATCACCCCATCATTGCCTTCTCCCCATCACCCCCATCATTGCCTTCTCCCCCATCATCACCATCATTGCCCTCTCATCCACTTACACACACAGAGACACACAGCACCATTCATCTCTCTGCACATTCCTCCTCAGCACTATGCATGCATGCACACACACCACCACATATCTCTACACACACACACAGCAGACAGCACCTCTCACCTTTCCGCTTGCTCTCCCACAGCCACAGCATCACTGTCGCCGACAGCTTCCTCTCACTGGCACAGCGGCCGCTGCACTGAATGATGATGTCATCCAGCCATGCCACTGACTGCTGTGTGAAACAGGAAGCAGGACGGATCGCTGCAGCTCCACTGCCATTTTCTTTTGTAGGCAGCGGAGCTGCAGGGATCTCTCCCTGCTCACCGCATATGAGGGCAATCTAGCCAGGGGTCCACCAAAGCCTCGGGGCTGGATAAACAGGCCAGATTGCCCTCATTATTAGCCACCCTGCAGGGACCCCCCAGACGTGTGTCATACCAGGAAGAAACAGCACACTGATTTAAAACACCAGGAGTGCACTTGGAATTGGAGCAAGGGAGGACATGAATGCCCAGAGCTGGGTGCAGAGGTGTATGTAAGTTTTCTGGCACACGGGGCAAGAATTCAGTTTGTCACCCCCCAGCACACATGCAATTTGCACAGTCATGTACCATCAAGCTGCTTTCCCTAATGCTCTCAATGATCAGTGAAAAACTGAGAGAAGCAGGAAGAGAAGCTCATTGTCACAGGACCATTAGTATGAAAATCGCATATGAGTGAAATGTCCATGTGATGAATGCTGGAACCTGCAGAGCTTAATCTTGACATTGCAGACTTATGAATTCTCACAACGAATGCACTGCACACTTTTAGTATTCTCCCTTGCCGATGGACAATCATGTCAGCACAAGTATGTGATTTGTATTCTTCTGGCCACATTCCAACTAGATATGCCTGTGTGGCGCCCCTGAGGCTCAGTCGCCACAGAGGTACTGCACCATCCTAGTAAGTTGGGAGCTCCTTTCCACACTCCAACACCTGCATCCCACACACAGGATAGTTCAGCACTGATCACATTGCGAATCATGCTTAGAGGGTAGCAGAGCACCTCTGGTGATTCCTTGCTTCGTAACATGAGATGTGCTGGGAGGTGGGTGGAGTTTAGATTCATATAAAAGAATGGGAAAGTTTAGAATTCCAGTTCAGTTCAGTCCCTGAGAGGGGTCAGTCCCTTAGGGGGCCGTCTGACAGAAGGACCGTCAGTCAGGAGAGCCTGAGGACGGGTCCGAGGAGAGAAGGAGTGCTGCAGCTGCCTCAGTGACCTGAGTCAGCTGGCACGGGAAAGAGAAGAGAAGGAGAACGTAGAACTGCAACCTAAGCTTCCATAAGAGAGAGAAGGAACAGCGTGGAATGAAGGCGTAAAGAGAACAGAGAGGAGGAGTGGGTTGAATAGGAACCCTGCCTATAGGTTCTCAGGGCAAGGCCGGGGCCCAGTCCCCAAGGTTGTATGTACACTTATGGTTCTGCAGCAGACACCGGTGGAGTAGTTGGCTGTAAATGCACTACTCCCATCAAAGACTTGGGACATGTCACGTTGCAGCCAGACTCAGGGCCTGCTGTTCCGGCGTCGGCCACTAGGAGGCGCCGGACGTCACTGCCAGACTCAGGGCCTGCAGTTCCGGTCTCGGCCACTCGGGGGCGCCGGACCGTCACGTCGCCGTCGGACTCAGGGCCTGCTGTTCCGGCGTCGGCCACTAGGAGGCGCCGGACGTCACTGCCAGACTCAGGGCCTGCAGTTCCGGTCTCGGCCACTCGGGGGCGCCGGACTGTCACGTCGCCGTCGGACTCAGGGACGGCTATTCCTGCCTCAGCCACTGGGAGGCGCCGTGGTTCGCTCCAGGGTGAGGGTGGTGGCAGAGAGGGGGCTCCTGCACAGGCATCTGGTGGGCGCAGGCTCTGCCCCTCTGTCAGTCATGTAGGGCTTACTGCATGTCCATCTGGCCTGGTCCAGGGGCGGTCCTGGTTACATCATCGGGCCGGGAACCTGTGAGGGAGAACCTGATCCCTCAAATACCTGGGGACTGGTCTTGCAAGCTGCCGGATATATTCTTGGTTCCCCTGCGTGTTACTTGCTATAGTGTATACTCTGACCTCAGCCTGGATTCTTGACCATTCTATTGCCTGCTGTTTTTGTACCTCCGCCTCTCTTCCGACTTTTTGACGCTGACCTTTGCTTGGATTCCTGACTCTCCTTCTGCCTGCTGATTCTGTACCTCGCTGCCCTCATGGTTTTACTGACCCTGGCCTGGACTTTTGACACTCCTTCTGTCTGCTGATTTCGTGCCTCTGCGGCGCCCTGGTCTCAGACTGCTGCATCCTGACCTTGATTACGGGTTTTAGTTTTGACCCCTTTGTTGGCCGTCCTGCTCTGGTCCACTGCTAATCTAGACAGCTACCTCCTGGGCCTTGCTACAATTCCAGATCCCTGTATAGGGGTTAAGGGTCTCGGCGTTACTCGGGGTGCTGTCCCCACTGCAGCCCAGATTCGCAGACGGCCGTCACAGGACACAACAGCAAACGAATAGAGAGCTGGGATTCAGGAGAAGGGAGTCCCCGAAGCAGGCTACAGCTGTCTGTCATACAAGTAGAGTTGTTAGGAACACCTGACAGGAGGAACTTCAGGGAACCACGGTACTGGAGTTCTTCACACTAAAAGGTGCAATAGAGCAGTTGTTCAGGAAAGGCACATGTTGGCGGAGTGTTGGAGAGGAGAGCCCTGACTTGCCCGGGAGGTTGATTGAGTCTCCACCCCGGAGGAAATGGCACGGAGGCAGGCACCAGTGTGCACCATGAACTGTGAGTAAAGCTTTGGGGCTGCAGGCTCTGGTGTCCTCCATTCATTCATCACTAACACCTTCAGCACCGCTACATCTGGGTACCAGCATCTATACCCTTCTGCGCCTCTCCTCATCCATTGCACCTACACTGCCCTGGGACTACAGCTCCACCTGTGCGGAGCTACACCATCTTTTCTGCATCACACCATCAGTCCCAGTGGATCTGCAAGCAGCGTTGGCTCAACATCTTACTTGCCAAACACCACGGGTGGCGTCATGAACTTTCCATATAAACTACATTACAAACATCACTGCCATTGATATTGGGCGCCCAGGGCCACGGACCGGGTCACCCCTGCTGTGACACCTCATCCCCCCTGACACCGGCCCGGTACCGAGTACCCCACAGCCCTGGGTGAAGCCTGGGACGGGGCGACCCATCTGGCTTCACTCAGTTCATTTTCATTGAGTGAGGCCACACATCTTGTCAGCATGTATGTAAATCTCCAACACCAGAGAATCCTGACAGCGTGCAGTGAGCACTGTGAAAATTCAGCATACTGTCCCCTCCTGGCTGCACCCTTACACTGTCTCCCCATGCTACGCCCCCACTACTCAGTTTCTATTCTGTGTCCACTCACTTTTTTCCCCCATACTGTCTCCTCATACTATTTCCCCCCCTCCTTATACTGTCTTCTCTCACATCCCCTGTTCACCATACTGTCTCCGCATATATTTATCCCTCACTTTCTATACTGCCTGCTCATACATACCCCACTGTGTCTGCACACATCCTATCACCTTCACTCCCTGTACTCTGTCCACATACATTTTTCACATCGCTACTCATTCTCTGTCTGCATACATTCCCCCGTTCTTTTCCCATACTGTCTGCACCCATCCCCACTCAACACACTGTTTCCTCATACATGCCCTACATCTCCTCCTTTGCTTCTCATTTTATGTCCTCAAATCTACCCTCACACATTAAATCCCTCATCCCCACTCTGAATCTCCGCACACACATTAATTCCCCCATACCCCTCCAAATTTCCCCCACACATTAAGCACCCCCATCCCCCTCCAATTCTCCGCACACACACTAAATCTCCCCAGCCCCACTACAAATCTCCCCACACACATTAAACACCCCCATCCCCACTCCAAATCACCCCACCCACATTAAATCCACCATCCCCCTCCAAATCTCCACACACACAATAAATCCTACCATCTCTACTCCAAATCTCCCCCCCAAATCTCCACCCACACATTAAATCTCCCCCCATGCACTTAATCTTCAGTGTCTTCAGCTCCACTAGAGCACTTGCCACCCATTTGTGTCTCTGCAGCACTGTTGAGTGACAACAGCAGCATGATCACATGACATGATCACGTTGCTGGCATTGCTCTGAACTGGCAGTTATAGCTTCAATTGTATTTGTGTCTGTAAGATGCGAGTACAATTGATCACTGGGAGCCAGCGCACTGCAGCTTTTCTGTGCCAGCTGTCAGTTTGACAGCTGGCACAAAGAATGGCCGACTCCCAGTACGAGGAGTGGCAGAATGCAGCTGCTGGGAGAGACACTGCGGACCACTGCATTAGGTGGCCAAACTGTGCCCCCCTGCTGGCTGTACCCGGGGCACATGCCCCGGCTGCCCCCCAATACACCTCTGTCTGGGCGGGCCCCTAAGCACTACAGGCCCCGTCACAGCTGCGACCCCTAAGACCTCGGTAGTTACGCCCCTGGTAAAAGGCATGAAAAAACAAACAAAAAGCAGTTCATGAATGCTTGTTTTTGTTTGTTCTTCCTACCAATAAAAATGTCAACTAGTCCTGCAAAAATAAGCTCTCACATGACTCTATCAGCAGAGATATAGAAAAATTATAGCTCTCAAAAAAAAGTTTTTTAATGTGTGACAGCAGCCAAACATAAGAAAACTATATAAGTCTGGTGTCACTGTAATCACACCGATCCAAAGAAGAAAGCCTCCTTGTCACTTATACCGCATGAAGAACGGCGTAAAAAATAAATAAAACCAATTCTTTTACTGCTGTTGATTTGTTCATTCTGCCTCCCAAAGATTGCAGTAAGGCTCAGCTCACATTTATCCTGCACTTTGTGCTGAGCGCTTACACCAGAGTTTCTATGTAAATCTCTGAAATACATGATTCAGAGCAAACCACTAGCAAAAGATTGGAGACAAAAAGAGGGAGACACTGTGGATGCCATCTGAACTATGATCCAATGATGTCCGTCTTTTTAAGCTTGCAGAAAAGTGCAGTCAGCTACAGTTTTGTGCACCTCTAAAAAGAAGGACACCGCTAAACAGGACAGATGGAGTCCAAAGTAACTCTGCTCATTAGTGAATCAATCCTTCAGGGGTTTCAACTGAACCACGTCATTCAGAGATTTAGCTGAAAACCCCAATGTAAGTGCTCAGTGTAGAAAGCAAGATAAATGTGATCCAAAATGTTATGTAAAATGTTCCAATTAAAAACTTCAACTCAATACACAAAAAAGCAAGCCCCCACTCAGGTCCATCATCCATTAATGGAAATATAGGACTTCCACGTTATGGTTAACACAAAGGCTCTGGAAAAGCACTATGGCTCCCTGCCCTCCAAGAAATCCAGTGAATTCTGTGCTCCTAAATCCAAATTCCCCCCTCCCTTCTGAGCCCCACAGTGCGCCTACACCACATTTACATTCCCCATATTGGCACTTCTACAGTGATGAGAGCCAGCTTAATTCATGGGGTCAATGTCTCCAGAAGAACAAGCTGGGTACTACAATGTATGAGTACTACAATAGCAAATTTGCAATTTTCACTCAGCAACATTCAGTGCTGCTTGTTTCTGGAAAGCCCCATGGAGTCAAAATTGTCACTTCACTTGTGGATTTTATTCTGAGAGTGATGCAATTTCCAAAATTTGGTCACTTGAAGGATAATTTTGCACTTCATGCAATTAGTGATTCTGTATATGGAGTCTGCAAAATTACTATACAATAATTTGTTCTCCAAGAGCCAATTAGCACTCCTTCCCTCACGAGTCTCTCTGTATGGCTAAGCAGTATTATACAGCCACATATGGAATATTGTCACTTTCAGCAGAAATTGTGTGACTAATTTTTGTGACATTTTTTACTAATTTCCCCTGTTCTGGCAGCTCAGGGGTTATGTCAATTTGACATGGCACTCACAAACTATTAATTTGAACTCCAATATGGAGCATTTCACCATTCTGAACTTTGCACTGTGCCTCAAAAGTTGTTTTTGTCTACATATGGGGTATTGGCATACACAGAAATTGCGTAACAAATTTTACCATCCATTTTCTCCTATTATCCCTTTTGAAAATTGAAAATTTAGGGAAAAAGTAACAGTGGAAAAAATGGAAATTTTTTATTGACTCAACCCAATGTTATACAATTCTGTGATTAGCATTAGGGTTAAAATGCTCACTAATCCTCTAGAGGAATTCATTAAGAAGTGTAGCTTCCAAAATAAGGTCACTTGTAGGGGGTTTCCACTGTTAAGGCACATCAGGGTCTTTGCAAATGCGACATGGTGTCCGATATCTATTGTAGTCAATTTTGCACTCCAAAAGTCCAAAGGCGCTCTTTCTGTTCTGAACCCTGCCTTGTACCAAAATAGTAATTTTACACTGCATATGGTCAAAAACTTTGTGTATTTATTTCATTAAAATAATTTTTAATTAATGTGTGTGTGTCTTTTTTTTACCCTTTACTATTATAGGATTAATAATGGATAGGTGTCTCCAATATTAACCCGGCTTAATGTCACCTTTCAATAGCAAGGTGACATTAACCCATTTTTATTTACCCATAAGCCACCGCTAAAGGCAATGTGAATAGAGAGGCTAAGTGCCAGAAAAGGCACATCTTATAGATGCGACTTTTCTGGGGTGGCTGGGGGCAGATTTATTTAGCCGGGGGGGGCAAAATCAATGGTCCCTCTCTAGGCTATATATATACAGTATATATATATATATATATATATATATATATATGTGTCTCAATGGCATATATATATATATGTATTTTATGTGTATATATCTATTCTTTCTATTAACATGTCAGTGTGATTTTACTGTACAGCGCACTGAATTGCCGGCTTTTAAAAATTGGATCCGTCGAAAAAAAACGGAAGAAACGGATTAAATAAATGATGTGATGGATCCGTTTTTTCGCCGGATCCGCTAGCCAACGGTTTGTGACTGATGGCAAAAAACTGATATATGAAAGTACCCTAAGAAGTAACAAAATAGTAACGAAAACACAGCACAAAATAGAATGATGCAAGTGTAGCAAAACTAACAGATCACTTTCTGTAATAGTAACAAAAACACAGCACAATATAGTAATGTCCAGTGAATCTGAAGAGCGGGGCACGACTACTAATATGAACCAGTCCAACTGCAATATGATGCAGGTGTGCACTAGACATTAAACATGAGAGTCCAGCAGTATACATGAGAGGAAGCACATGGCCCTTAATGAAGAAGTCCAGCGATATTATAGATGAACACGCACACCGCACTAACGTGTAGTAGTCCAGCAATCATGTAGGTGAAAATGCACACGGCACCTAGATGTCCAGCAAATCACAGGAGTAGCATTAACAGGGGAAGGTCACCACATGTACCTTTTGGGCTGAAAGTCCCGCACAAGTCCAGCATCGCAGCCCAACAAACAAAGACCAAGAGGAGATGGTGACTTCAGGATTCCTTACCGGCCACAGCAGTTCCAGAGGCGAACAGCTCCTCACTAGAAGTCCAGAGAGCTGTTATTAGGGAGACGCACAGGGAACTGTTTGCAGCAGAGCATGGTTAGGTGGAGTGCCGAGTAATGAGCAGCAGCAGCAGGGAGACCACCAGTAGACAGGCAGGAGCTCAAGAGCCAGCAGCAACAAAATACTCTGGCAAAGAGGAACACACGACCTGGACTTAAATCACAAAACAGACAGGAAGTTCCATGACAGGGCGAGATACAAGACTCCATCTTGAATAAGGGCACACAGGCACAAAGGAAAGTCAAGAATCCTTACACCCCCCCAACTCCCAGTCGATTGCTTGTTACAGGTGAGAATGCAGGATATAAGTCACATAATGGCCAGAAATGGTGTTATTCCTCATATACACATAGGACAATTTTTTCTGAATAGTAACATGAAAGCACAGTTACCTAAGAAGTACCGGATTCTACTCTGCTGTCCAGTTTGACAAACATTCTTCTTGAAGCAGTTGGCCACTTGTGTAGAACCATTTAATAATTGCCCCAGAATAGAGCACAAAGTAAAAATAAAACATTCTATACTTCTATGCTTACCTCCTAAACCAGTGTTGCTGCTGTGCTTACAACTCGGTCTTCTGACATAAACAATGTCAGGTGACTGCTGCAGCCAATTAACTGCTACTGATCAGCTACAGTCTTCACTATTCTGTCAGAATGGAAGATCAGGAATCAAATCTAAAGGGTGAGGATAGAAGATTGTGTCCAAACATGCAGTACCGTATAAAGCATAAGTAGACTAAAGATGTAAACTGAAAGATTGAGGCTTCATCCAGAAATTACCACTAGCGACGAACAGATCGCTTCATACCATGGTCAAGGTCAGTGGTCTCTGGATGTGGACAGGCGCTGCACAAATTTCCTGACCTTCGGGGTTCTTCAATGTGGTGTTTGATCCACCAGCCTGGTATGGCATCATCTGTGCCGTGTTGGAAGGTCAGGAAATTCATGCAGCGCCTGTCCATAGCCAGAGAACAATGACGTAGACCATGAACCAGCGTTGCACAAAGTGTTCCGCTCATCTCTAATGACTATTTATACTCAATCTTGGATCAGGAAATCGTTGACTGCTTTAAATCGTACACCAGAATTATTAATGATATAGTGCTGTGTTCCCCTTGCTCATTAATTCAATGCACAGAAACCATCCAGCTGTTCAGGGAACTGGTTTAGCTTTTGCTTGGTAGTATAATAAGAAAGTACAATAATTTCATAGGTATAAAGAAGTCTAGTCTGAGTACAAGATATCTTTAATAATGCATCACTTTCATCACCTGGTGAATATTTGATAGATTTGTTGATGGTATTCCTCCAGCAAAATCATATCTTCTAATTTATAATGGGCCTGGTATATGAGAAAGAAATACTTCCTCACATGATGTAAGCATAACATTGATTTATACAGTGACATTTGTGGAGGACTGTTTGCAATAGATTGCCCTTTAAAGTGACGTAGAATTACCAGATTCTCAGATGTTGCAAAATGAGATTTTTTTTTTACCAACTGTAACTTAGCTTTTGGTAAGCATGAATGATATCTGGAACACAAAGAAGACTGAATAAAATGCATAAGGTACCTGAAACAGCAAAGCTTAAAGCAAGAAAAAATTGAATCAACTGTGTAAGCTGAAAGGCTGCTATGAAAAATGACTGGAGGACAAGATAGGAAACTAGAACTGAAGGCATAAGGCATTTATTTCAAGCCAAACAAGAAATACTAACTTCTTAAATTCAATTATCAGCAGTTTGTTGATACAGCATGTCATACAAAACAATTCATTCTCACGCACTAATATACTAAGGTCGAAATAACAAATCTGCAATTTATATGTGGACTAGTACACTTAATTTGATATATTAAAATAGCTGTAACGCACATAATACAGAATGAGCCATAAGCTACGCTTCTTACAATCAAATATTCCTTTTACCAATAGAGTTACAGTATAAAATAGGAAAAAATATGGATAGAAATCAATGGTGATTTTTATCAACATCATATTGGCAACAATATTAACCCCTTAATGACCGTCAATACGTCTTTTAACTGACCTGAGATATAAGAGACTAGCATCCCCATACAAGTAACAATCCAGCAGCTGTTGGCTGTACACTATAGCTGACAACTTGCTGCATCAGTGACGATCAGTGTTGTCACCGTCCATATCTGTTTAACCCCTTAGATGCTGCCAAAACTGACTACTTCATATAAATGTTTAAAAGAGTATAGCTTCTCCCTCTTTATCCCTATTGGCACCCTGAGATCATGATTGTGTGGTCCTGATTAGAGTTGAGCAAAATGGGTCGAAAAATTTCAAAAGTCGTCGACTTTTGGTAAAGTCGGGTTTCATGAAACGAAACCCAACCCTAGGGTGAGGTCGGCCACGAGCTCGGCGACTTTAGCGCCAAAGTCGCGTTTCAAAAGTTTGTTTTCCGCCCTTTTTCAGCCAATCAGGATCCACGGACACTGTGGGCAACGTGATGACATAGGCAGGGGTCACCACCATCTTTGAGATGCAAGTGATTGGCTTGCTTTGGGTGGCATCACAGGGGGTATTAAAGGGCGTGCACGCCGACCGCCATGTTACCCATGCTGATCTGAGAATAGGGAGAGCAGCTGCTGCTGATTCTGTAGGGAGAGCGTTAGGCAGGGAAGAAGACACCAAAAACTGCTTCTGCTGCTAGCGATTTTGCCTGTACAACACACCAGACACTGTGTGTGCAGTGCAAGTGGAGGCTATATTTTGCTGGATCAGCTGTGTTGGTTGTTAGGCTGCCTTATAAGGCTTCCTGATAGCTGCATTGCTGTTTTCCCACTGCTCTGCAAACTGCTTTTTTAAAAGCAATCCAAATTTTTTTTCTTGTCCTGGTGAGGTACTGAGCGTGCATTTTTTCACACCATACAGCGGTGTACCCTCCTCACACAGTACCGTGTAACGGCTGTTATCACGGCCACAGTGAAGCTATCTGTGTGTGACTCTGTAAGAATAAGTCGAGAACATGTTCCGTTCTTACAGACCTCCACCTTCTAGTTTTGTCTGTTTTTCAAACAGTTAAGTATATTTGCTGTTTGATCACATTCAAAACTATAGAGAGACAGCGTGTGTCAGTCCGTATACTTAAAAAACACGGAGCTTGACAATTTTACGGACACCGGACAGCGGTGTACATGCACGCTCCTCTCTCAGTACCGTGTAACGGCTGTTATCACGGCCACAGTGAAGCTATCTGTGTGTGACTCTGTAAGAATAAGTCGAGGACATGTTCCGTTCTTACAGACCTACACTCTAGGGAGATTCCTATTCTGCCCAATTCTATATACCCCTTGTAGTTTGTCATACACTAGCCAATTTCTGCCTATGACATAGCGGTGTGATATTCACTGGGCCTCACACAATCCAACAGTGTCCACAAGTGTGTTCAGAAATTCTACATCTCCCCAGTCCTATAGTGACATTTTTCACACCTGCGACATTGAGCCTGTGACATAGCGGTGTGATATTCACTGGGCCTCACACAATCCAACAGTGTCCACAAGTGTGTTCAGAAATTCTACATCTCCCCTGTCCTATAGTGACATTTTTCACACCTGCGACATTGAGCCTGTGACATAGCGGTGTGATATTCACTGGGCCTCACACAATCCAACAGTGTCCACAAGTGTGTTTAGAAATTCTACCCTGTCCTATATACACCTTGTACCTTGTTTTACATTACTATATAGTTTGTGGGATTTTGTGTACATTTTTACCAAAAATGAGGAAGGCTGGTGGAAGAGGCCATGGAATTGGGTGGGGGTTGCCAGCTGGTAATGATGGTGTTGGTGGTGGATCTGATGGTAGTGGCAAAAGCAAAATAGGACTGAATGCAGGAGGTGTTGAGCCTGCATCAACGTCTGGCTACACAAGGCCTCGAAGGCTTAGTTTTCTAGGAGTTGGCAAACCGCTTTTAAAGCCAGAGCTTCAGGAAAAAGTTTTGGCTTACATTGCTGACTCATCCTCCAGCTCTATCGCCTCCTCTTCTGAAGTTATAAAAAATAAAAGCACTGAGTCATCATTGGAGGCTCATGTTCATGAACCACACCTTTCCTTGTGTCCTTCACCCCAACCAAGATTGAAGGATGACACAGGCCATACAACTGATTACTCCATGGAGCTGTTTTCACATACCATGCCTGGGTTATCAAGTGAAATGGTGAATTACCCAGGCCAAGATGAATCTGACATGGAGTGAACTGATGCACAGCCACTGATAGATGATTCTGCTGGTACATTCAGTCAGAGCACTACATTGTCCAGATTCTGACCCTGATGAGACTCAGGTGCCCCTTCCCGCATACTATACCACCATACACAGTGACACAGAGGAAGGTGCACATGACATTGAAGAGGAGGTGATGGATGACCCAGTTGTTGACCCAGATTGGCATCCATTGGGGGAAGAGAGTGCTGCTTCCAATAGCTCAGATGAGGAGGAGGAGCATCCACAGCAGACATCGACATCGCAACAGCTGTTATCTGGCAGGCCCGGAGCACTCCAAAGACAGGTTCCAAAAATCAAAAGAGTTGCTGGACAGCTTGTCCAGACGGTCAAAATAGCACAGCGTGCTAGGCCGCAAAATGTCTTCCAAAGTAGGAAGAGTGCAGTGTGACACTTTTTTGAACAAAATCCTCATGATCAGGCCAAGGTTATCTGTAAGAAGTGCGCAAAGACCTTTAGCCGAGGGAAAAATCTGAAAAATTTGAATACCGGTTGCATGCTTAGACATTTAACCAGCATGCACTTGCAAGCGTGGAAACAACACCAAACCTCAAGTACCACATGTGCAACTGATCACAAAGAAGGTAGTCAGCAATGCTACATTGTTTCCCCCACTGTAAGCCCACCGGTTAGCACAGCAGCAAATGTTGAGGTGTCGTTGCAAGGCCAAAGCAGTCAGGGAATCCCACTGTTATATCAACGAAAGACTGAATCTAGGCCATCAGAAAGAACACCAACTCCATCACCATCATCAACCCTCTCTCAGTCCGCCCTGTCCACCGCTAGTTCTACCATATGCAGCTCTCAAGTCCAGCTCACCCTCCCAGAGACTATGAGTAGGTCAAGAAAGTACTCAGTCTCTCATCCGCATACACTGGGTTTGAACGCCGACATTGCCAAACTAATCTCGTTAGAGATGATGTCCTATCAGTTGATGGAAAGCGCAGCTTTCCGCAAACTCATGGCCTATGTAGTACCACGCTATGACCTACCCAGTCGCCACTTCTTCTCTCACAAAGCCATCCCAGCCCTCCGCCATCATGTGAAGACCGCATTGTCCATGCACTCAAGCAGTCAGTGAGTGGAAAGGTGCACCTCACAACAGATGCATGGTCCAGTCGGCATGGCCAGGGCCGTTACGTGTCCATCACTGCGCACTGGGTTAATGTGGTGGATGCAGGGTCCACAGGGGACAGCGGTAGTGGGACAGTGCTGCCTAGCCCACGGTATAGGAAACAGTTGGCTGTAGGCGTTCGACCCTCCTCCTCCTCCTCCAGAAGCGAAAGCTCGTCCACAGAGCGCAGTCGTACGAGCACTCCATCTGCAGCTGCCACTGTTGCACACGAGGTGTCCCCCTATCGAGCAGCTCGTGGAAAGCGTCAGCAGGCTGTGTTGCAGATGATGTGTTTGGGCGACAGACACACCTCGGAGGTGCTGGCCGAGTACTTTCAGCGACAAACTGAGTCATGGCTGGGCAGTATACATCTTGAGGCAGGCAAGGTAGTTAGTGATAACGGCCGTAATTTTGTGGCAGCCATAGCCCTTTCAAAACTCAGCCACATACTTTGCTTGGCTCACACCTTGAACCTGGTGGTGCAGTGCTTCCTCAACAATTATCCGGAGTTAACAGCCCTTCTCCAGAAGGTGCGAAGACTGTGCGCGCACATCCGCCGGTCGCCTGTACACTCCATTCGTATGCAGAAGCTGCAGTGAATGCTCCACATTCCCAACCACCGCCTCATTATCGACATTGCAACAAGGTGGAACTCCACCCTGCACATGGCTGAGCGGCTGTGCGAACAGAGGCAGGCCATAATGCATTTGTTGGAGGATACACGGCCAGGCACTTTGAGAGCAGACATGGAGTTGACAGGTGTGCAGTGGTCGAAGCTGAAAGACCTCTGTAAAGTCCTACAGTGTTTTGAGGAATGCACACGGCTGGTAAGTGCAGACGACGCCATCCTAAGCATGAGCATCCCAATTATGCGTCTGCTCATGCAAACTTTGATGCACCATAAGGAGCAGGCGTCTGCAGCCAATGTTGACGAGGAGGAAGAGGTGGAGGGAATCCTTGATGACATTCAGCCATTGTCTGCTCAAGGACCTCTCCTGGATGAGGTGGAGGAAGAAGAGGAGGAGGAGGATGATGATGGGGATGATTACTTAGGGGAGGAGGATGCATCCCGTGGGGCAAGTGAAAATGTTGGCAAGGTCTGGTACAGGGTTTGTGCGTGACTGGAGGGATGTGGATTTGCCAGAAAGCGCTCCTCCACCCAGCACTCGCAGTGCATCATTGACACCGGGAACATTGGCCCACATGTCAGATTATGCCTTGCAGATCCTAAAAAGGGACCCCCGCATTGCCAAAATGATGAACGATGATGACTACTGGTTGGCCAGCATCCTGGATCCATGCTATAAAGGCAAATTGCAAAACATCATGCCACACGAGAACCTTGACCTAATATTGGCTAATAAACAAGCAACTCTGGTAAACCGGTTGGTTGAGGCATTCCCAGCACACAGCAGCGGTGATGGTTCTCACACGAGCCGTACGGGCCGGGGGCAGCTTGGCAGAGGTGTTCGTGGTGCACACAGCAGAAGTGGCATTGGAGACAGGGGTTTCATGACAATGTTGTGGACTGATTTTTCAAGTACCGCTCACACAACTGGTAATACTGCATCGATGGAAAGTGACAGGAGACAGCAGTTGTCAACTATGGTTACAAACTACTTTTCCTCCCATATCGATGTTCTCCCGCACAGGTCATTCCCCTTTGACTATTGGGCCGCTAAACTGGACATCTGGCCTGAATTGGCACAATATGCCTTACAGGAGCTCGCTTGCCCAGCTGCAAGTGTGCTATCGGAAAGAGTCTTCAGTGCAGCTGGATCAATCCTGACAGAAAAAAGGACCCGTCTGTTAACCCAAAATGTGGATGATCTAACCTTCATTAAAATTAACCATGCATGGGTTTCCAAGGATTTTGTCCCACCTTCCCTTGATGACACATAGGTTGCCAGAAAAATGGCTTGCTTTGGTCCTCCTCCTATTCCGCGAACTTGACCTATTTCGCCTTTTGAAGCAGCTGAATGTCCCACATCAACATATGCCACTTTGTAAACCGCCCTAACTGAGCTGCCCCCCCCATGGCCGGCGTCACCACCTAGCACACGAAACCGTGTGAGTGCCATTGCCCTGGACAGGTGGGTAGGCCGACTCTTGGGCACAGGCACTGGCACAGGGTCCCTCATAGTGCAATCAAGTGTCTCTGACGGTGGTGGTGCACACCCGCCGTCAGACACACCGCCGTACTATGAGGGGCCCAGTGCCAGTACCGACGCCCAAGAGTGTGCCCCCCTTGCTTGGGCAGGGCCCCAGCATTTGCAATGTTTACCTCTCCCTGCTCCTCCGCTGTGTAGTCTGGGCTGTCAAATCCTTCACTGGGAGTGCCACTACAAATTGATTGAACTGAAAGATGATGGTTAAGATGTAGCTATGCCCTGTCCTGCTGGCCGGGCTCTAGCTCCAGATGATCATTGGCTTCCATTTCTTATGGACATCGACTCGCAATGACATGCAGTGGTGGTTTATCATCAGCTTTCACAGTTTTCCTACTCACAAACGTGTGACATTCCGGCGCACATTTTAAAATGTGCCCTCTCATGCCAATCAAATAGAATCGCCTACGGCCTGTGGCTTCTGTCTTTTGCCCTCCAAAGTTACGTGACAGATCATGATAGCCAGTGAGCACCATGTTTACATCGCTCCCTGTGATAAAAATTTGATTGAGATGAGTAACAGTGATGGAATCAACGGAAGTGCGATACAGCAAGACTTTATTCACAAAAAAATGTTTCGCTGTCTCAACACACAAATTAATTGAGGGTCTGCATCGCCTATGAGAATTGTGACGGAAGTTTTTCCCGTGAATAGTAATTCCTAGATTTCTGCAATCACTAGCCTTTATGTCAGTAATTGTATGCATCTCATTTCCTATTGCGGAGAGGCTGGACTGTATTCCTGAGACAGAAATATATATGAAGATTTAAAAATAACACCAAAAGTATATAGTTGTGTACGCCTCAAATGCATTTCCTTTTTTCCACTTTTTAGATTGCTGTGTAATCCATACTGAGAACATGGAGATTTTACATGTTTAAACTATGCTATATATACCTGCTATCCATTAATAAAGTACCCTTTCTCAACTTTGTACAATCTGGTCAAATCCATACTGGGCCTGAGAACATCTGAGTCTGCCTCCTGATCTATAGACATATATTTTTAATGTGTAAACTAGGCTACATATATACGTGTTATCTGGTGAAACTGTACCCTTTGTCAACTTTCTACAATGTTGTTGAATCCATACTGGGCCTGAGAACGGCTGCCGAGCTGTTAAGCAAGCTACAGCACCTGTGGTTTGGACACGTAATTTTTTCAGGAATGATGGTTAGGCCTAACTCCGGAATTGCAGTTGACCTGAACTTACTGGGAAATCATCGTTCGCGGGCAATAATCTGAATCCCAGATCCCCATCACTAACGGAGTTCAGCAGGTTATCTGCACCTGTAAGCGACAAAAGCTGGTCCTTTCAGTGTAGCGTGCATGCAGCCCTGGACATGTACGGGAATGCTAGACCTGTTATTGCTCGATCTCACGTGCCAGAGCCTCACTTATCCCTCTAGTAAGCTTGACGCGTACTGCGGGGGCATGCCGGAGTCTCGGTTGTTAACGGAACAAAGCTGAGAAATCGCTAGCACAACTACAAACACACATACCACACCACACACAGAATCGACAAAACTTTCAAAGTGTGCATCTTTTCTTTAGGTGGCATGGTTGTGGTTTCCCGGGTGGAGTCCAATTAAGCCACAGGCTCCACTCCTGGTGGTGCCCTTTTGGACATTCCTTTAAGGTTCAGCTTTGCAATCATACTGCCCCCGGAAACCAAAAACTTTGCCTTCATGGACGCTGTTTGGAGGTTCGTGGGAATAACGCCGCCCGATCAGCAGTCGGCATATGGGTCGCCCTCCCAGGGCTGTGGGGTACTCGGTACCGGGCCGGTGTCAGTGGGATGTGTCACAGCAGCGGTGACCCAGACGGTGGCCCTGGGCGCCCATGTAAATGGCGTGGTATAATGGTAAAGAGTTTATATAGATAGTTTGACGCCACCTGTGGTGTTCGGCAACATAGATGTTAGGCCGACGCTGCATGCAGATCCTCTGGGACTGATGGTGTTGTGCAGCAAAGATGGTGAAGCTCCCCACAGGTGGAGCTGGAGTCCCAGGGAAGTGTAGATGTAGTGATGGGGAAAGGCACAGGCGGTGTAGGTGCTGGTACCCAGATGTAGCGGTGCTGGAATAACTGTAGGACACCAGAGCGTGCAGTTCCAAAGCTTTACTCACAGTCTGCAGGTTACACAGATGCCTGCCACCATGCTGTGTCCTCCGGGTCAGGACCTCAGCCAACCTCCGGGACCAAAATGGAAAGCTACCTTTCAACACTCTGCCAACATGTACCTTCCTGAACGTCTCCTTTCTAGCGCTTGTGGGGGAAGCACTCACAGGACCGTGGTTCACTGAAGCGCCTCCTGTCTAACAGATGTTCCTCAGACTTTACTTGTATGGCAGACAGCTGTAGCCATTTCCTTCTGGCTCCCACACGTCAATGCTGGGGCCTCTGAGCCTTAGTTGGGTACAGAGCATTTATCGCTTCTACTTCCCCCGGTTTCTGCTGCAGGAACGTCAGTGTTCCTACAAACTCGGAGATCGGAATCGGGACCATGCGCTCCAGCTAGGAGTGAGCCTTAACTCTGCTCATCCTCCAGCTCCCCTTCTCACGTCCACACACTTCCCCTTCCCTGCACAGAGTGCCCTAACTTACCTCCTCCCGACCACAGAGAGCAGCTCCTCAGCAGTCAGGTTCAGAGGTCTCCCTGCTAGCCTGGAGTGGGAAATGTGTTGTGTGTTGGTTTCACTGCCAGAGAGATCCTTCATTGCTCCCAAGCTTGACAACACACTCCCTAGGAGGAAAGTAATGCCACAGTGGCGACCGTACTCTTGGGGACACCACAAGTGCACTGAGGCCCAGCCACTGCTGGATGATGCTGCTGGTACATTGACCCAGACCACTACATTCCCCTCGCACTCTACACTGCCAGAATCTGACCCAGAGGAAGCTCAGGTTCCCCTTCCCACATACTATACCACCTTACACGGTGACAAAGAGGAAGGTGCAGATGAAAGTGCAGGTTCCTTGAGCAGGTGGGGGGGCATACTCTTGGGCGATGGCACTGGCACAGGGCACCGCATAGTACGCAAAAGTGTCTCTGCCAGTGGGAGGGCCTAAACAGCCAAGTGTAGTGAGATGGAAGATGGGGACGACAAGGAGTTCAGAGTAGTGCTGGGATTCCCTAGCAAGGAGACTTATGTAATTGTTTTCAAGGTTGGGACAGCAATTTTTGGGGAGCACTATACTCTGGTGAATGATATATGGGGCCCACCATACACTGGAGCATTCCAAAGGTGGACATCAGACACTGGAGCAGCATTTACAGGGCCCATTATACACTAGAGCAGTAGAAATGGGGCCCATTATATATGGAGCATTATTTGGGCCCATAAGACAGTGGAGCTTCATCCATTGGGACCAACATATACTATAGCATTATGTGGAGCTCATCATATACGGTTTACGGTTTGAAACATTATATGGGATCAATGATTCCATATGGAGAAAAATATGGGCCTCATTACTCTGTCTAGCGCACTAAGCGCTGACCATAATACTGTATGGAGTTATATACTGTCCGTTTTTGGAGGTATTGGAGAATTTTAAATGGATATCAGTCATGAGATGTAAGAAGTGAAGTATTTTTTATTGTACTATACTGCTATTTCTCTGCCGTATTGGAGCATCATGAGTTGTGGTATGTGTTAAAGGGGTGCTCTTTGGCCCTGGGCCCACGAAAACCTGGAGTCAGCCCTACCCCCCCCACAACTGTAGCCAAATAACCCCCATTTTTCAGTACGTAACTAGTATTATGAAGTAAATTAAGGTTGACAAGCTTAAGTAATAAGAATTGATTCTTTTGGCATTCAAATGGGCACTGTAGGTGTGTTTCCTGTCCTCCTCTCACTGCCGACTTTAATTCCCCATTGACTTACATTGGGTTTCGTGTTTCGGTCGGAACCCCGACTTTTCCCTATAGTCGGCCGATTTTGCTCGACCCGACTTTTGGAAAAGTCGGGTTTCATGAAACGAAACTCGACCCTAAAAAACCAAAAGTCGCTCAACTCTAGTCCTGATGTTTGCCATGGCAATTCACTAGCAAGTAGCGACCTTAGCGTCTGCCGGCTATATTAACATGTTTAAAAGTCTTTAAAAGTCAGTGACAATTAGGTGGTGAAAATCAACTTTTTCATTCCTATCATGCCACTTTGTATTAATTTCTGAAAAGCACCTGAAGGGTTAATAAACTGTCTGATAGCAGTTTTCAGTATGTCACAAGGTGTTGTTTTTAAAATGGTATAACTTTGGTGGGTTTCCCAATATATAGGACCCCTAAAGTCACTTCAAACCTGGATAGGTCCCAAAAAAAAATAATTTTGTAAATTTCCTTGAAAAAATGAAAAATTGCTGCTACATTTTTAAACCTCCTAAAATGCTAACAAAATAAAGTACAATTTTACAAATGGTGCTGATGTAGAGCAGACATGTGTGAATTATTAGTTATTAAATTTTTTGCTAAGGTATGGCTACCTGAATTAAAGGGATAATCATTCAAAGTTTGAAAATTGCAATTTTTTTACATTTTTGTCAAATTTCTGATATTTTTTATAAATAAGCACAAAACATATCAACCTAAATTTACCATTATCATAAAGTATAATGTGTCACGAAAAAACAATCTTAAAATAACTGGAATTTGTTGAAGCATCCCAGAGTTATTACCACAGAAAGTGACACTGGTCAGATTTTTAAAATTTGGCTCTGTCACTAAGGGGTTAAACTTAGCAGAAATCAAAATAGGAAGTGTTGTCACCGAAATAAAATAGTATTAGAATTTTTAGGAGTAATTTCCAGAACTAATAACCCAGCATAGAAAAAGTTGTTCTCATGGGTTCATCTACTGAGGTGGATTCTCTAAGCTGTAGGTTTGGGTGAGCAACACCGACCGCATGCAGTGGTACAGCGGAGTGAGTATTGACGGACAACATGTGAATTAGCAAGGACCAAGACAACAGGATATGCAGGATGGAAACAGGTTAAGTGCGTAACACATATGTATCAGACAGAATCAGGTGTTGTGGATACACTTGGGAACAGCAACTATATAGAAAACTGATATCTCTTGGCTGGGAAGCAGTTAATCACAGGAATGCAGTCTGGTATCTTGCAGCAGTGCAATGGTTAAACCCTTCACGACCTATGATGTATACGAATGCCATATATCGTGTATCCCCCTCTTTTCCAGCTCATGACAGCTGATTTAATCAGGCGATCCACCCACAGCTGTTAACATGTTAAATTATGCTGTCAATCTCTGACAGCAGCGTTTAACATGATCGCACTGTAAGCGCGTCACAAACCCCGCCCATAGGCTTATCTTTCACATCATCATGGGGCGACTTGATAACCGGTGTTCCTGTGGCCAGTGTTCCGGGGCAGATGATGTAGTACAAGTGAGCAGCTTCAATGTGTAGCACAAGTGATCAGCTTCAAGTCACCTAAGTAGACTATTGAAGCAAAAAAATTAGGAAAACAATGTTTTTAAAAATATAAAAAAAATTTGAAAAATATAATAGTTCAAATCACCCTCTATTTTCCCCACTCAAAATAAAACAATAAAAAATACACATATTTGGTATCGTTGCATTCAAAAATGTCCAATCTGTCAAAATATAAAAAGAATTAATCCGATTGGTAAACGGCGCAACAAGAAAAAAAAATCAAAACACTAGAATTACATTTTTTTTGGTTGCCGCAATATAGCAACAAAATGGAATAAGAGGCGATGAAAACATTGCATCTACCCCAAAAATAGTATCTATAAAAACGTCAGTAATATCCATAGTGCTAATCATTCCTTGCCTATTTGAACAGGGTGGGCCATTTATATGGATACACCTAAATAAAATAGGAATGGTTGGTAATATCAACTTCCTGTTTGTGGCACATTAGTATATGGGAGGGGGGAAGCTTTTCAAGATGGGTAGTGACCATGTCGGCCATTTTGAAGTTGGCCATTTTGGGTCCAACTTTATTTTTTCCAATTGAAGAGAGTCATATGACACATCAAACTTATTGAGAATTTCACAAGAAAAACAATGATGTGCTTGGTTTTAACATAACTTTATTCTTTCATGAGTTATTTACAAGTTTATGACCACATATAAAATGTGTTCAAAGTGCTGCCCATTGTGTTGGACTGTCAATGCAACCCTCTTCTCCGACTCTTGACACACTGATAGCAACACCGCAGAAGAAATGCTGGCAAAGGCTTCCAGTATCCCTTGTTTCAGATGCTGCACATCTCGTATCTTCACAGCATAGACAACTGCCTTCAGATGACCCCAAAGATAAAAGTCTAAGGGGGTCAGATCGAGAGACTTTGGTGGCCATTCAACTGGCCCACGATGACCAATCCACTTTCCAGGAAATTGTTCATGTAGGAATGCTCGGATCTGACACCCATAATGTGGTGGTGCACCATCTTGCTGGAAAAACTCAGGGAACATGCCATCTTCTGTGCATAAAGAGGGTAACACATCATCAAGTAGCAATTTCAGATATCCAGTGGCATTGAGGTTTCCATTGATGAAGAATGGCCCCACTATCTTTGTACCCCATATACCACACCATACCATCAATCTATGTGTTCCAACAGTCTTGGAGGGATCTATCCATTGTGGGTTAGTGTCAGACCAATAGCGGTGGTTTTGTTTGTTAACTTCACCATTCACAAAAAGTTTGCCTCATCACTGAACATAATGTTCTGTGTAAACTGAGAGTCCTGTTTAAATTTTTGTTTTGCTCATTCTAAAAATTCAGCGCGCCAATCTGGGTCATCCTCATTGAGATGCTGAAGCAGCTGGATTTTGTAAGGGTACCATTTGTGAGTAGTTAATATCCGCCGATGGGATGTTCGACTGATGCCACTCTCCAGTGACATGCGGTGAGTGCTACGCTGTGGGTTCTTGCTGAATAAAGCTAGGACAGCCACTGATGTTTCTTCATTAGTGACAGTTTTCTTGCATCCACATTTTGGCAAATCCAACACTGAACCTGTTTCACAAAATTTGGCAATCAGATCCTAATTGTAGCATGGGAGATAGGTGGTCTAGTAGGGTGTCTTGCATTGAAATCTACTGCAATGACCTGGGTACTGCGTTCTCCAGACATCAACACAATTTCTATCTGCTCCTCACGTGTTAACCTCTACGACATGTCAATGGCTGTAACCAAAGAGAAACTTATAAACAACTCATGAAAGAATAAAGTTATGTTAAAACCAAGCACACCATTGTTTTTCTTGTGAAATTCTGAATAAGTTTGATCTGTCACATGACCTTCTTCCCATTGGAAAAAATAAAGTTGAATCCAAAATGGCAGACTTCAAAATGGCCGCCATGGTCACTACCGATCTTGAAAAGTTTTCTCCCTCCCATATACTAATGTGCCACAAACAGGAAGTTAATATCACCAACCATTCACACTTTATTTAGGTGTATCCATATAAATGGCCCACCCTCAAGATGTAAGCAAACTGGTTATACAGCTAGCAATCTTGCTTTAACAACTCAGCTCTCTGCACCACCGCTTGTTAAATTACTCCCATTCTATTATACTTATTCAGCTTTTATTAAACTGTAATTATTTTCTTGGGCTATTTTGTTTTTGTCAATGTAATTAACTTATTTTTATGAGGAGAAAATGCCAGCCAACATTACCTTCAAAGTGACTTTGAATGCAAGTTTCTTAATAATATTTTCAGCTAAAGGCTAGTCCTTGTGATGTTATATGCTGTTTAGTTCAGTAAAAGGGATGCTAGACAGCAAAATTCTTATGGCTAATACAATTCGTTGTCGCTTAAATTAGACTATAAGCACACAATTTTACATTACAGTAAGTGCATAAATGTAATTGTTTGTATTTAAAGTTTTATGTTAGCTATTTACCCAGTTTTATTGTATAGCTCTGAATTTATAATGTTTTGTAGCAGCACTTTTGATATTTTCATTTAGTACTAAGAACTCTTAAACAACAGCTTTAGAAACAAACATTTTTTAGATTTTTACATGTATAACATATATTATATTTTTTTCTGTTTTGAAGTCTGTTCATAAACAGATCATATATGTTAAGGAAAGTGAACTGCCTCTACTCATTATCTGCTACATTACAGACATATTTTCATTTGTTGCAGTTGGCAGTATCCAGATCTGTGATTCCTGTAAATCACAGTACCTGGACCCAGGGCCGGCATCAGCACCCGGCACACCCAGGTAAGTGCTGAGGCCCTGAGGACACCGGCACGCTATGGGGGCCCGGTTCCTGTGCCAGTTCCAGCTCCTGCGAGTGGGCCCCCCTGGCTCCTCTGGGCCTTGGTACTTGCGATACTTACCTCTCCCTGTTCCACCACTACGGCGTCTTCCGTCTTCTGTGATGCTCAGGTCAGAGGGTGCAATTATGTCATTTCTGTGTGCCCTCTGTCTGAACAGTCACAGCACAGAGAGCCGGAAGAATAGAGACACTGAGAAGTCCAGAGTAGAGCAGCAGCCGCAAGGAGAGGTATTTCATTTATTTATTTATTTTTTTTAATGTTTGGAGCAATATATTGGGCCAATTATATATGGAGCAATATATGGGGCCAATTATATAATATTATTATTATTTATTTATATAACACCATTGATTCCATGGTGCTGTACATAAGAAGGGGTTACATACAAATTACATATATCACTTACAGTAAACAAACTTACAATGACAGACTGATACAGAGGGAGAGGACCCTGCCCTTTTGGGCTTACATGCTACAGGATGGTGGGCAGTATATGGGGCCAATTACATGTGGAGCAGTATATGGGACCAATTACAAATGTACAAATGGAGCAGTATATGGGGCCAATTATATATGGAGCATCTTATGGGGCCAATTATATATGGAGCATCTTATGGGGCCAATTACATATGGAGCAGTATATGGGGCCCATCATATACTGTATGGAGCATTATATGGGGCTCATTATACTGTATGGAGCATTAAATTGGGTTAATTATTCTGTATGGAGCAATATATGGGACTCATTATTCTGAATGGAGCATTATTTTGGGTTCACTATTCTGTATGGAGCAATATATGGGGCTCTTTATTCTGTATGGTACACTACGTGGTGCCCATAATACTGTGTGGAGCAAAATATAGGGTTCATTATTCTGTATGGAGCACTATGTGGTGCCCATAATACTGTATGGAGGATGTGGTAGTGCACTCAAGTGACGGCTCCCAGAGGTAGGGAAAAATGGGAATGCCGTCTCTTTAAGGAATGATGAAACAAGTGTTTTGATGGCAAAGGTGCTACAGAAGAGTAGAGCACTTGAGTGAGAGGGTCCATATGATGGTTTGATTGGCAACAATGGAATGACTTTATCAACAATTGAGTTAAAAATAGTGTCATGTGCCCTGAAAGACCTATATGTTGACAATTGGTGAAATATTAGAAAATACTTTGGTGGGGAGACATAAGGGTGTCTATGGGGTATTGTCAAGAGGAAGATGAAATTTCATTATCCAGCAGGACTTGACACCTGTCCACATGGCAAAAAGTACCAATACCTGGTTTAAAAACAACAGTATCACTGTGTTTGATTGGCCAGCAAACTCACCTGACCTTAACCCCATAGAGAATCTATGGGGTATTGTCAAGAGTAAGATGAGAGACATCAGACCCAACAATGCAGACGAGCTGAAGGCTGCTATCAAAGCAACCTGGGCTTCCATAAAACCTCAGCAGTGCCACAGGCTGATCTCCTCCATGCCACGCCACATTGATGCAGTAATTGATGCAAAAGGAGCCTCGACCAAGTATTGAGTGCATTTACTGAACATACATTTCAGTAGGCCAACATTTTCGATTTTAAAATCATTTTTTCGAGCTGGTGTTGTAAAGTATTCTTATTTACTGAGATAATGACTTTAGGGTTTTCATTGGCTATAAGTAGTGTTGAGCGATACCTTCCGATATCGGGAAATATCTGATCGGATTGGATCGGACCGATACCCCAAAAATATTGGATATCGCCGATACCGGAAACCAATGCAAGTCAATGGGACACAAATATCGGAATGAAAATAAACCCTTACTTTCCTTGTAGGTTAATTCTACATGAAGGAAAACAACTAAGAATAATGTAGAATGTATTGGGGGAGGTGGAAGAGACATTAAAGGCATAGAGGTTTAGCCCAATCAAATGGAATAGCAGGAATTAATTTTTTTTTAAGACGTTCGGAGTTACAAAGATATTGACTATGTTAAAGGGGATGTGTAGCAATAGAGGGAGACGTTCAGAAAAGGCACATGTTGGCGAAGTGTTGGAACGGAGTGCTTCATCTAGTTTGGAGGTTGACTGAGCCCCTGACCCGGAGGACACGGCACGGATGCGGGCACCTGTATGCACAACAGACTGTGAGTAAAGCTTTGGAACTACATGCCCTGGTGTCCTCCAGTTATTCCTGCGCCAACCCACTCAGCACTGCTACATCTCTGTGCCTGGCACTGCACCATCGACGTCTCTTCACTACCTCTCCATCTACACTGCCCTGGGACTACAGCCCTACCTGTGGAGGGCCACAACATCAAAGCTGCACCACACCATCTGTCCCAGAGGATCTGTCTGCAGCGTCGGCTTAACATCTTCATTGCCAAACACCACAGGTGGCGTCACGAATCATTAACTCATGAACTTTAATCATCATCCACACGTTCAACATTTCCCTTTTACAATGGATGTCCAGGGCCACGGACCGGGTCACAGGTACCGTGACATCTCCCATTGAAACCAACGGGCCCGGTACCGAGTATCCCACCAGCCCTGGTGGGTGATCCAACTTGGCGGAAATACATAACAGAACAGGTTGTCCAGGCTTTTCACATAATCTCAGTGCATATCTAGGCTGCAGAATGCTGACAATAAGTAATTTACCTTCTGTGGTTAGTCTGCACGGTTTCCTAGATATCATCTCTTGCTTCTAAGATAAACGTCCGGGGGGGTGTTCTGGCATTGAAATGAGAACTGGTCATTTCCTCCTCCCTCACTAGTTTCACTTTCCATAGATCACTGTTCAGCGTGTGTCTGGGGGAGGAGCAGCTGGGTGGTCGGCTCGCAGCCAATCACAGCCATGCCATTAGTTAACATGCATAACAGGATGTGCCCACACTTCTTAGGATTCCTCATTGGCTGAATAAAATCAAACTGGCTCATTGCATTATGGGAACTTCCGATTCCGGTATTCAATATGCAAAAAGTATCGGAACTCAGTATCGGAATTCCGATACCGCGAATATCGGCCGATACCCGATATTTGCAGTATCGGAATGCTCAACACTAGCTATAAGCCATAATCACCAACATTAACAGAAATAAACACTCAAAATAGTTCACTCTGTTTGTAATGACTCTCTAAAATATGAGTTTCACTTTTTGTGTTGAAGAACTGAAATACTGTAAATTAACAGTTTGATTATATTCTAATTCTAATTTTGTGAGAAGCACTTGTATAGTGGTTAATATGCAAAGTAAAAAATCTTCACAATGTCGATGTCCCAGTTATGCGAGACGTTAAGAATTAAAAAAGACATATTGACAGTCTCTGAGAAAGTGGGCAATTTTTATAGGGATCACTTTGCAACTTGTTTTTGCCCACAGGTGTATCCATATCAGATGATGTCACATTTGCTGTAAGTTGCACTTTTTTCCATGGAGTGTTCGCCGGGCAGAACACTCCAAACACTGTTCTACATATCTTGTGACCTGTTATTACCATAGTCCTAATTGTAGAGCTGAGGACACTTCAAGATACTAGAATAAAAATAACTCATACCACAAGATATGGCCTTCCCAAAACCGTATCTGATGACAAATGCACATATAGCAGGATGCAGCAGGCCTCCACTAATAAAGGCAAGGGGCAGCTCAGGTGCAGACTACTGATAAAAACAACCACCCCACACCTACCAGACCATGGAGGGGTTGGCTGCCTAGTAGAAAAATGAAAGAAACAAAACAGGGCGCATCCACTGTGTGAAACCTTTAAAACACAATTGTAATGGTGAGGCAAGGAGAGACTCACCTGATAGGGTTGTGAAACTTCGATCACAACACCTACAAACGCATGAAACAGCTGCTGCAGTCTGCACAGGGTCCAAAGACTTGTAAGATAAGATGGCTTTAAGGTGCAATGATACACTGCGCTGCTGTAGGTAAAATACAAGGAGCTTTATTGGTGCCTACGCGTTTCCTGAGTTGTCCCAGCTCACTTCATCAGGGCATAATACAAGCATGCAATGCAGGAGTTTATATACAATCCAAAGTGGAAAAAAAAAAAAAGGGGGCAGGATAAGTAACTGCCACATCAGCAAGGCAATGGTATAAAACACATTAAAATAATTGTATTTTAATAGAATATATTAAAACCGCATATAATAAGAATACATACTCAAGAACAATAAAAAAGAAAATGTATATATTTCTTTTAAAATAGACACGGGGGATCACGGGGTCCAATAAAAAAGTAGTTAAAACCATCCTCAAGGAGTCTAGAACACAGTTCTAAAGTTGAGAGTGAATGGTGTTTTAATCCACATGACCATGGTGACTAGTGAGCAATGGGGCATGATTTTTCGGATCAATGTTAAGATCAATCTATTCTCTTCCAGAATAAAGAGTAAATCTAAAGAGATGTACCCTGAATAACGGAAAAAAAATTTTTAGATTAAGGGCACTTTTATATTAAAAAAAAATATATATATATATATATATATATATATGTATATAACGATTGTAAAAAAGAAAAAAAAATTTGAAATAAAGTGCACTAGTGTTTTAATATTAAATATGTTAAATTATAAAAACATGGTAACAATGTGAAAAAAAGGGGGGGTTATGGTATTATAAAGAGACACTAGATGGCGCTAACACGAGCTTCAAGGAGGTGTCAGAAGCATGAAGAGAATACTACAGTTAAAAGAGAACTTTCTGTGTGAGACCAATGTGTGGAATGGAAGGATAAAACAAGATGGTCAGGCAGCTAAACATCCCAATGGAGGGTTCAGTATGCATGGGAGGCAGTGACAAAAATCTCCAAAAAACAAAATAGACTTTTAATAAATGACATCAGAAACAATATTTAGTCCAAAGGGTTCCAGAGATTTTAATTTGTAAATCCAGTACACCTCTTTCCTATTAAGTGTCTGGATTCGGTTTGGTGTATTGTCTGGTATCTGTTCAATGGGGTAAATATACATCAACCAAGAAGACAGTGTTTAGACTGACCCCTAATGGAGAGAACCATAGATAGATAACAAATAAATTTATTGAACCTATTAAAATACATAAAATGCTACCTGTATTCAATACAAACAAACATACCCCAGGGGAGTAGCACAATACAGGAACACAAAAACCTCAAAAGATATTATAAATTTCCTTGAGCACACCATATATAAAGTGGAGTAATAAACAAGTCAATTTGCATATGGAGAAAGGGCCCAAAAAGTCTTATTGTTACTTAGCCAACGGCATTAAATTACTAAGGTGCCCTCTTTCCTATAATTGACTATATATAATAAAGCTATACCGCAATTATATATATTGCAAATCGCATAAGTGCCAATAATCTGGAAAGGGTGTACTTACTAAAGGGAAAAAGAGGTGATTGCAGCCCGTGGTGCTGTCCCCGCGCCCCAACGCGCATTTCGCCCACTTGCTTCTTCCAGGGGCGTAACCCAATGAGTTAGGGAGGTGATTTTATATGGTGAAGGACCAATGGAAGTAACGACGTGATGATGAGTCATGAGTCCGCTTAGAGATATCCACGGCGCACGCGCGAGTTATACTGCTCCATAGACGTAAATTACCACTTCCTGACAAGCGCTTAAGTGAATAGCGTGACATGACTCACGCCTATCACCATGGCAGCGCTGTCGGAAGTGCTTGGAGAGACAACCCCAAGCGCGTGCGCACCATCTCATGGCTCCATTATACCTGATGGTGAAAAGAACCAAATGCGACTACGTCCCAATAAAACACCAAAAGAAAGGGAAAAAGAAAAGGACAAATCCCGCAAGTGTCCGTGCTTAAGGAAACATTTTAATCATGATAATACATCTTATAATAAAAATAAGTGAAAAATAAGTGAAAAATAATATGTTATAAGTGAATTGTGTTATACCGATCATAATTTAAATGAAAATCATACCCAATACTACTATACTAGTGAAATAACTATAAATGAATTATTGCATATAGACAAATATAGTGCTACAATACCTATATAAAGATATTTTTATGCAATTAAAGTGACCAGTGCTATACTCATGACAGGACCTAATAATGAATAGAAAACCCTATTTCTATCCTAATAAAATTACAGTTCATGTAATAAAGTGCCTAAGTGACTGTAAAAAAGAACTTATGTACCACCCATTATTAAAATTCATCACATAATGCATTGAGGTGCAAAAAAAAAAAAATATATATATATATATTTAATCATGATAAAACTAGTCCATCAAAATGGTCCACTCCAGGATAATTCCGAAATGGATTTCCATCGTGTACATAATCTTCTTCCCTTATGAAAAATGCAGGACGACCTCCAAATCCTCCTGCAGATGATTTATAGCCATACATGTGTCCAAGTATACACTATAATAATTAACAAAACATAATTAAAATAAATTAAAACCTTAAAGAACTATGAATATATACAACCCAACCCATAAAAATACCTCATATGAAACTATCTCAAAGAAATGCTGAAAAACCCAAGGTTTCATTAAGTTCATTAGGATTAAGAGTGCCCAAACGGAATATCCACCTACTCTCACATTGTGCCAGAATTTTAGCCAAATCTCCACCCCTGGAGCCCAAATTAACTTGATCTATAGCTTTAACTTGTAATCCCGTGGCACTGCAGTTATGATGGAGTTTAAAATGTCTCGGGAGTGGTTTCAGAGAAGAGATCTCATCCACCTTTTTCGCTTTCTCTATATCCCTCACATGCTCTCTAGTTCTTACCGTCAATTCTCTTGTAGTGAGTCCCACATAGATTTTTCCACATGGACACTGTGCATGGTAAACCACTCCTACTGAACTACAGTTGAGATGTTTTCTTATCCGAAATTCACGAGATCCATCCGCATTGCAAAAGGTGTTAGTTTTAACATGATTTAAACAACCCTTACAAAGGCCACAGGGAAAGAAACCTGGCATTCCAATATCCATTGCCTTCCTTGAAGGTTCAAAATGGCTATGAACCAAAGTGTCTCTAAGATTGCTCGATCTCTTTGCAACAAAGGAAGGTTGTTTGGGTAAAATATTGGATAAAACCGGATCCACCAAAAGAACATCCCAATGTTTGCTTATGATACCTTTCAAATCATTCCATCTTTTACTATATGTACTGATGAAGCGTATTTGATCCGTTTCTTCATGTTTCTTAAGACGTGGAGGTCCATATAGTAATTTATCTCTAGAGGTTTTTACTGCTCTCAGATAACCCTTTTTAATCATCCTTTTGCTGTATCCTCTTTCCGTGAATCGCCTGGTAAGATCGATAGCCTGTTTTTCAAAATTACTTTCATGCGAACATATTCTTTTTGCCCGAAGGAATTGTCCTACCGGTATTCCACGAATAGTAGAAATCTGATGGGACGAATCTGCAGATAAAAACGAATTAGTGGCCGTGACTTTTCGAAAAATGTCAGCATTGAGTAGACCATCGGGATCAATTTTTAATTTTATATCCAAAAAGTCTATCTCCCTACCATGTTGAAAACTCAATTTTATATTTTTATTATTGTTATTAAGATGATAAAACAAATTCTTCAAATCATCCACAGATCCATCCCAGAAAAAAAGTACATCATCAATATACCTCATCCAGTTATGGACATGGTCCATCTCCTGGATGAGGTCCCCCTGAAATATGTCTCTCTCCCATGCCCCCAAAAATAAATTCGCATAAGAGGGGGCACAAGAAGCCCCCATCGCTGTACCCTGTGTTTGCAGATAGTGTTTGCCATTGAAAATAAACACATTATGTGTTAATAAAAACTCAAGCAAGATCATAATCAGTTCTATCAAAGAACTATTCAGCGAGCTGGTCTTTAGAAAAAAATGCACTGCACTTAGGCCATCTGAATGGCGAATTGATGTATACAGGGACTCCACGTCGGCCGTCACAATCAAAGTATTATCATCTAGACATAGTTGGTCCAATCTCTGCAAAGCCGACGTGGTGTCCCTGATATAAGACGGTAACTCAACAACCAATGGCTTGAGAAAATAATCTATAATTTGTCCAATCAATTCACAGGGTCCATTGTTACCTGAAACGATGGGGCGACCCGGGGGGTCCATCGGGTTTTTGTGTATTTTCGGTAATAAATATAACGCAGGCAATTTTGGTTTATTATTACGAATATGGTCCAACAGTTTCTTAGATAGATGGTCAGGCAGCTAAACATCCCAATGGAGGGTTCAGTATGCATGGGAGGCAGGGACAAAAATCTCCAAAAAACAAAATAGACTTTTAATAAAAGATATCAGAAACAATATTTAGTCCAAAGGGTTCCAGAGATTTTAATTTGTAAATCCAGTACACCTCTTTCCTCTTTTTTTTTACCTCTTTCAAGTGTCTGGATTCGGTTTGGTGTATTGTCTGGTATCTGTTCAATGGGGTAAATAGTCAGTTTCTTGATGTCACGACCATGTATAAGGTCAAAGTGACGTGACAGACCATGCTTCTGAAAGCCAATTTTAATATTATGTCAGTGGGAATTTAACCCACAATGAAGTGCCTGGGTGGTACGTCCAGCGTAGATTTTGGGACAAGTGCATGTAATGATATAGATGAGGTGTGAGGACAGACAAGTGAGGTGGTATTTGATGGGGAATTTTTCTTGAGTGATGCGATGTGAGAAAGTGATAGTCTGATGTGCAATGTTGTGACAGCAACTACATTTAGAGTGATGACATTTATAGATGCCAGGGGATAAGGAAATGTTCTGCTTGTTAGATGGAATGGTGAGCCTGCTGGGTGCCAATGTGTTTTTTAAGGATTTAGCCTTCCTGAAGGTTATAACAGGCTTCTCAGGAATGATTTTGTTTAAAATGGGGTCTCTTTTGACAATATGCCACAGACCCTCCATGATCTTCCTGATAGATTTGTGTTGTGAACTGTAGGTGGTGATAAAGTTGGTACAGAATTTATCACCTGAGGGTTTGGGAGTGGGCTTTCTGGACAGTAAAAGATCTTGATTAAAATTTTTAAAAACATTCTCACATGTGGAAGAAACTAATTTTCTAGGATATTTCTGACTTAAAAACCTCTCCTTTAAAATGTTAGCCTGGCTTGAAAAATCATCATCACTAGTACAGTTCTTGCGGATCCTTTGGAACTGGTTGTGAGGGATATTAAAAAGCCATTTCTGGTAGTGGCTACTACTAAAATGGACATAGCTATTTGTATCTACCTGTTTAAAATAAGTCTTGGTGCAAATCTTACTATTCTTGACATAAAAAGTAATGTCTAGAAAGTTCATGGCTTGGTTACTGATGTGAGGGGTGAATTCCAGTCCCCAGTTATTATTCTGTATGGTGGAAATGAACTGATCAGCACTTATAAAACGTGTGTCCCATATTAAAAAGAGGTCATCTATATATCTTTTATAAAGGATTATGCTTTTTGCAAATTCAACTGTAGTAATAAAAGCCTCCTCAAAAACACCCATAAAAAGATTTGCATAAGTAGGTGCGACCCGTGATCCCATGGCTGTCCCACGTGTCTGATGATAAAAAACCCCTAAAAAAGTAAAAAAATTATTATGTAAAATAAAATCCATACCTCTCAGTAAAAACATTTTTTGAGTATCAGACAGTCTAGCATAGGAATTAACAAATTTCTCAAAGCACTTTAATCCTAATTGGTGATCTATATTTGTGTACAGGGCAGATACATCAAAGGAGATAAAACAGTAATGGTCATCCCACTTAATGCTCTTTGTAAGGTTAATCAATTGAGTGGAATCTTTTAGATGACTATTTAGACTCATAACATGGTGCTGCATAATCCTGTCAATATAGAAAGCTAGACTGCTAGTGAGTGACCCTATGCCAGAAATAATAGGTCGCCCTGGTGGGCTAGTAGTATTTTTGTGTATTTTTGGAAGGTGATAGAGAAAGGGTGTGGAGGGGTTTTTTATGGTAAGAAACTTCTTTTCTTGTTCATTTATGGCATTGTTAGAGAAGGCTTCAGTTATTAAATGATTATATGAAAAAATAACAAATGGCATAGGGTCATTTTTGACAGGTTTATAAAAATTAGTATCTGAGAGGATTCTATTCGCCTCTTAAGGCTGTGTGCACACGCTGCGGAAAAGGTGCGGATTCATCCGCGCGGATTTTGTACAATCCGCAGGTGAAACCGCAGGTCAAAAGACCTGCGGTTTTACCTGCGGATTGCTCTGCGGTTTTGCCCTGCGGTTTTTCATCTCCTCAATGGAGGAGATGGCAAACCGCAGGAGAATCCGCAGAAAGAATTGACATGTCAATTCTTTCTGCGGATTGAAAACCGCAGATAATCCGCGCGGAAAATTCCGCACCGTCTGCACTGCGGTTTTTGATTCCCATAGGGAATCATTGTACTGTACACCGCAGCAAAAACTGCTGCGGGTCCGCAGCGGCCAAAACCGCTGCGGAACCGCAGCAAAATCCGCAGCGTGTGCACACAGCCTTAATGTAATCAGATCTATCTTGTACCACAATTGCTCCCCCTTTATCAGCAGGCTTTATAATGATATCAGTATTTTTCTGCAACTCTTTGAGGGCTAGAATCTCTTTTTTAGTTAAATTAGGTTTGTCAGACATAGAAGGATTCAGTTGAACATTGTGGAGCTGATCTAGAAGGAGGTCAGAAAAAGTTTCTAGGTGGTGACCTCTACTTTCAACTGGATAGTAATGGGACTTAGCCCTCACATCCAGGTGTAGAGAGGGATTAGTATCATCAGTTGGAACATTAGTCTTACTATTATCACTGGTATTGGAGGAGGCAGATAATTTTTGAATCTCATAGTGTCGGATCAGGGTCAATTTACGGATATATTTTTGCACATCTAAAAATTGCTCAAATCCATCACTCTTATTTGTAGGACAAAAGGATAAACCTTTTCTAAGTAGTTTTTCCTCATCACTGGTGAAAGTGCGAGATGACAAATTGACTATATTGGTTTTCACTGGGGAGAGGGATCGGTTTTCCCTTTCTTTTTTGTTTTTATTTCCTTTCCCTCGGCATCCTCTATAAGATGTTTTCTTTTTAACTGTACTTTTGAAAAAAAATGAGTAATGTCAGAGTTTTTTAGAGTGGTATCTCGAGGAGTTTTAATGGCTGCAGGCAGAAAAGATACTGCTGCAGAAGTGCCGGCTCCAGAGTTATCTATAATGATAGGTCCAGAGCTTTCAGCAGTAGTGCTGGAAAAGGCGTTGTCAGGTGTTTCCATCACTGAATTCGGTGAGGTGGGGTGAATAGATAATTCCAAGAGTTCTTGGATATCTGGTGGATCAAAATCAATGAGGGAAGTGGTAGTAGGGGAGGGGGAACAAGGGGGATTGAAAAAAGGCAAAGGAAAGGAGGAAGATTTTCTCCTTTCATTAATGATGTTCACCATATCAGTGGTACTGGGTATTGGTGCCTTTTGTGTAGTGGCAATTTCAAGAGGCATTGTGCTCAGTGAATTGAGATTAGACTCAATGAGTTCAGACATAGTGGGTTTGACAGGAGGTTTTGGAGTATTACTAGGTCTAGTGGGGATATTATAAGTGGCTCTCTCTCTCTACTAGTAGGACGATTACTACTTCTATTACTGTTGAAAAAGGTTCTAACCCCTTTGTCTGAATGCTGAGTAGCACTGTAGGGAGTGGAGAGTCTACGAGGGTGATTGGGTTTGGGAATGACAGTGCTAATAGGATGCTGTATGTTTACTGCATAACTTGCAGTAGGAGGTCTCTCAGGGGAAGATGAGGGATCTTCTCTGTCTCTAATTAATTTTCTAGATTTTTTTAAGAATGGTCTCATGCTCTAATTTGAGAGCAGAGGTACAGATACTACTACTAATTTTCCTAAACAGGTGATGATTGTTATACCTAGCAAGTTTCACATTAGTGTCCAACACTTCTTGTGCAGCTATTTCAGACAAGGCTGTCCTTTTCTTAAAAAGGCAGCACAAGAGTCTTTGCATGCAATCATGTAAAATAGAGTCCCATTCTTTTGTGAAATTACAATCTTGTGGAAAAGGTGAATGGTGAGAGATTCTCAAACCTTTGGGACACAGGTGTTCCTCCATGTAGATATCTAGGAATCTGGCGTTGAGACTTTGATGAATTTCTTCTTTGATGTGATTTTCCAAGGAATGAAATAAATCCTTCATAATGATGGTATCTTCATCCGAAAAAGTAGATGGTACAATGTTATCAAGTTCTGTTGGGCTGGTATGCCCTATGGATTGTAGAATAAGTCTTTCTCTGGATAGGAGGCGATGTTGAAAGTAATCCATGGTGAGTTTTTTTGTTTATGGAGCAGCTCCTGAAAGAGGGATCACCGGCCAGCAAGTCCCTGCCAAGGGACTCAGGTGAACTGTAAATAAAAGAAACAAAACAGGGCGCATCCACTGTGTGAAACATTTAAAACACAATTGTAATGGTGAGGCAAGGAGAGACTCACCTGATAGGGTTGTGAAACTTCGGTCACAACACCTACAAACGCATGAAACAGCTGCTGCAGTCTGCACAGGGTCCAAGGACTTGTAAGATAAGATGGCTTTAAGGTGCAATGATACACTGCGCTGCTGTAGGTAAAATTCAAGGAGCTTTATTGGTGCCTACGCGTTTCCTGAGCTGTCCCAGCTCACTTGGCAGGGACTTGCTGGCCGGTGATCCCTCTTTCAGGATCTGCTCCATAAACAAAAAAACTCACCATGGATTACTTTCAACATCGCCTCCTATCCAGAGAAAGACTTATTCTACAATGGGACTCTATGTTGCATGACTGCATGCAAAGACTCTTGTGCTGCCTTTTTAAGAAAAGGACAGCCTTGTCTGAAATAGCTGCTCAAGAAGTGTTGGACACTAATGTGAAACTTGCTAGGTATAACAATCAACACCTGTTTAGGAAAATTAGTAGTAGTATCTGTACCTCTGCTCTCAAATTAGAGCATGAGACCATTCTTAAAAAATCTAGAAAATTAATTAGAGACAGAGAAAATCCCTCATCTTCCCCTGAGAGACCTCCTACTGCAAGTTATGCAGCAAACATACAGCATCCTATTAGCACTGTCATTCCCAAACCCAATCACCCTCGTAGACTCTCCACTCCCTACAGTGCTACTCAGCATTCAGACAAAGGGGTTAGAACCTTTTTCAACAGTAATAGAAGTAGGAATCGTCCTACTAGTAGAGAGAGAGCCACTTATAATATCCCCACTAGACCTAGTAATACTCCAAAACCTCCTGTCAAACCCACTATGTCTGAACTCATTGAGTCTAATCTCAATTCACTGAGCACAATGCCTCTTGAAATTGCCACTACAAAAAAGGCACCAATACCCAGTACCACTGATATGGTGAACATCATTAATGAAAGGAGAAAATCTTCCTCCTTTCCTTTGCCTTTTTTCAATCCCCCTTGTTCCCCCTCCCCTACTACCACTTCCCTCATTAATTTTGATCCACCAGATATCCAAGAACTCTTGGAATTATCTATTCACCCCACCTCACCGAATTCAGTGTTGGAAACACCTGACAACCCCTTTTCCAGCACTACTGCTGAAAGCTCTGGACATATCATTATAGATAACTCTGGAGCCGGCACTTCTGCAGCAGTATCTTTTCTGCCTGCAGCCATTAAAACTCTTCGAGATACCACTCTAAAAAACTCTGACATTACTCATTTTTTTTCAAAAGTACAGTTAAAAAGAAAACATCTTATAGAGGATGCCGAGGGAAAGGAAATAAAAACAAAAAAGAAAGGGAAAGGGATGCTGCGGTGTGTCTGTTGTCGCCCAAACACATCATCTTCAACACAGCCTGCTGATGCTTACCACTAGCTGTTCGATAGTGGGACACCTCGTGTGCAACACTGACAGCTGCGGATGGAGTGCTCGTGCGACTGCGCTCTGTGGACGAGCTTGGCAAAACTCGTGGCAAAACATTTTTGTATCCCTGGCCATAGCATGATGGACATTAAATTACTTGTATTAAAAGGTAACTTCAAGTCTCAGAGAGAAAGAAGAATCTCAGAGTACAAATTTATGAAAACTTTCCAAACATTCAGTACAGGAATGAATGTGTCGCATGGTTTTATGTCTTTTTACATCAATTAAGGAATTTGCTCTTTAGACCTTCTGGGGTCATCACAACACAGAACCAGACAGAGGGCAATAAAACCTTCACACTGCTTATCTTTGAGCTGTTCCAATATTTATGCTTATCACTCCCCCATAATGACTATTCCACTTCACATCACTTGTCGTAGCTATTGGGTTATTTCTGTGCTGTCTTTTGTATAAAAATGTTATCCTTTAGATTTTGTATTAGCCTGATGAAGAGACCTGCGTAGTCTCGAAAGCTTGCAACTTGTTACCATCTTTTCAGTTAGCCATTAAAAGGTATCAACCATTGAGGACTCTCAATTCTAAATATTCTTCTATCTACTGGCTAACACGGTTCAAAGATATACAGTATATCTTTCCTATACAAATGCTCAGATATTTTGGCAGTCACCATAGTCATGCAATAGCAAAAACTTGTGTCACTTGATTCATACTTCGCAAACACATGCAATATGAATTAAAGTCTAGCTGCATGGATGGAACAGGTATATTTATCTCTGAAATGCTCAAGCATTACAGTAAAGATATAAGTATACACTCACTGGCCACTTTATTAGGTACACCATGCTAGTAAGGGGTTGGACCCCCTTTTGCCTTCAGAACTGCCTCAATTCTTCGTGGCAGAGATTCAACAAGGTGCTGGAAGCATTCCTCAGAGATTTTGGACCATATTGACATGATGGCATCACACAGTTGGCGCAGATTTGTCGGCTGCACATCCCTGATGCGAATCTCCCGTTCCACCACATCCCAAAGATGCTCTATTGGATTGAGATCTGGTGACTGAGGAGGCCATTTGAGTACAGTAAACTCATTGTCATGTTCAAGAAACCAATCTGAGATGATTCGAGCTTTATGACATGGCGCATTATCCTGCTGAAAGTAGCCATCAGATGTTGGGTACATTGTGGTCATAAAGGGATGGACATGGTCAGCAACAATACTCAGGTAGGCTGTGGCGTTGCAACGATGCTCAATTGGTACCAAGGGGCCCAAAGAGTGCCCAGAAAAAATTCCCCACACCATGACACCACCACCACCAGCCTGAACCGTTGATACAAGGCAGGATGGATCCATGCTTTCATGTTGTTTACGCCAAATTCTGACCCTACCATCCGAATGTCGCAGCAGAAATCGAGACTCATCAGACCAGGCAACGTTTTTCCAATCTTCTACTGTCCAATTTCGATGAGCTTGTGCAAATTTTAGCCTCAGTTTCCTGTTCTTAGCTGAGAGGAGTGGTACCCAGTGTGGTCTTCTGCTGCTGTAGCCCATCTGCCTCAAAGTTCGACGCACTGTGCGTTCAGAGATGCTCTTCTGCCTACCTTGGTTGTAACGGGTGGCAATTTGAGTCACTGTTGCCTTTCTATCAGCTCGAACCAGTCTGCCCATTCTCCTCTGACCTCTGGCATCAACATGGCATTTCCGGCCACAGAACTGCCGCTCACTGGATTTTTTTTCTTTTTCGGACCATTCTCTGTAAACCCTAGAGATGGTTGTGCGTGAAAATCCCAGTAGATCAGCAGTTTCTGAAATTCTCAGACCAGCCCTTCTGGCACCAACAATCATGCCACGTTCAAAGGCACTCAAATCACCTTTCTTCCCCATACTGATGCTCGGTTTGAACTGCAGGAGATTGTCTTGACCATGTCTACATGCCTAAATGCACTGAGTTGCCGCCATGTGATTGGCTGATTAGAAATTAAGTCTTAACACACAGTTGGACAGGTGTACCTAATAAAGTGGCCAGTGAGTGTATAATCTGGCCATGGACCATAGGAAGAAACGAGCCAAATCAGGTGTTACTCCTGACTGGCTTCTCCCAGTGCTGCTCCAAATGATTGACAAGTCTCTCTCATAGTGTCAATCACCTGCAGCACGGTTGGGAAAAGCTGATTGGCTGTATTGGTGGTCTAGTCTCATCCCTGGCTGTAGTCCCTAACCATAGTGAGAGAACTGGCATTCACTTGCAGCATGGCTGGGAAAAGCTGATTAGGGGGAGTGCCGCACTAGTCTTGTCTCTGGCTATGGTCCTTGACTGGATCTTCTAACTATATTTTGTCTGAAACAGAGTAGTTGTGCAGCCAAGCTCTGATTTATGCTGCTCGTGGTTTGAGCATCAATACATTGATGAATTGGCATCAAGTGAAGATTTATTAATGCAAATATGTATTTTACCTTTCATGAAGGAAATGACCCGCTAGATATAACAGCTCCTGTATGGAACCCATTAGACTGGTATTTTGACTTTATAACTCCTATGTATGTGATGCTGTCAGGTAAATGTACTATGATTTTCTTTGAAATTTATTGTTTTAAAAATATCATTTTAATGGTTCATTGCTTAAGTAATAATTACAATGTACGTTCCTATAGTAACAGATTCAAGAACGTAACAGCCTTTCATGTACCTTTGCTCCACACATTGTCAGATAGTAATTTAGTGGGTTCTTCTCGTTGACTTGAAAAAGCGTGGATGCCAACGAAATAAAATGGTATGCCTACTGTGCTATTATGCAATAAGGAGTTCATTCCGTACTTTTAAAATATACAAGTCAAGTGGAAGCTAAATTGAAAGAAAACTCAAGAGATGTCACAATGCAAATTCCATAGCTATAATTAAAATGGATTTTACGCAATCACCGGGCTCTATTCAAAAGTTCTCATGAAATGACCAAATATACTCCAACAGCCATAGAAAAAATGTTTATTCTCAGGAAAATAGAGCTTATTAAGTACTGCTTATTAAGGCGGTATGTCAGCATAACACTGACAGGTATAATATATTGCAATACAAAAATATTATTTAAAAAACCTAGGGAACAAAAGCTTTTTACCCTGAAAAAGTTCTACATTATAGTAGAAAATATGAAAATAAACATACATAATTGTTATTGTTGCATGTGATGGCAAGTATTAGAAAATGAAATGGTAATTAGCCCACATGATAAACAGTGAGCCAAAAAATGACTTTATTACTGATATTTAATTATCACCAAAATGAAAAAACAATAGTCTTACGTTCAACCAAATCTAACAAATTTAATTCTACAACTATCTGTGTTCCTTAAAAATATGGCCTCATAAAGCTGTGTCCAGAACAGGTAAAAAAAAAAGTAAAAATCGTAAAATGGTGCAACACAAAATCAGAGATATTTACAAGAATTTTTATTGCAGAAGCAGTAAGCATAAAAAGCTGTATAAACCATGGTATCATTGTAACCACCGTGGGATTTTTAACTCTTGATAACTTCACAGAAAATTATGAGTGATCCAGCAGGTCACAACCTGCAGAAGACGACAGGAGCAGCGCCGATAATAGAAGATGGGAGTATAATACTAGGGGCAGGGAACTTACATTAGTGACACCACTCCAGCAGTAAAATGAAAAATTATGCTGGAGTGGAGATTTAAGTGAGTCATTTCCCTTCACAGATTGGGTGCACAGTAGGGTGTTTCATTTTTCCGAAGCTATGATTTTCATATGACTTTACTTGAATCCTTGGTCTAAGTCATCTAAAAGATCCATGTAAAAAATTTAAATCGATTAATATTTAGGGGTTGCACACTTTGATCATTTTTATCTGAAAGTACTGAAATTCATGAAAATGTATCATAGACATCACACTAATGTGTATGTTGAGTTTCTATTATGTTTTGCAGGTAGTTAAACTGAAAATGAGTACTAGAAAGGGAATTTGGTTACTTGAAAAGGTGCCTGGTGGTGAATTTTTGGGAGCTCGACTCCCTTCCAAGGAACCAGTGCTTTTAGTTTTTATTTACCATCACAAGGAAATCAAAGAAACACTCTCGTGTGCTGCTAAATCCACAAGTATTAAACTACAGGAAGGGTGGAAGAAAAAAGTATCCCTGTCATGACAGAGGAGAATATCCAAACTCGTATACAGAAGTTATACAAGGAATATCAACATCTGGGTAAAGAGAAATCAAGAAACACTGACAAAGCAAATATGAAGTGGCAGATTTGGAAAGGTGGTCTTGTTGAGCTATTTGATATTGCCAGGCAAAATGTGATGTCCATGAATAGCGTACTGGAAGACGATAAAGCACTCCTTATGTCAGAAAGAGAGGATCGTATGAGTTCATCAATGAGTGGTGTAGATAAGGTTCTTGCCTCACAAATTAAAAAGAAGAAAATAAAAACAGAAAAAAAGGAATGATGCAAATTGTCTCTTCAGAGAGGAAAAGGACTAGAACTCTAGTGCCACCTATTTGAAGTAGCAATCCTTCCAATAGGTGGCACTAGAGTTCTATTCCTCTTCCTCTCTGAAGAGACAATTTGCATAATTCCCAGAGGAGCATTGCGACTTTAAGTTTCCTCATCTCAGCATGCTTAGCATGTCATTCTCCGCAAGGAGAAACGATACTTCTTGGATATAGAAAAAAAAGAGGCATACAAGATGAAACATTATAAAGAAACCACCAAAATGAACAAGTTATAGTGGAACACTCAGTCTCATCTCCATCATCATCAATTCACGAAGAGGACACATTTTCTGCACCACCAGTAAAAAAATCTTGTGCAGGTCATAGATTAAAACCTCTTGAACACACACTCATGGCTACATGGGATCGAGAGCAACTCTCCATTTGACAAGCAAGTACTTTATTTATTGCAACTGCAAAAAGCCTTTGTCGCGATGTTTCATGCATTTCCATATCTCCATCTACCGTTTTCCGAGCTCAGGCGATTAACAGAATACAAATGGCTGAGAACATGGAAAAGTCATTGTTTGAAAATCCTCCTCATTTAGTCTTACATTGGGATAGTAAATTATTGCCCTTGGTTGCCTGTGGGAGTGTCAAAACTCTAGAAGATAGAGTTGCTGTTTTTGTAACAGGAAAAATATTGAGCATTTGCTTGGCATACCTGTTGCCCAGAAAGGTAATGGTGAGCTAATGGCTGAAGTTGTTATTCAGGAGGTGGACCAATTCACGCTACGTGACCGAATCATTGGTATATCTTTCGATACAACTGCATCTAATACAGGAATTATCCAAGGAGCATGTATCAGACTTGAAACTGAATTTGGGTGACCATTGTTGTGGTTGGCTTGCCGCCACCACACCCACAAATTAATCTTGAAAGGAGTGTTTGGTAACTGTTGTAACATACCATCAAGTGGTCCTGACATCCAGATTTTCCGAAAGTTCCAAAATCAGTGGAATTCAGTTGATAAGAAGTCCTATTCCACGATGTTAGATAAAGAAAATCCCATTCAAGGTTTTCTAGAAGAACAAACTTGTGAAAATGGTGGACTACCTCAACAATGTCTTCAAAGATGGCAGTCATCCAAGAGAAGATTACAAAGAGCTATTACAACTATCATTTCTATATCTTGGAGTTTGGGATGAAAACGATTTTGAATTTAGGGTTCCAGGGGCTCTGACTGAAGCAAGGTGGATGGCAAAGGCCATATATGTACTCAAAATTGTGCTATTCACTAAACAATTGCATATTTCTAATACCGAATTGAAAGGAATAAGAAAAGTAGCATGTTTTGTCTCTAATATATGTCCGCTTTTGGCACGAGGCTGTTGTAAGTCGATGAGCTCCAAAGAATGATTTGGAGATGCTACAGCTTTTGCAATATAATCCAGATAAAGATATCAGAGAAAGTGCCCTCACAGTGGCTAAGAGACACATTTGGTATCTGTCAGAAACTAACAGGATTGGCATTTTTGGATGAACGTATCGGTCAGGCTGAGAAGGATAAGATGTTTGAAAATTCAAGAATGAAACCTGCAAAGAAAAAGGAACTGAAACGGTTGGAAGGTAAAAACCGAGTATTTGAAGGAAAAGACCTCAGCGATTTTGCTACAAGTAAAACAAAGACATTCTGGGAATTGTTTGGGATCCAGAAGTAGAAGAATATTGCAGTGATACACTAAGAAGCTCCGTCAATGCCCTTAAGGTGGTGAATGACACTGCAGAAAGGGGCATTGCTCTGAAAAAGAAGGTTAATAATTCAATCAGAGATGAACAACAGAAACAGTGCTTGTTAAGAGTTGTCGAGTATCATAGAAAAGCTGTGTTGAGAAAAAATAAAGAAGCACCTGAAAGTGGACCCTCTGGGTCATGACTCCAGAGCCCCCGAAGGAGAGTGCCCAGGTGAGGACCACCCCCTATACAGGGAGTGTTAGGGACAGGCCTCCAGGGGATAGAGCCGCAACTGCCGGAACCAAAGGGACAACTGAGGCAATAGGAAGCAGGCACAGGCGTGGACCACAGGCAGGCCACTGGGCAAGGCAGGGACCAGTGGGGTACAGGACCGGAGAGCCGGAGGAGCACAGGACTGGAGGCTGTAACAGTAGAGAAGCACAAGATGTAGCACTGCAGATAACCGAGATGGAGAGGGGGAAAGCAGGAGGCAGGACAGAGGAGGGAAAGCCCTAGGGAGACTGGGAGGGCAGAGTACAGGAGAGACAGGCCGAGAACCAACAGGCAGAGAGACAGGCAGAACCAAGGTGCTAGCAAGCACGGACAGAGGAAGAGAAAGGCCTGAGGACACAAAGAGCACTGCAGCAGACAGCGTCACCGCATAAGACAATCAGGCGTCTTACCTAAGCTGGCGCCGGACATAAGTAGCGGTGGGCGCCGCCATGTTGGGGGCGGGGCCAGCGCGTCACCTTACCCAGGAGGCCGGGCGCTGTGTGCTCGTGCCCGACACCGAGGGAGCCGGAGGCCGGGTGCGGGGAGGCACCGAGAAGCAGGAGCGCGCCAGGCAGAGCGCGCAGAGAGGTAAGTAGGAGGAGCAGGGGCCTGCGCTATGACAGTCACCAAGCGAACAAAAAGAGTTGCATCTTTCACAGCACATTAGTGTATATCATTTAATACGTATGATACTGCCTATCAATGTTACTGTTTATTGTCACTATTATTCTAAGTTTTTAATTGTTTGAATTTCTAATAAAAAATACTTAACATTTTAAATCTGTTTTTTGTATACTTTTATTAAACTGATAAAAGTGTGCAACCTCTAAATATTGTTCGATCGTCTTGAAATTTGGCATATGTACTTTTTACATTAGTGAGACTCGGGGCATAAGCAAAGTCCGCAAAAATTTGACATTTTAATTTTTACCATACAAAATGAAACACCCTAGTGCACACTCTGCCTTGCTACTCAAAGGGATATGTTTTATATGAAAAACTAGTGACTTCTGCCCACAAGGAAAAAATGAACTTAATTTTACGCTGACATATTCGGGCTTTATAAATAAGGTATTATGTTCAGCATATGGCATAATTAGTGATGTTAGTTAGACCTCACCTATCTAAACCTATGACACTCCAGCATTGCTACTGAATGGTCCACACAAGGTATTATTTACATTATATAAATGTTAAAGCACCACTCCAGCAAGTTCTTTTTTTCACCGCTGGAGTCGTGCTTTAAGTGTAAGTCGCCTGAACCAAGTCATATACTCACCCACTGTTTTTCGGTGTCACTCCAATCTCGCTACACCATCTTATGAGCATAGCTTCTGTTTGGTGAGAAGTCAGAAGCTTCGTCACAAGCACTCAGTACAAGTACTATGAAAGCCAGAACAAGGCTCGCATAGCCTTACATTGATTCGTGACTTCCAACATGAAAACACTGGAGCAGCCGATAGGTGACAAACTGCAGGAAGGAGACGGACCGGAGCAGTGGCGAAAACTGATGAAAACTTCATAATGCCTTATTCCAGCAGCTTTGGAGGTGGGAGAGGTCACCTTACCTCTTAGGTCCCTGTGCAGCTTCACAGGTTACACCAATGGTATATCCGCCCCTACTAGAAACTTCTAGACTCTAGTTCTCTCAAATTTAGTCATACTGTATAATTATAATCCTTCGCCCTTCTTCATTATTGCCTTTGAGCCCGTTTTTTGCTAGTTTTGTATGTTTTACATCTTTTTTTGTTTGCAATCAATTCATCATTCTGCTTTGTGCCATTAATGTCTATTTTATATATGTTCACCTGTTTGGGTTTTTTGTTTTCCTCTTTGCGAGTGGATTTTAGTAATTCCAGATGTTTTTTCCTGATTAATGATTTGTGACTTTTAAAAAGTCAGAAAATTTGGTATAACTTTACTCCATTCTCCCATCAGTTTATTTTTTAATATGCCGGTATTTTGGCGCAGTTTTTGCGCCATAATGCAAACTTTTGGTGCAAAAAAGTTGCAAAGACAATTCAAGTAAGGAAAAAAAAGACTGATTTTAATTTGATTTGAATGTGCCATTTTGAAGAATTTAATGCCAAAAATGAAAAATAATTCAGTGAGACTAAAATAGAAAGTGACTTAAAAAAACCATAAAAGATGAAATTGCATTTTAAGTTTTGCACTCTGTCTCCACCCTCTTTCCCATTTATTATATACAAGAAATATGTTGTACTTGTTTGTAAAGCCTTGTCACTTAGTACTGTGCACCCATGCACAAAGAATCACTCTTTGCCTTCTCGTCACAGATATCAGAGAATGCCTCTTACAAGTTGCAGTGGGCATTCCTCTAATTCATAGTTGTGAGTTTCCATATGTTGTCCTGAATCTTAGCTGTATACACTGTCTCTGTGCCTGGAAGATGGTTCATTCTTCCAACCCTTTGCTGTGAAGAATAGTATAACACAAGAGGTGCTAAGTCTCTTCTTTACTTTATATTCCAGTAATGGAAATGCTCTGCAATGGTCTCTGACCTAACCCCATAAGAAATAATGTAATCTCTAAACTCTTATTGTTTTTAGCTTCCTCCCCTGCCCAGGAGATGTGGTATGCTCCGTACATGGTCAGACACAGACAATTTTTAAAATGAACTTTCGTTTATGGGAAAACCCCTTTAATGTGACCAGTTCCTCTGCCTGTAGACATGTCGCGGCATCTGCCACCAGGATCAACCTTATGATTCACTGTGCCTGCATGGAATTTGCGCAGGCACAGTGCGACGGTGTTCTGCTGGTGGTAATGCACAAGAGGCTGTGTGAGTGAGTGTGTGTAGTGCGTATGGCGTATAGAGTGTGTGTGGTGCGACGGTGTTCCACTGGTGGTACCACGCAATAGGTTGGTACCAGCAGCAGCTTCCATATTGAGACACCCATCACTTGGGTGTCCCAATATGGCGGTTGGTGAACTTCCTCCTCTTGGAATTCTGGGATACGGTGACATCTGGACAGAACAGGAAATGAAAACATTGCAAGGCAATTATATAAATAGATGTACATGACACGCACACACACATACATGGCACACACGCACACATGTACATGGCACACACACACATACATGACACGTACACACGTACATGGTGCACACACGTATATGACACATACACACCTACATGGCGCACACACACACACATGTACATGGCACACACTTATACACACGCACATAATGTTAGGCGTCAGGTTTCTGTGTCTGCTCTGCAGGAATCTAGAGCCTCACATTCTGCGGTCTCCTGCTGTCTTTCTACAACAGAGGAGATTACTTTGCAGCAGACCTCTCCAGAGACTAAGTCCCTCTGTGCTCCTACTGGGCATGCTCACGAGACGATCTCCCATTGGAGATCGGGAGTCATGTGCCCAGGTCCTGTTCCAGATCTCATTGGTCCATCTCGGAGATCTGGAAGGTCCCGCACGGCTATAAAAAGCGCGCATGGCCATTCCGCCATGCACTAGTATAGACTGTACTGCTATGTGTGAATGGTGACGGATGTATGACTCTGGTGACTGACTCATTTGAAACCTCTTCCCTCTGATATTATGCATGGTGATAGGGAATTAGTTTAGTAGTCAGCGCCAGTCAGTGGCAAGCCTTAAGCCACTGTGCTCACCGCACCACTACACTAGCGTCCGACATCGCGCTTGCCTTCCAGCCTTGTCCTCGAGCGGCAGTGTCCTACGCTGCGCTGCAGTTGCAGCCCCCCTTGGCACTCGCAGTAGCGACGCCGCACACACGGTAGGAGGACGCAGCTCCTCTGTCTTAGGGCCTGCTCCTGTGACCAGATACCGTGTGTGCATTTTAACTGAACTCTGTGACACTAACAGGTTCAGTGTTTTGTGTTTTTGCACGGTGGACCCCGAGCGGCGAACACACTTTATTATCATTTTTATTTAGTGCGTTCCGCCGTTCCTAACAAATAAACACATACATGGCACACACATGTCCATGGCACAAACATAAATACACACACGTACATGGCACACACACATACATGGCACACACTTATACACATGCATATAAACACACACATGGCACACACAAGGCACACGTGTACATGACACACACACACATATATACACACGTGCATGGCACACACGCATACATGGCACACATACATGTACATGGCACACACACACATGTACATGGCACACACATTTATACATACACATGTACATGGCACACACTTATACACACGCACACAAAAACATACATGGCAAACACATGTACTTGGCACACACATGTACATGGTATACATTTATACACACACATGTACATGGCACACACATGTACAAGGCACACACATAAACACATACAGTACATGGCATACACATGTACATGGCACACAAATGTGCATGGTATATATTTATATACACATGTACAATAAATTAACTTGTTGATGATATTCTAATTTTGTGAGATGCACCTGTATATGGCACATGCACACACATGTACATGGCCCACAGTCGTGTACACTGAGAGACACTTATGTACACTTGGCACAAACATATATACACACACGTACATGGCACACACACATACATGGCACACACTTATACACATGCATATAAACACACACATGGCACACACAAAGCACACATGTACATGACACACACATATATACACACGTGCATGGCACACACGCATACATGACACACATACATGTACATGGCACACACACATGTACATGGCACACACATTTATACATACACATGTACATGGCACACACTTATACACACGCACACAAAAACATACATGGCAAACACATGTACTTGGCACACACATGTACATGGTATACATTTATACACACACATATACATGGCACACAGCGTCGGACTGGCCCACCGGAGAACCGGAGGATTCTCCGGTGGGCCCTGGCATCTGGTGGGCCCTGGCACCTGCTGGCATACAGGGCCAGCAGTTGCCTAGGGCCCCCGCTGCTCCAGGGGCCCCCAGCCAATGGTGTGTCGCACACCATGCAGCTGCTATGGGGGCCCCTGCCAGCGGAGCAGCAGCGGGTGTCAGGAGGCAGGAGCCCCTGTCCCCGCTGCTAAAGAGAAACGAATATTCACTGCGAAGCAGTGAATATCATTTCAGGTCTCCACCCCCAGAGGCCCCGCCCCCAGCCCAGTAAGCTGCTCTGCATCAGGGCCGGCGCCGCCCTCCGTCCTCTCTGCTCCTGACTCACAGCCAGTGCGCGATGACGTCACTACATCGCGCACCCGCTGTGTGTCTGGCAGAGGGGGCAGCTCCTGACACTGAAGCCGGGATCAGCGTGGGAGCGAGGAGGAGAGGTGAGTATTGTGTTTTGTTGTTTTTTTTTATATCTCTCTCACTCTCTCTATCTGTCTCTATCTATCTATCTATCTATCTCTCTTATATCTATCTATCTTTCTATCTCTATCTATTATCTATATCTATATATATCTATTTCTATCTCTATCTATCTATCTCTCTATCTTTATATCTATCTTTCTATCTCTACATCTATCTCTATATCTATCTATCTATCTATCTATCTATCTCTATATCTTTCTATTATGTCTATCTATCTATCTCTATATCTATCTATCTTACTCTATCTATCTCTATATCTATTATCTCTATATTTATTATCTATCTAGCTACCATCTATATCTATCTATCTTTATCTATATATATCTCTATCTAATATCTATATCTATCTCTATACCTATCTATCTATTTATCTATCCGTTATCTATCTCTATATCTTTTCTCTGTATCTATCTATCTCTATATCTATATCTCTCGCTATCTATCGCTCTATCTCTATATCTCTCTATAGCTATCTATCTATATATCTATCTATCTCTATATCTATCTCTTTGTATATCTATCTATCTATCGGTCTATCTCTATATCTTTCTATCTCTATATCTATATATCTATCTATCTTTCTCTATCTATTTATCTCTATATCTTTTCTCTGTATCTATCTCTCTCTATATCTATATCTATCTATCTCTATATATATCTATTATCTCTATATCTATATCTATTTCTCTCTATATCTCTCTCTATATCTATCTATCTATTTATCTCTATCTCTATATCTATCTCTCTGTATATCTATCTATCTTTCTATCTCTATATCTATCTCTATATCTATCTATCTTTATCTATCTATCTATCTATTTATCTCTATCTATTATCTATATCTATCTCTATCTATCGCTCTATCTATATCTATCTTTCTATCTCTATCTATCTCTATATCTATCTTTCTATCTCTATCTATCTCTATATCTATCTTGCTATCTATCTCTATCTATATCTATCTATTATGTCTATCTATCTAGCTATCTCTATTATCTATATCTACCTATCTCTATATCTTTCTATCTTACTCTATCTCTATATCTATCTGTTATCTCTATATTTATTATCTATCTCTATATATTATCTATATCTATATCTATCTCTCTATCTATTTATCGATCTCTGTATCTATCTCTCTCTATATCTATCTCTCTCTATCTACCGCTCTCTCTATCTCTATCTATCTTTATATCTATATCTATCTATCTATATCTATCCATTATCTACTTTCTATCCATTATCTACTATCTATCTCTATATCTATCTATTTCTACATCTATCTTTCTATCTATATCTATCTAACTCTATATCTATATATCTATATAGCATTATACCCTATGAGGGGGTGCATTATTCCCTATGAGGGGGGCAGTATTATACCCTATGAGGGGGCAGCATTATACCCTATGAGGAGGCAGCATTATTCCCTATGAGGAGGGCAGCATTATTCCCTATGAGGGGGGCAGTATTATACCCTATGAGGGGGGCAGTATTATACCCTATGAGGGGGTGCATTATTCCCTATGAGGGGGGCAGTATTATACCCTATGAGGGGGGCAGTATTATACCCTATGAGGGGGTGCATTATACCCTATGAGGGGGTGCATTATTCCCTATGAGGGGGGCAGTATTATACCCTATGAGGGGGGCAGTATTATATTCTATGAGATGGCTGCATTATATTGTATGAGATGGCTGCATTATACTATGTGAGGGGGCTGCTTTATATTCTATGAGGGGGCTACCCCAACTCCTGCTACATAATTAAGACATGTACAACCTTATATTATACCCCGATATTAGCGTGTTTTACTGCATAATTGGTGGTCTGGTATTTAACTCTATGCAGCTACATAGTGGGCCCCAAGAATGATTTTCTCTGGTGGGCCCAAGGTGTTCCAGTCCGACGCTGATGGCACACACATGTACATGGCACACAAATGTGCATGGCATATATTTATATACACATGTACAATAAATTAACTTGTTGATGATATTCTAATTTTGTGAGATGCACCTGTATATGGCACATGCACACACACGTACATGGCCCACAGTCGTGTACACTGAGAGACACTTATGTACACACACATGCACATGGCACACACTTATGCATGTGTGGTGCCCCTGAGGGTTCAGTCACCACAGAGGTACTGCACCTCCTCCTGAGGTGTAGAATCCCACTTCCCAGGTAAGATGGAACACCTGACCAGACTCCACCACTCACATCCCACGCACACCAGTAGTGTAGCAGAGCAACCTTTGTGTCTCCCTGCTTCGAACACAAAGGGTGCTGGGAGAATATTAGAAAGTGGTCAGTTGGTGAGAGAAGATCCCCGGAGAGGGATGGAGTGAAGGAGATGCTGCAGCAGACTCCTGTGATCTGGAGCTGCTGGCACGGGAAAGAGCAATAGAAAGCCTGATTCTTCAGGAGGAAGATAGTTTAGTACGGAACGTAAGGAGAAGAAGAGAACTAAGGACTAGGGTCAGAGCAGAGCCCTTCCTCAAGTTTGAAGCTCATGGCCGGGGTCCGGTCCCCGAGGCTGTTTGTGAAACTAACGTTCCTGCAGAAGAAACCGGAGGAATAGGAGCTGTGACCACGCTATTCCCACAAAAGACTCGAAGACATGGTGGCAACCTAAGTGTGAGCCGGGACATGACGGATGGAGTCCCCGAAGCAGGCTACAGTCACTTGTCATGCAAGTGGAGTTTGAGTAACAACAAGCAGGAGGAACTTCAGTGTAACTCAGTACTGCAAGTACCTCAGATAAGCACTAGAAATGAGACGTTCAGAACAGGCACATGAAATGGAGTGCTGGAAAGGTTAATTCCATCTGCCTGGGAGTTGGCTGAGCCTCTTGTCTGGAGACCGCAGCATTGAAGCGGGCACCTGTCTGTGCCAAAACCGTGAGTAAAAGAACAGGAACTGCATTCAGCTGTCTCCTTGCCTTCTTCCTGCACCAACCCACTCAGCACTGCTACATCCCTGTGTCTAACACTGCACCCTCTCCCTCAACACCCATAATTACTGCCCTGGGACTACAGCTCCACCTGTGGGGAGCTTCAACATCATTGCTGCACCACACCATCTGTCCCAGAGAAGCAACCCTGCAGCGCTGGTCAAACTGACAGGAAACCACAGGTGGCATCACGAATCATCTTAATAACTTTATCCCCATCACTCTACCCCTTTTAGATTGACCGCCTGAGGCCACGGACTGGGTCCCTGCCACTGTGACATCTCATTGAAATCAACGGGCCCGGCACCGAGTACCCCACGGCCTCTGGGGGGCGAGTCACATGCACACAGCACATGTACGTGGCACACACTTATACACACGTACATGGCACACACACACGGTACACAGTACACACCTGTACACAGCACACTCTTATACACACATGTATGTGGCACACACATGTACACAGCACACTTATACGGCACACACTTATGCACACATGTATAACTGCTCAAAAAAATAAAGGGTACACTAAACAATACATTGTATTGTTTAGAGTTCCCTTTATTTTTTTGAGCAGTATATATAGTACACAAATGCTGCACAACACATGTATGCAGTCAACAAAGGTTTATATAAACGACTACAGATATCTCACAGAGAGCACACACTACACATACCTCAGACACTCACTGCTTTATGGTGGAGTGAATGAATGGGCGGAGCTTCACGGAGGAAGAAAGGAGGAAGTAGACTGCCATCCGCAGCCCTCCTGAACGATAGCGTGAAACCAACCTAAGTGTTCCAATGCTATATCAAGTTCTTGTTTCTGCACCTGGCCTGGTACATTGCCCAGGTAGAATGTCAGGAAGCTTTCGGCTGGCTCCACACACCATATTTTTAGAGGCCATGTACAGAATGCAATTCCTAGACTGATGATGGGTCTTCTGACTAAAATTAACAGATTTGTAGGCATATATAAGACTTTTTCCATCAGGAGACCCGTGATCGAACCAGAATTTGCAGTCCATGCACGGACTGTGGAATGCGCAGTCAGACTTAGTATTGCTATATTCAGCTGGGGATACCATTCAGATATTTTTGCTTAATTTAGGTGCAATTCATATTTTAATGCTGCCTATTATAGATAACATAACAAGTAATAAGAATTTTAGTAAGAATTGGAGAACAAGCTCTTTATGAGCTCAACCTTTTTCATTCTGATCAGTAATGTTATCATTTACGCTGCTAAGGAAACATTTTGCTTTTAAAGGTCAAGTATTTATCTGTAAGAAACAAATGGCATTGTATTGGCAGGTACCCTTTCAAATGAGGCTTGAGGCATTAACATTTAAAACTGTTGATTGCAATGAAACATTGTTTTCCTACTATCAAAATGTATAAACAAGCAGATAACATGAATGTTCTAGATTTTTATTAAGTATATTTGCATAATACAGAATAAACCTCCAAGTATATTTAGCCTGTGAGAAACTTACAGAACTCCATGCCATATATCATACCAAGTGCTGTTCTTCTGACATGTATCACTATATACTGGAGAATATTGCCCTCCTAATTATTCACAATAACTTTGAAAGACACAGATGTAACTTGAACCTCAAGGGAATTTATGCAAAATCTTCAACAGGTCTACCCGACTATCTAGTACTATTCTCCTCATATGAGGACTGGAGGAAAGACATCTAACCAATTCCCCAAGATCTAGAGTTCAAGTATGACCTCAGCATCTAATTATGCTAATTTTAAGGCTATATCCACCTTCCAATTTTTGTATTGTTCATTTGCTTCCTAATTTCAAAAATAAATATTTTTCTAAATAGTCTTCATTTCAAATATTCTTCCATTATGCCACTGTGGAGTCAGTGTAAGTCCTTCAACTAGCGGGCTATCAGTACAATATTCCTGGCAGTGGCATTCCACAAGTTTCATCATCCTAGTGGGATTCAGCAATTTATTCTTAAAAACTAAAAATATTTTTTTAATGGCTGAGATTGACAGATGTACTTCCCAAATGTATCATTCAGCATCTAAAAATATTAGAATCCTGACAGTGCAGCTATTATGATATTTAAAGGAATTGTCCAATACTAAGACTGCCTCTTTTTAAATACTATATTCCCCTCTGTAAAATAAACATACCCTCCACTCAAGTCCTGCACTGGCGGCATTCCAGGGATGTCGGCTCCGGGTCTCTCAAGGTTTGTGTGACAATTTTGCGTCACAGGAGCCTTGCAGCCGATGAGTGGCAGGTATTGAGCTGCTACCTGCAGATGAACCTTGGACATCTGAGGGAGTTGCTGCTGATTGGCTGCATGCTTATGCGGTATAACATTGTTACGTTAGCCCTGGGAGAATTGGCACCGACATCACAGGTATGTAAAAAACAGATAACATACTATATATTTAAACAAAATAAATAAATTGTTTTGCGCTGATTTCCTAGTTTGAATAATTTGTGGATCTCCACATATGCTGTAAAATATAAAATCATACAGTGCACTTTAACAGTATAAATTCCATTACCTTATTATAATACAGTATGGTGAGGTCCTGCAGAATCCTATAAATCCTCTCGCTTAAAAAACACATAAATAATTGTATGAATAAACTGATATGGTCATGAAATGTTATTCTAGTCAATGTGCAGTTCCGTTACCTTCTTCTGACGTCTGCAGTGAAGGTCCTGTGGAATAGCTACTATTCAGATTCTTGCGGTAAACTGCGGTAAATTCCAAAAAAGAGGAAAGAGAGCCTGGTTCAAATAGAATGAATTACTGCGGACTGTTGTTCAATGTGTCGGTCGTGTTACAGCGCTTCCCTGGCCGGTGTCAGCACTGGAGAGACAGGGTCCTGTGGTACTGGAGAGAGCACGTGTGAGCGCATGTACCGCTAACAGGACCTGTGGATTCTGTCCGGAATCTTCAGTCACGTGACTATCCAATGTGCACTTGTTCACAACGAGAATTGACAAGAACCATTTCCTACGCGTTTCGGAAAATTAACGTTTTCCTTCATCAGGGACTGATATTTGTTTTATTTTTTACATTTTATTGATACATCTCACTCTTAAAAACTTTCTTCACAAGGCTATATTGACTGAATTCTTATACTTCCTTTATCATCTACAGCAGAATGTATGTGCTTTATAGCACCTGAAATTACCTTGAGTCAATTGACAGAGAAAGGTGATAATAAGACTATTACTTTCAACAGAAAATGATGGCGCAGACTCATATACAGTACTTTAGAGTAGGTAGGGACAGTGAAGATACATATAGACCCTCATCTGTGTGCACAGTGTAAAATAATTCTCTTTATCCTTATCTTGAACTCCAGTCATAGGCATATCTTGGGACTCATGGGTCCCAATTCATCTCCAACTGGCTGTCTTATATGGTCCAAGAAGACCCCTAGGCACTAGAGCCCAGGTGTGAAGGCCAACCCTGCGCCAAATACCAACTATATTTCAGACCCTGTCTCCAGGAGTAAAATAAAGCTGTCTCCAGTAAAATTCCAATACAGCCTAAAGGCAGAAACGTATCTGAGACACTTAAAATAATCTGTTAGGGGCATTTCACACCCTAAACTATTTATTTTACATGTAGCTCTTTCACTGACAAGCCCAACAATACCTTTACAAGGTCGGTTCATTCCTCCATTACTGAGAAATCAGTATTTGAAGAGGCTGTAGATCTAAAGCCTCTGTCACTCTAGCTCCATTCCCCGATCTGCCTCCTTCGGCTTGACTGACAGCTGTGTAACTTCAAGCAAAGGAGCCATCCGTCAAATATGAGGAGGTGGCATTGGGCAGGGAATAGAGTTGGAGTGATAGTGGCTTCAGATCTACAACCTCATTTGTATGTCAATTCAAACGCTGATTTCTCAGAAAGGGAGAAATTGACTGACCATGTAAATGTATTGCTGGACTTGTCTTTGAACCCGCTACATGCACATATAAATAGTTTGGGGGTGAATCATGCTGACAGATTCCCTTTAACTACTTCCAGTCTATCTACCTATGCATCCTTATGGCAAAAATTAAATGTTTAAAAATAGGCCTAAATGGCATACAGTATATACACTTCTAAGTGGTATAACCAACACTTGAATCATGCAAGAAAAATAAGGAATAGGCCAAAAAATATAAAATCTCAATTTATTATTCAAAGGTTAGAAATTGTAGCAAGACAAGGAAATGTCCAAAAAACATGCCAAGGTTAAATGCTTACACCAGAATAATGAAAAAACAGCGTAGTATAATCTCTAAAGAGATTATAATACGTTTCCTTAATAGGGGGCATTGCCCCCATTGAGGAAGCCATACGGCAAAACGGCACTGTCGGGGTAGCCAGGCTATATGCACACCAGCAGCACCAGCGTTTACATAGACCTGTTTCACACTTCAGTTTTTTTTCCATCAGTCAAGATCCGCCGTTTTCCTAAAAAAAACGGATCCGCCATTTTGTTTGATCCGGTTTTTTTCCATTGTCTTGCATTACTGGCGGATCTTGACGGATGGCCATCCGTCGGATCCGTTTTTTTGCGGATCCGCCAATTTTTTTTCGTCCGCCGACTTGCCCGGACGGAGCTCTCTCTCTCTCTCTCATCCCCGGACTGCGGTTCCTTTAAAATTCTTCAACCAACGGATCCGTCAAATAACCGATCCGCTGGCATCCGTTAACTTCAGTTACCAACGGATCCCCTTTCCGCCATTTTGGCGGACTTTAACTGACAAGAAAAAACTGAAGTGTGAAACAGGCCATACATGTAAGTTTTCTGGCAGCCACAGTTATTTTGAGCAATCTGGTTTCATGTAACCATAGCTAGTATCTGCACATTAGCAGCATTATCGTTTACTGAATATGTATCTTCTTAAACATTATAGGTAGTTGGGGAATAATTATTGTGCACAGGGCGAATTATTATTTTATATCCCTTTCTATCTGCTTTCTATGACAGGCACTCAGCACCTTTTCACATTATGCATTATATGCATTGACTATACTATTTGCATTGGTTCTTTTTGGTTATGATAACCAGAGAATAAGTCTGTGCTGCATTTGATTTTCTGCTGTTTTGCACATTTATGATTTTGCATTATGCAAATATATTTCTGTCAGGCGCTGCACAGTACTTTATGCATTATATGTACTTTCCTTGCAATTAATGCACAGTAGATTTTTTATATAATCACATTGGCTGTCATGGAGTCTTTACAATAGGAACTGAGCGCTTCATGTAATTATTTTCTGAGGGCTTATTTTTGTTCTTTAGAGATTATAATACACTGTTCTTTCATTATTCTGGTGTAAGCATTTAACCTTGGCATGTTTTTTGGAAATTTCCTTGTCTTGCTACAATTTTTAACCTTTGAATAATAAATTGAGATTTTATATTTTTTGGCCTATTCCTTCTTTTTCTTGCATGATTCAAGTGTAAGATTTGGTTATACCATATAGTATTGGAAGGTGCTATTATATTGTGGATGAATCGATACTTCTTACTCTAGCCTCTTTCCATTATTTTGATATATGTACATATGGCAATAAAAAGAGAGTTCAAATGAATGTCAGCCAACAAATAAAACTCCTATTGATTAAGTTACAAATGTAGACCTTAACAAGCCATAAATCAAATAAATCAACTAATCTAAATCAGAAGCAACACTATGCAAATTACATCTGGCATGACCATTATTGAATTCGACTGTGTCAAGCTTAAATTAAGGCAAGCTTATTTCTTGCATTTTCTATCATTTGAAATATTCAGTTTTTGATGTAAAAGCATGAACAATTTATAAACATTTTAGATTGTGATGGGACCTGTGGCCTAGTTTACTGTTAGATAAGACTTTATATGTCTCTCACAATAACACAGAAATCTGGCTTAGTGAATACATTCGCTATGGAATTCTTAATAGTTTACTGAAAGATGCCGTCAGTCCCCTTTCTCCACACTCCAGTTCAGTCAATATTCCCTTGATAAATGAAAGCCTGAAATGTGTTAGCAAACCAAGCAGCCTGTCTCACATTAGCAATGACAAATGAAGATCACTTTCACCTCGCTAAGTTCAAAATTGAAAACAAACTACCCTTTGGCGGATAAAGTATATAGTATTGGACTATAATCATTTTCATTTCTGGATTAGGATATAAACAACTGATGTTATTGCAGTACTTATTAATCGATATATGAGTCCACAGGCCCAAGAAGAGTTTTTCATTTTCGCCATGCTTACAAAGCTGGGAGTTGAAATATAGGACAAGCAAAGAAATGCTTTTCAACACTTAACAAAGGGCCTTTCTTCGTATATACAAGGACAAATTACAAAATGATGTAGAAGGCAATAACGTTTTTAGACACTGGTTACACATGATTAGTAAAGTCTATGCAATCTTCTATAGCTCTACAGAGCAACTCAATTCTGTTTGAGCTATATATGGTAGGACAGCAATTTGTAATAAATGCTGTATACAGATCACCACATCTGCAATCTTAGGTCGTTTTCTTGGCAACCGTAATGTGGTCCCATTTTAGTGTTTATACTATGGCAATACCTGAAATTCTCGTGGTTATACGAAACCAAATTTAGATATCCATAGAGAAGACATCAAACAAGGTCACTGAAAAGGGCATAAAATCCAAACACACCACAATAAAAAAAGAGGCCATCCTTGCCATAACTGGTTAAATATCAATAAACTGCTGGATACAGACAGGCCAAAGTGATATGTGGTGCAGGTCCTTGTTGGGTGTATTTACATTGTGCTAGACAGCCTGCCTGATTTAACGGTATGGGAGTGACCAATAGGCTGCCAGCATGGTGCACTACATGTATCTGTGTGACTTGCATCTTATACAAGCCTTAAAGGGGTTGTTTGACCTTAGACTACAAGTATGCAGTCACCCTAGGTGACTGCAGACTTGAGAATCCTCACATCGCATGCATTGCACATTGCGAGGGTTCTCCGCTGCCGGCACAGCAGGCTCTTGACCGCAAGCTTACAATTTGCATACATACAGTCATGTGCAGACTAGACGTGAGTGTTCTCACTCATTGCAAGTGTATTGAGTGAGGTCAGGCACAGTCTAGGAAGGCATGAGGCCAGAAGTATGCAATTTGCATACTTGAGGTCACATGACCACCAGCTGGAATAAGGCCGGACAACCCATTTAACCTGTAATAAGAAACTAGAACTTCGCATGGCTCATGCTGATTAAAAAAGACACTGCTACAACTAACCCTTCTCATGGATGACAAACTAACTCCATCACGTCTCACTGTGGCCTGTTTGCGTCTTGCAGCATATTGGTATTGTAGCCAGTTATTGGTAAGTGTGGCTTCTTTTTTCTGTGAAGTGTTGCGGCATCATAACATCTAGTCTCAGCCCACTAATTCAGAAACAACAGAAAATTAGAGAAGTAGTATAGAAAACTGAGGAGCAAACAAAAGCGCAACAGGGTCTTAACTGATAACACGTCGAGAAACCAATTGTTAGGCGTCGGGTTCCGCCACTGCACAGCGGGAATCCTGAACCTTGCCATCTGCGGTCTCCCATTCCTCTCCAGCCGCAGTGGAGCCTGCTCAGCAGACTCCATGATCCCAGTGTTCTGCCCACACCAGCATCGTGTGTTCGGTTGCTGCAGCCACCTCTTGTCCAGTTATGGCAATGCAGCCTGTCCAGCAGCAAAATACTCCAGAGTCTAAGTTCTCCCTTCGCTCCACTGAGCATGCTCAGGAGACGATCTCCCATTGGGGATCGGGTGTCACATGCTCAGGTCCTTCTCCAGTTCCGATTGGTCCATCTGGATGATCAGGAAGGTCCCGGAAGGGCACAGCTATAAAAGGCGCGCATGGCCGCCCCGCCATGCGCTATGATAGACTCTGAGGCTAATGTATTTAGTGTATGTGTGATGATGGATGAATGAGCCTGGTGACTGACGCATTATAATTTCCCCCTCCTTGGATATTACGTATGTGTTAGGGTGAGGGATTAGATTCAGTACGTTAGTTCTACACTGCATAGCGCCGCAGTGTTGCTCCACATCCACCACTAGCGCCTAGGGCGTCGGCCAGTATAGAACTCCTTGGCCACTGCTATCGCAGCGTCCGCTAGTTACGCCATGTGCTTTAGTAGCGCTTTCCAGCCCAGTTATTAGGCTGGTTAGTGGCGCCCGTCAGGGCGGATACTGCACACATTGCAGCAGTGGTTCACACCCAGTGACCTGTGACGTTAACAGGTTGCGGTTTTTTGCCGGCAGGCACGTGTTACGTGAATCAACGGCGCACGTGTCTGTTATCACTGGTTCAGTTGTTACGCATCGGTGTCCAGCTTTACTCCTACACGCCTTTCCCTCATTGTTTAGCAGCAGTTGGTCACCTGTGCACGGTGGGCCCTGGGCTGCGAACGCACCTTATTTATTATTTCATTATTTCATTATTTTCAATTATCTTTTAACCTTTCGTAATTTATTTTACGAACTCGGTGCCTAGTAAATCATTTTTTACAATGCACCCAAAACCTAGAAGGATACAGACCTTTGAAAACTAATTGACAAAATAGACTGTCAGCAAACATTAGAATCAAAAATGACAAGTAAGAAAAGGTTATGTCACTTTTGAATACATTAATAATTCATTATCTTGGTTTCAGGGGAAAAAAAGTTTTCGGAGATTTTTACAATCATAAATCTTTAGTATTTTAGAACATGAACGCAATAAATGTTGTGTAGAAATGTTTGTATTAGTCGCTTAGTAAATTGTTCTATAGCTGATATTGTAGTACTCAAAAGGCAGAAATGTTGTAAAGAGATAGAGGAAAAGCTTTCCTGCTTCCTGACAGAAGTTGAATGATGAGAGTAAAATGTGAGGTGTTTACTGCATAGATCAAAGTATGGATAATCGGAAACAAAAAATAAGACCATATTTTAACACTAAGTAGGAGAGATACAATGCCTATATCTAAATTAGAAGCACAATACAGAATATAAATCTATATGTACAACAATTTAACCCATTTCTGCATTGTATCAGGGAACTGTCACGCTGCTGCTATGCAGGTAGATGCAAGCTCCACTAGATGGCAATAGAGTGGAGGGAGGACCCCACACAGCAAGAGCAGATCTGCAGCGCGGCTACCAGCAGGTGGCAGCAGAATAGTCAAACAAGCTAGCCTGGCACCTGAATGAGGCAGAGAAAGGTTAACCCTTGACATGATCCGACCGGGAAAAAGAGACAGGGTACAAAACCCGGCCTGGATCATGACAGGAAAATTCTGATCTCTGATTTTAACACCATGATCAAAAACAACAACATAATAAAAGAAAATGCTTTCTTTAAGAAGATGTGTCACTTGCTCAAAAGTATTGAGTTAAATACCATGTAAAAACCCCAAAGCTATCCTGATTTTGCCAACCTTTACAGTTTTGCACTGCATCACTCTGTTGCAGAGGTATTCAGATTTGCTGCTTTTGAGCGCAGCATGTCAAATCTCTGCTCAACTGTGTGTTTACGTAGAGTCTTCTTTGTGTGGATGTCCTTTCACCCCTCCCTTGCACATACTGCCATTCACTGATAAGAAAAGTCTGAGACTAAAGGGCCTGTCACACTAAGAGATATCGCTAGCAATATCGCTATAACTTGTGACGTTATAGCGATATTGATAGCGATATCGCTGTGTGTGATACTTACCTAAAACCCGCTCCCCCGCTGCTTATCGCTGATCGCGCAAGAACAGGCTGGACCGTTTCTCGTCGTCAGCTTCCTGCGGCGCTTCCTGCTGTGACGACGAGCGAAGCGTGGAGCCGGGCGGGAGGAAGCAGGATCGCCTAGTGTGACAGGTAAGTAGCGACCCCCGTCCCTAGCGATGTCGCTAGTGAGATCTGCCTGTGTGGCAGCTCACTAGCGACCACTTAGCGATGCACCAGCAATCCTGACCGCGTCATATCGCTGGTCGGGATCGCTGGTACATCGCTAAGTGTGACAGTACCTTTAGGGTCCCGTTACACATGGCGACACTCCAGTGATCCCAACAACGATACAACCTGGTAAGGATCGCTGGTGCGTCGCTACGTGGTCGCTAGTAAGCTGTCAAACAGGCAGATCTACTCAACAACGCAGCAACGATACGGCCATCCGTATAACGACCTTGGCGGTCGTTGGGACCTTGTCACACAGCAGCTATTCTGACGACACAGACCTCGATAGGCGTGCTTCAGTGGTGCCTTTTCCATGCCCCTCTGCTCTGATTGGTGGCCACTACTGCGCTATCACTACGTGGTTTGCTTCAGCGTCCCTGTCTGAGTCGCTAGTGTGCTATTTATTTGTGGATCCACAGTCACTGACACGTGGACACGTGATTATTATAACTGTACATGTTAATTATTATGATTGCATATAATTGATAGCTGACCTATAAAAGGAAATGCTATAAAGATCCTAATTTGAGACTACCAATTGGAGCTGAGGGGGCGTTGAAAAGACAACGCAAAATCACGCCTGCGTCCCTGAGTTCCGAGTCGCCAACGAGGTCGCTCGTCATTGTTATGGAGTCAAACGCAGCGATGCATGCTGGCCAGCGGGACACCAACAATCAAAAAATGGCCTAGGACATTCAGTGATATCGCAGCGGGGGGCCAGTCACCACTATGTGTCACACGTAGAGAGATCGCTGGTGAGGTCGCTGTTGCGTCACAAAACCTGTGACGTTTCAGCGATCTCGCTAACGATCTCGGTATGTGTGAAGTACCCTTAAGGAAAAAAAGGTAAACAGCTCACCTTCCATTGTGGAAAAAACTTGTGTTCACTTAGGAACCCTGGTAGATCTTGTTTGGTCAGAGTGTGGTGCAAGGAGTGTAGGAACACACCTGGTGTATATACAGTTATGAATAAAGGTTGCTAACCAGAGACATGTAAGCTTATGGATCCTTAATCTTTTTTATCTTTTTCTATTTTTCTCACAATGATTTTAATTGCATAGTAAAAGTTATATTTTAACATTTTTCATTGGTACTGGAGCCCAGTCTTTATGGAAATAAGACTTCCAAAGTGAAAGGCTGCCACACTGCTAGAACAGCTGCTGAGTAGGGATTGGCAGCGTCTGAGAGGGAGGTGTGAAGAAACGCTCAGTTGGTCTACAACGAGAGATATCATATATTGCACTGCAAAAGCAACAAATGTGAATAACTCTGCAGTGGAGTAATGTTGATCAAAATACAAAAGAGCAGCAGATCAGGGGAGTGCATGGATTTTTACAACTCTTTTTTTAGCAAGTGACAGGTCTCCTTGAATAATATGTCACCATAGACAATAGTGAAGACTCTTTCAACCTCTACATCCAAACAACTCTGAAACTTTTGAAAGACCATAGGACTATCATATAATGATATATGATCAAGCAGCTTCCTGTCATGAGTGAGTCACATCCTCTTCGGAAATCTGGGGTTAGAAAATCACTACACATTGTGAATCGCAGATCTTCCATTTAGCCTGCGTGTTTGTGTTTCATATTAAATGGATTTAGTTTCCTTCAGTGCTGAAGAGGCTAATGACCCTTTTTATGCTGGTTAGAAACTTGTAGCTCCATCTCACAGCTGTTCCTGACCTGGTCATTTTCTCTCCATATTAAGATCTGGCCAGACCTTCTCTTCCTCACCAGTGAACGTTTTATTTCCTAGCTCCTTATGGTATCTGAGCTGAGTTGGAGATCATTGTTCCTGCTGGAGAATGTTGCATGCTATTTTTGGGTGTATACTTTCCTCATTGTCCTATTCATATTTGGCTTGTACTTTCCTACCCTTCCCTATTTGCCTCTCAACTTTTGGTGAGTGTTTTTTTATGTTAGTTGCTTTTTGTTATCCCTGTTTGTCTTACGTGTTTATACACTAGCATTTCTGTCCCAGGTCTTCTGAGGGAGGGAATAGCTTAGTGTATAACAGCAGAACAATAAGACTGGTGTCCCAAACCTCCACACATTCATAGGTACTTTTGGGAGCAGGGATATTTAGGGTCCCAGCCCTAGGGACAGCACAGGGCCCCTTTCCCTATGTGCATAGAGTCACAGCATGACACATCCTATGTTTGTTATACATATACTCAAAGAAGGTTTCTAACACCCAATAAACTCTTATAAGTAACTCCAAATTAAAAAAAAGAAAAATGTATTTAATATACACTACTTTTTGAATTTCATGTAATTTCCATGCAATTGATCCTTTGGGGTCCTCCATGTTCTGGCTGCATGACTGCAGAATTCAGCTGCACAAAGTTTGGTTGGACTGTGTCCCATGGTAACATGTATATGTGCACAGGAACTCGCATACACATAAGGATAGGATTTTTTTATTTTTCATGCATTGAAGCAATAAAAGAGAAAGAGATAGTATTATTGTAGATGTTGGTAGTTTGCCCTTTTTTAGCTAGCATTGGTCATGAACATCTTGAAAATATACAATGAGCTTTCAATGACAGTGAAAATATAATCTTCTAAATCTTTGGTAAAAGTGAGAACCTAAGCCTGGTTTCAAACAGTTGGACACTGACCAAAAGATGAGACCACTTAATGGCTCTACTTTACATCATAACGTGTTATAGTAAAGAATGTTTGGCCCAGTACAATTGTAGGGGCCTTGGTTTTGTCGCCATAATGCAAAACACTCTATAATCTGTGGGGGATTCGCTCTCTCTGGTAGGCATTATGGCATTAGGCCTTAGGTAGTGTTTACATAGGCAATGCAGTTTTGGTCCAAACACACACAGTTTTTTATTTGTTTCCACAGACTGCACAGCACCAAAACAAACTCATAAACATAAATCCCCATTCCCCAGCCTTGTCTAGGTGGTAACTAAACAGAACAGACCCTGGCTTCTCATACTGAGGTAGCCCCAGTTCAGTCAAAACAAAACAGCTATTGTCCTTAGCAATCACTGATATTTGTGGTTCTCTGCGCACGGTCTGTGCAGACACTTCTCAGAGAGGGAATCTGTTTTGTCTCTCTCTTAATCTCCAAGACGCATCCAGTCTGGTCAGCTTCCCTGAGCTGACTGACTAAGGAGAACACCTATCCTAGATATAGGCAGGCTATCCAGGTGCTCTAATCAGAAAATGTAGAGCTATGATTTAACCCTAGCCAACCTGGCTGACTTTGCTACAAGTGGCAGTTTTGAAGTGCACTGAGATAAGACTCCAATTTTCTTTTTATTAGGGAACAGTTACACAGGAGTACTCTTAATTGCACATTTAACAGTGTCTCCTTCTCATACATAAATCAACTTTAACAATCTTTCATACTCATACAGATAGCTATATCAATAATATATTGAAGTATTGAATAACTGTACATACAAATTGTAAAATGTAGTAACAACTTTGCACTTACCATTTATACTTAGAAAAAGAATAAGGCTTCATTCAGATGTATTCATTTACTATAGCAAAAAAAAAAAACAGCATTATCCAATTTTCACCCATTTATGGTACATATCCATTTATATCATCAGTGTGGCATTCATTTTTCTTGTATACAAAAAAGATACAACATTTCGAAGGTTATCCTACCCAATAAACACTAAAAAATGGACAGTACTCATATCACAAACAATGGTCTGCATAAAAACAAAACAAACAGACATGTGAAGATGCCTATAGACTATAGTAGGCCTATAGCAAGCAAGAGACTATTCACAGCTCACACGTCCTATAAGTTTGGATTAAGCAGCCGGATTATGCTGCCAAATGCTCAGTGCAAAAAGATAGCATTCCAGACTTCTTTAAATCTTATTGGTTCTTTACTTTCTTAATATTAAAAGAAGTCACAGCTCTGCACGAAAAAAGTTATGCATTTTGTCATACACAGAATAGCACAGTTTAGCTATGAGATGTGAGAAAGAGAATGGCTGCCCCTGGGCCCACCTGCATGGTGGAGGACCCACTCTTTCGCACCAGTTTCAGCTGTATTTTTCTTCTTAGTACACCGGTACAATTAGAATCATAGAATCATAGAATCGTAGAGTTGGAAGGGACCTCCTGGGCCATCTGGTCCAACCCCCTGCTCAAAGCAGGATTCGCTAAATCATCCCAGTCAGATGTCTGTCCAGCCTCTGTTTGAAGACTTCCATTGAAGGAGAACTCACCACTTCTCGTGGCAGCCTGTTCCACTCATTGATCACTCTAACTGTCAAAAAGTTTTTTCTAATATCTAATCTGTGTCTCCTCCCATTCAGTTTCATCCCATTGCTTCTAGTCTTTCCTTGTGCAAATGAGAATAAAGTTGATCCTTCTACAATGTGACAGCCCTTTAGATATTTGTAGACAGCTATTAAGTCTCCTCTCAGTCTTCTCTTTTGCAAACTAAACATTCCCAAATCCTGCAACCTTTCCTCATAAGACAGGGTTTGCAGACCGGTCACCATTCTGGTCGCTCTTTTCTGAACTTGCTCCAGTTTGTTGATGTCTTTTTTAAAATGTGGTGCCCAAAACTGGACACAATATTCCAGATGAGGTCTGACCAAAGAGGAGTAGAGGGAAATAATGACTTCACGTGATCTAGACTGTATGCTTCTGTTAATACATCCTAGAATTGCATTTGCCTTTTTTGCTGCTGCATCACACTGTTGACTCATATTCAGTCTGTGATCTATTAGTATACCCAAGTCTTTTTCACATGTGCTGTCACTTAGCCCTATTCCTCCCATTCTATATATGCTTTTTTCATTTTTATTGCCCAGATGTAGTACTTTGCATTTCTCCCTGTTAAAAACCATTCTGTTAGTTGCTGCCCACTTCTCCAGTTTATTTAAATCTTTTTGAATCCTCTCTCTCTCTTCTCTAGTATTAGCTATCCCTCCTAGCTTTGTGTCATCAGCAAATTTAATCAGTTTACCCTCAATTCCTTCATCTAAATCGTTGATAAAGATGTTGAACAATACAGGGCCCAGGACAGAGCCCTGTGGTACCCCACTTGAGACATTCTTCCAACTGGATGTGCAGCCATTTACGACCACTCTTTGGGTCCGATCACTAAGCCAGTTATGAATCCACCTAACAGTTGCCTTGTCCATTCCATACTTAGTCATTTTTTCAATAAGAATTGTATGAGAGACTTTGTCAAATGCTTTGCTGAAGTCAAGATATACTATATCTACAGCATTTCCTTGATCCACCCAATCAGTGATACCGTCATAGAAGGAAATTAAGTTAGTCTGACATGACTTATTAGTTAGAAACCCATGCTGACTCTGTTTAATCACTTCATTCTTATCCAGGTATTGACATACATGTTGTTTAATAATTTGTTCAAAGATCTTTCCTGGTATAGAAGTCAGACTCACCGGCCTATAGTTGCCTGGGTCCACCTTCTTCCCCTTTTTGAAGATAGGAACAACATTTGCTCTTCTCCAGTCTTCTGGCACTTCTCCTGTTCTCCAAGAATTTTCAAAGATTATGGAGAGGGGTTCAAAAATTTCTTCTGCTATCTCCTTCAGTACTCTGGGGTGTAATTCATCTGGACCTGGAGACTTGAATTCATTTAGGTTAGCTAAGTGTTTCCTCACTATCTTTCTGTTTATAGATATCCTGGATTCTTCTATTCCCTTAATAGGACAGTGAATAACAGTTGATGTTACATTTCCTTTCTGAGAGAAAACAGATGCAAAATAGGAATTTAAAAGTTCAGCCTTCTCAACATCCTGTCTTACCATTTCATCATTTTCATCCTGTAAAAATCCTATAGCATCTTTTACTTTTCTTTTACTTTTGACATATCCCCAAAATCCTTTATTATTGCTTTTGACATCTCTTGCAAGCCTCAATTCATTTTCAGCTTTAGATAATCTGATAATAAATAATCTGATAATAATTAAATCCCATGATAGTGCATGGAGCCATGGGCCCTGTGCCCTATAATAATCTTTATTTTTATATAGCGCTAACATATTCCGCAGCGCTTTACAGTTTGCACACATTTTCACTATCACTCTGATTTGCAAGCTGCATGCCAATTTTGGTCTGTCTCATAAAGGAACAAGTAAAATGCTTCATGCATTGAAGGCATGTGCCAATATCAGTGCTGAAAACATTACATGTGCCATGTATAAACTGTCAGGTATCCATTTTCTTTTCGTATTGGTTGGAAGGCAGGTTAAGAGAGATTCACAGTATGTTTGATGCTACCCAAGGAAGAAGGCAGTGCTAAAATACATGTAAGGGGACCAGGGTGGTAGTCATGGCGAGGGGCTGTTGTGTTCCCACCCCCTGGCACCCCACAAAGAAAACACAATGTCCCATCTGTTGTGTGATGTGTGTGCAGTGACACTCACTTTTGAGTTAGAGTCCTTTCAGGTTGCAGCATCCCGGTGTTCTTCAGCATCACACAATGATTATCAGAGTCCAAGTTCATTTTTAACAAAACTTTACTCAGCTCTTCCAGTTTAGTCACAGACACTGCACAGTAATCTTCATAAAGTATAAACATTCCTTTCACTGTGTTGTCCCTTGTTCTTCCTGAAATCTCTCGTTCCCATACCGTATCCTCCGATACCGCAGCTCCCCGACTAGCCGAACTAGCTTGTGCATGGCGTTCCCCTTCCATTTTCCCTTCCGTGGGAGAAACTAAAGAATGCCGCTGCCAATCCTTCTCAAACCATAGGTCTTGGACATTCTGGGATTTCCCATTAAACCTAGCCACTGTCACTCTCGTGCTGCCATGGTCCTCTCGTGCTAGTGTGACTTTCAGCCCCAAAGGCCCTGGACTTCTGGGTTCTATTCCTTGAACTGTTACTGCCACAACCTCACTGTCCTTGCTCCACTCTCCAACTAACTCACCACAGGAAGTCCCCAACTCACATTGCTCTGGCCCCTCCTACTCAGGAATGTACTCTGACATGTGGACCTAACTTAACTCATTAATTTCCCCCCACACTAAACTGTAATCTTATCACGGTATCGAAACATACATGATAAATGTAAAACTTATACACGTTTTAATAACCATATCACAATAATCACATCAATGGTATTACGACTTTTGACCACACACAAACAATATGAAGAGAGGTGTATGACAGTTCCTGTCTCACCCCTTACATGCACATTGGGGCTAGTGCCATGCCAGCTTTTGCATAGCTTATAGGTAAACACTAAGACCCCGATTTATCATTGTCTTTGCTTTTTTATTTAGTTTTGTGTGTTTGTGTGCCTTTTTTGTTTGCAACCATTTCATTATTCAATTTGCACCTTTTTTAGTCAATTCTAGGCTATGTGCCCACGTATACAGAAAATTTCTGCTTCAAAACCGGACTCCTTCCCAGAAAACGCGCGTTTTATTTCCGCGTGGTTTTTGCGAACAAACATGCGTTTTTCATGCGTTTTTTCCGGGCGTTTTCTGACTCATAGAAAATAGCAAAAGCGCGGACTTTTCTGCAAAAATTAATGAGCATGCTGCGTTTTTTTACTGCTAAGTGTTTTTTGCGCGGAAAAAAACGCATCAATGTGCACAAAAAGTGCAGAATTCATTTAAAATGAATGGGATGCTTCTATGCGTTTTTTAAGCGTTTTGACCGAGACAAACACTTCAAAAACGCTTACGTGCGCACGCAGCCTTAATCAAAGCAGGGCCACCACCACTCCATAGAGATATAGATTTCGGTCTAAGGAAAGGATTTACTTTGGCTCCCATTCAGATGAAGACTTAAGTCTAAGTGAGGATTGCCATTAGGTTAGGGTCCTGGAAAACAAGAAATGCCTTAACGTGGCTTCCAAGTACACATAAATTGGCCATTTTATGCTCTAAACTTTCTCAAATTTTCATACTTCTAATGCAGTAATGCAATTCAATTCTCATTTTTCATGTTTGCATGTTATGGCGCTACAGTGTGCTTCCTTTTTTGTTTGAATGCATATGAGTTGGTGACTCTAGGTTAAGCACCTGTTCACGCTATGCTTATGCTTGGATGTGACGGTCAGTTTTTGAAATTTGTGATCATAATGTCATAAACTGGGACATTGTCCTTGAAAATAAAAGTACACTAAAAGACTAAAAGTAGTTAAAAATAACTGCAAGGGATGCAAAAAATTACAAAAAAATAAAACAATTATGGAATTAAAGGGGGCAGTGACAAGGCATGAATCCCCTTAACGCTGAATGACGGAATAACAACCATAGGCAGGGTCTAACAGGTGTTCTGCAAGTACAAATCTAACAGGTGATAGGTCTTATGCCTTGCAATACACATGTATTGCAAAGCATTAGAGCTGTGATGAGACAAATAAAACCCATGGCGGGATTAAGTAAAAAAAAAAAGCAAAAAGAAAATTGTGAAAACAAAAAAAGAAGCACACTGTAGTGCCATAACATGCAAACATGAAAAATGAAAATTGAATTGCATTACTGCATTTTGTTTGTATGACATTATGATCATCTCTTAGCCATTAGAAGTTAACCTTTTTGAAGTTTAGTGTCCTTGCAGCTCCTCTACTTCACACCTTATTAAAAGATATACGTGATATGCTTATTATTTTGTGATCAAGTAATCCCCAGTCGATAAATTTGATATTCTGTCTGGCACATTAGTTAAAGTTAGGTCCAAAAATACCCCCCCTCCTCTTGTTGGGTCCTGAGCCAGTTGTGAAAGGTAATTGTCTTCTATAATTGCTAAAACACTGTATCTTTTCTGAATCTCCAGGTTTCTGCTCCCCAGTTTACAGTATATGGAAGAAAAGTACGCTTGTTGTTCCAACTCCTTGGTTAAAATAATTCAGATTTATGCAAATTCTTTAAAACATGGTAAGCTCCTAGGTCGCACTAAGTGCAGAAAACTATACGACATAAAAAATGAAAATATCATATACATAATTAACATTGAAGAATACAAAAACATATCAATGTTATAATATAATCCTAATAATGAAACATGATTTTGTTGCATCTGTTTAAACCATTTGGAAACCTGGCACCTAGATTATAAATGCAATAGACTTCTCGAGTAAGTAAGCGGCATCTGATATCTCCACCCCACAAAGGGTAGAGTAGTGCCTGTAGCCAAAAGACACGTTATTGCAGTTCTTTAGAGATCAAAACCCTCCTTTTTATACCAATTCCTGAGCCTCTTATTCACCTCCCTAAATTCCCGCTGCTTCTTGGCTTGACAGGTGGTATAGGTAGTATTTCAGATAATACTGTCATTGAGGTCCTTGACTTAAGTTTATGGCCTAATTCCTTGAACTCATTTTTAAGGACCTTTCAGCTACGTCCAATTTCCTCATTGGTGCCAATGTGCACCATGACCTTCGAGTTCTCACCAGCCCCTCCCAGTAATCTGGAAAGTTGATCAATGATGTGTTGAATTTGAGTACCACTAAGACAACCAGGGCTGCCACTAGGAATTTCGGGGCCCATACTGGCAAAATTTTCAGGGCCCCCTTGAGACTCCACCCAGACTCCACCCCAGCCCCGCCTCCACCCCTCAAACTGTCCACAGTCCCACCTCTCTCTCTTGGAAAAACTCCACTTCTCGCCAATCACACATTAACAGTTTCCATAGCCAGATCACACATATAGCCAGCATCTTTTGTTTTGGCCAAAAGATTTTTTAAGCCGCCACCACAACAAAGTACACTCTTTTGGCTGGGCCCTACTCTACTCTAACTTATTAAACATTTGTTAAAATATCCAATACAATTTAGGTATATTTTTATTTATTTTTCAATTTTTAAAATGACCAATAATATCACATACAAGGGACAAATAGCACCGTACCATGACCAGACACCATATTACCACCACATAGTGACCATAATACCACATACAAGGAACAAATACTGCCACACCATGTCCAGACCACATTTTACCACCACATGGTGACCAATAATACCACATACAAGGAACAAATACCACCACACCATGGCCGGACAACATATTACCCCCAATAGTGACTGAATACTACAATACTGATCAGTAGAGTTGAGCGACTTTTGGTTTTTTAGGGTCGCGTTTCGTTTCGTGAAACCCGACTTTTCCAAAAGTCGGGTCGAGCAAGATCGTCCGATTATAGGGAATCATAGAATCATAGAATCATAGAATCGTAGAGTTGGAAGGGACCTCCTGGGCCATCTGGTCCAACCCCCTGCTCAAAGCAGGATTCGCTAAATCATCCCAGTCAGATGTCTGTCCAGCCTCTGTTTGAAGACTTCCATTGAAGGAGAACTCACCACTTCTCGTGGCAGCCTGTTCCACTCATTGATCACTCTAACTGTCAAAAAGTTTTTTCTAATATCTAATCTGTGTCTCTTCCCATTCAGTTTCATCCCATTGCTTCTAGTCTTTCCTTGTGCAAATGAGAATAAAGTTGATCCTTCTACAATGTGACAGCCCTTTAGATATTTGTAGACAGCTATTAAGTCTCCTCTCAGTCTTCTCTTTTGCAAACTAAACATTCCCAAATCCTGCAACCTTTCCTCATAAGACAGGGTTTGCAGACCGGTCACCATTCTGGTCGCTCTTTTCTGAACTTGCTCCAGTTTGTTGATGTCTTTTTTAAAATGTGGTGCCCAAAACTGGACACAATATTCCAGATGAGGTCTGACCAAAGAGGAGTAGAGGGAAATAATGACTTCACGTGATCTAGACTGTATGCTTCTGTTAATACATCCTAGAATTGCATTTGCCTTTTTTGCTGCTGCATCACACTGTTGACTCATATTCAGTCTGTGATCTATTAGTATACCCAAGTCTTTTTCACATGTGCTGTCACTTAGCCCTATTCCTCCCATTCTATATATGCTTTTTTCATTTTTATTGCCCAGATGTAGTACTTTGCATTTCTCCCTGTTAAAAACCATTCTGTTAGTTGCTGCCCACTTCTCCAGTTTATTTAAATCTTTTTGAATCCTCTCTCTCTCTTCTCTAGTATTAGCTATCCCTCCTAGCTTTGTGTCATCAGCAAATTTAATCAGTTTACCCTCAATTCCTTCATCTAAATCGTTGATAAAGATGTTGAACAATACAGGGCCCAGGACAGAGCCCTGTGGTACCCCACTTGAGACATTCTTCCAACTGGATGTGCAGCCATTTACGACCACTCTTTGGGTCCGATCACTAAGCCAGTTATGAATCCACCTAACAGTTGCCTTGTCCATTCCATACTTAGTCATTTTTTCAATAAGGATTGTATGAGAGACTTTGTCAAATGCTTTGCTGAAGTCAAGATATACTATATCTACAGCATTTCCTTGATCCACCCAATCAGTGATACCGTCATAGAAGGATATTAAGTTAGTCTGACATGACTTATTAGTTAGAAACCCATGCTGACTCTGTTTAATCACTTCATTCTTATCCAGGTATTGACATACATGTTGTTTAATAATTTGTTCAAAGATCTTTCCTGGTATAGAAGTCAGACTCACCGGCCTATAGTTGCCTGGGTCCACCTTCTTCCCCTTTTTGAAGATAGGAACAACATTTGCTCTTCTCCAGTCTTCTGGCACTTCTCCTGTTCTCCAAGAATTTTCAAAGATTATGGAGAGGGGTTCAAAAATTTCTTCTGCTATCTCCTTCAGTACTCTGGGGTGTAATTCATCTGGACCTGGAGACTTGAATTCATTTAGGTTAGCTAAGTGTTTCCTCACTATCTTTCTGTTTATAGATATCCTGGATTCTTCTATTCCCTTAATAGGACAGTGAATAACAGTTGATGTTGCATTTCCTTTCTGGGAGAAAACAGATGCAAAATAGGAATTTAAAAGTTCAGCCTTCTCAACATCCTGTCTTACCATTTCATCATTTTCATCCTGTAAAAATCCTATAGCATCTTTGACTTTTCTTTTACTTTTGACATATCCCCAAAATCCTTTATTATTGCTTTTGACATCTCTTGCAAGCCTCAGTTCATTTTCAGCTTTAGCTAATCTGATTTGTGCCCTGCAGGTTCTGCAGACAGCATTATATTCTTCTTTAGATATGCCTCCCTCTTTCCATTTTATAAACATTTTTTTCTTCCTTTTTAGCATGTGCTTAAGTTCTGTGTTCATCCATCCTGGTTTCCTTAAATGCTTCCTATTCTTCCCTCTTTTCGGAATTGTTAACAACTGTGCTTTGAGAATTTCATTTTTCAAGATTTCCCATCCTTCCTGGACATTTTTGTCTTTAAGGATATCCAGCCATTGGATCCCTCCAATTCTCTTTCTGAATCCCTTAAAATCTGCCTTTCTGAAATCTAACCTTGACGTCTGAGTCTTCACAGGTCTTCCACCTCTAGTAATCCAAAATTCTAAAATAGCATGGTCGCTACCTCCTAGGGTCCCAGCCACTTTTACCTCCTCAACCATTTCCTCCCTGTTTATAAGGATTAGATCCAAGGTAGCAGTTCCCCTTGTTTTCTCCCTTGCCTTTTGGAAGATAAAGTTGTCAGCAAGAGAGGATAAGAATTTCCTTGACCTGTTAGTTTTGCCTGAGAGAGATTCCCAACAAATGTCTGGATAGTTGAAATCTCCCATGACAACTATGTCATATTTTTTGGAGAACTTGGCCATCTGATGCATAAAGAGTTCATCTATATATTCGGCTTGCACAGGCGGCTGTCACGCGGCGGCTGCCGCGCGCTCCTCTCTCTGCCTCCTCCCGGCCGCACCTTACCCTTCCTCCGGCATCCTGCTTCCCTCTGCGCCGCCGTCCTCGGCCCTCCCCGGCTCCTCTTCTCTGTCCGGCGGTCCCCTTCGTCCGGTCTTCCGGACCGCGCCGGGTGCGCGCTCCCGCCCCTCCTGCTCGGCGGGCGCGCGCACATACTGTGCCTGGGCACGCGCGCTCCTCCTCCTCCTCCTGAGGACGCGCGCCTGCTCCTCCTCCACCTTAGGTCACGACCCGGAAGTCCTCCTACTAGCCCCTATATCTGGCCGCCTCTTCCTGCCAGCGGTGCCTGAGTATCACTGCTTTTCCCTAGTGATTTTGGCCGCCCTCTATGCTCGCTATCACGTCCTGTCCATCCGTGGCTCGTTCACCTCTCCTTTTTCCTCTTTCCTAGGTCCTGTGTCTCCCAGCCGTGCCCGCCTGTCCTGTGTCTCCCAGCCGTGCCCGCCTGTCCTGTGTCTCCCAGCCGTGCCCGCCTGTCCTGTGTCTCCCAGCCGTGCCCGCCTGTCCTGTGTCTCCCAGCCGTGCCCGCCTGTCCTGTGTCTCCCAGCCGTGCCCGCCTGTCCTGTGTCTCCCAGCCTTGCCGCCTGTCCTGTGTCTCCAAGCCGGTACCGTCAGTCCTGTACCCCCGACCCGGCTCTAGTAGTCTGTCTGTCGTTACTCTCCAGGGTACCAGCTGCCGTGGTAATAGTTACCCGCGGGCTTGCCCCAAACGCTCCCTGTATAGGGGGTGGTCCACCTGGTCAGCTCGCCCCCGGGAGGTTCGTTGCCACGGTCTAGCGGGCCCACCCCAGGTGTACCTTACAGAATACTCAGGCCATGGATTCCGCTGGTACCCCGACCCCGACCCAAAAGGAACTTTTGTTCCTTCGTGAGAATCAGGCGAGGATCATGTCGTTCCTCAAGTCGATGGAGTCCAGACTTTCATCTCTGCAAACCTCCGATCCGGGGATTGCCTCCCAGATCTCCGGCTTACAGCAGGAGCTTGCTCAGCAGCGCGACACCCAGGCCCATATTTTAAACTACATAGCTTCTGTAGATAACCGCCTTCTAGCTCTACAGACGGCGGCCGCTGTCCCTGTGCCTGCGGCAGCTTCCCAGTCCTCGCCCCGCTTGGCTAAACCCCCACGCTATAGTGGGGATCCCAAGCTCTGTCGGGGGTTCATTAACCAGTGTCAGTTGCACTTCGAGCTGGCACCCCTGCAGTATCCCTCCGACCGGGCCAAGGTGGCCTTTATGATTTCCCACTTAGAGGGTGAGGCATTGGCTTGGGTGAATCCTTTGTGGGAGCGAGATGACCCGATAGTCTCCCAGCTCGCAACCTTCTTGGAGACATTCCGCAAGGTCTTTGATGAGCCCGGGCGTCTGGTCTCCGCTACCGAGTCCTTATTCTGCCTTCGCCAGGGTGCTCTCTCTGTGGGACAGTACGCCATCCAGTTCCGTACGTTGTCTTCTGAACTAGGATGGAACAATGAGGCTTTAGTAGGGGCTTTTTGGCGTGGCTTGTCGCCCCGAATCAAGGATGAATTGGCAGGCAGGGATACACCTACTTCTTTGGAAGATCTCATCTCGCTGGCAACGCGAATTGACTTGCGTTTCCGCGAGCGTTCCCGCGAGGCCGTCAGGGAGAGAAGACCCACTCGGTTCTCTCCTCCGATGCGCAGTCCTCCCCGCGCCCGGCCTTCCACCTCGGCGTCAGCCCCTGAACCCATGCAGGTTGACCGACTCAGGCCCGCAGAGCTACGCCGCCAGGAGAGACTCACTCATGGTCTCTGTCTCTATTGTGGCAGTGCCTCCCACCTTCTACGTTCCTGTCCTGTGAGGCTGGGAAACTCCTCCGCCTAGGACAGGTAAGAGAGGCCTCCCTAGGTGCCTGCGACACCTCTCTACCTTTGACCCTTCCTGTTTTGTTTATCCAGGGATCCAAACGTTTCTCGGAGCTAGCCTATATTGACTCAGGGGCTGCTGGTAATTTCATCCAACTCGAGGCGGTGAAGAGATTGGGGATACCTGTTAGGTCCTTGGAGGTTCCCCGGCAGTTAGCCTCAGTCGACGGGATTCCCTTGCGCGAGACCGTAACGTTGGTCACTGAAGAGCTGGAATTACAGATCGGGGTCCTGCACCGTGAGAGAATAACCTTCTTCGTGCTGCCATCTCTATCCCACACCTTGCTCCTGGGCCTTCCGTGGTTGAGGATGCATGAACCTGTCCTAGATTGGCGGACCGGAGACATCCTTCGCTGGGGCTGCGTTTGCCAGACTAGATGTCTTCGTCCAGTACAACCCCTCAAATGCTCGTCTCCTGTCTCGGGTCCTGCGGATTTGCCCTCGGTCTATTGGGCTTTTTCAGATGTCTTTGATAAGAAAGAGGCGGAGGCTCTTCCACCGCATCGGCAATATGATTGCCCCATCGAGCTTGTTCCCGGCTCGACTCCGCCCCGGGGGCGAATCTATCCCTTGAGTCCACTCGAGTCCCAGGCCATGTCTGAATATGTACAAGAGAATTTGGCCAAAGGCTTCATCCGAAAGTCTTCTTCTCCCGCTGGGGCTGGCTTCTTTTTTGTTAAGAAAAAAGACGGGTCTCTCCGCCCCTGTATTGACTATCGAGGTCTTAACCAGATTACCATCAAGAACAGATATCCTCTGCCTCTCATCCCCGAGCTGTTCGACCGGCTGCGAGGTGCGCGAATCTTCTCTAAATTGGATCTCCGAGGAGCCTATAATCTCGTCCGTATTCGCTCCGGAGATGAATGGAAGACCGCCTTCAACACCAGGGATGGACACTACGAGTACCTCGTCATGCCCTTCGGGTTGTGCAACGCTCCCGCAGTTTTTCAAGAATTCGTGAACGACATCTTCCGAGACCTTCTGTACTCCAGTGTGGTTGTATACCTTGACGATATCCTGATCTTCTCTCCCGATCTGTCCACCCACAGAAGAGATGTCCGCCGAGTGTTGTTCCGATTGAGGGAGAATCGTCTGTACGCCAAATTGGAGAAGTGCGTCTTTGAACAGTCCTCCCTTCCATTTTTGGGATATATCATCTCCGACTTCGGCCTGCGTATGGATCCGGCGAAGGTGTCTGCCGTGCTCAACTGGCCACGTCCCCAAGGGGTGAAAGCCGTTCAACGATTTCTCGGCTTCGCAAATTATTATCGGCAGTTCATCCCTCATTTTTCCTCATTGGCCGGCTCTATCTCATCTTTGATTCGTAAAGGAGCCAACCCGCACGTCTGGACCCCTGAAGCAGAGGAGGCCTTCCTATCTCTAAAACGAGCTTTTACCACGGCTTCCGTACTCCATCGTCCTGAGGCCAACAAACCGTTCGTCCTCGAAGTGGATGCATCAGCAACTGGAGCCGGAGCGGTTTTGTCTCAAAAATCTTCTTCCGGTAAACTCGTCACGTGCGGCTTCTTTTCCAAGTCCTTTTCCACCCCAGAGCGGAATTATTCCATAGGGGACCGAGAACTGTTGGCCATCAAGTTAGCTCTAGAAGAGTGGAGATACTTATTGGAGGGCGCCGCACATCCCTTCACAATCTTCACAGATCATAAGAATCTAGCCTATCTTCGGTCTGCGCAGAGACTCAACCCACGCCAGGCCAGGTGGTCTCTGTTCTTCGCTCGATTCGATTTTGATCTACATTTTCGCCCAGGCAACAAGAACCTCAAAGCTGACGCCTTGTCCAGATCCTTCCTTCCCTCAGATGTCGAAGAAGAACCCACGCATATCTTGGATCCATCCCGGCTCATCACGGTGGCACCACTTTCTCTTCTCTCACCTCCACCTGGCAAGACTTTTGTGCTGGAGAAGGACCGAGGACGAATCCTTCACTGGGGACATGCTTCCAAGCTGGCTGGCCATCTCGGGATTAAGAAGACACTTCACCTGGTAGCCCGCTACTACTGGTGGCCGACTCTTCCCCAGGATGTCCGGGATTTCGTCGCCTCCTGTCTCTCCTGTGCCAAGATCAAGGTGCCTAGGCAGTTACCTTCTGGGCTTCTACACCCGCTTCCTATACCCTCGTCCCCCTGGCAACACATTGCCATGGACTTTATTACGGACCTACCCCACTCTGCCAACTGTACAGTCGTCCTAGTGGTGGTTGATAGGTTTTCTAAGATGGCACACTTCGTTCCCCTTTCCGGCTTACCATCAGCTCCAGCCTTGGCGAAGATCTTTGTTCAGCACATCTTCCGTCTTCATGGACTGCCCCAACATATTGTTTCTGACAGAGGAGTCCAATTTACCTCTCGCTTCTGGAGAGCCCTATGCAGATCAATGGATGTCACTCTCGACTTCTCCTCATCCTACCACCCCCAGTCCAACGGTCAGGCTGAACGGACAAATCAGTGCTTGGTGAACTACCTCCGGCATTTTTCCAATGTCCACCAGAACGACTGGGCTGAACTTCTCCCGTGGGCTGAGTTCGCCTATAATAACCACGCCAGCGAGTCTTCAGGCAAGTCCCCTTTCTTTATCGTCTATGGGCAACATCCTGGTGTACCTCTACCGGTTCCTCCTGTCTCGGGTGTACCGGCGGCTGACCTTCTGACCGGGGAATTCTCCAGGATCTGGCAGGAGACCAAGGCCGCTCTCGAGTTGGTACGTAACAGAGTTAAGAGACACGCCGACAAAAGACGCCTGGATGCTCCGCCATATCACCCTGGTGATAAAGTTTGGCTGGCCTCCAAGTTTATTCGCCTCAAGGTCCCTTCCCATAAACTGGGTCCCCGTTATATTGGACCTTTTGAGATCTTGTCCCGTATTAACGATGTCTCCTATAAACTACGGCTTCCTGCCTCTCTCCGTATCCCTAATGCCTTTCATGTGTCCTTGCTAAAACCAGTCGTCTTCAATCGTTTCCTTTCTAAAGCCCCTCACTCACCTCCGCCTGTCTCCGCAGACGATGTATTTGAGGTTAAAGATATTTTGGCCATGAGAAAGCAAAAGGGGAGAACCTTTTTCTTGGTTGATTGGAAGGGCTTTGGTCCCGAGGAGAGGTCCTGGGAGCCCCAAGAGAACATCCAGGCTCCTCGAATCTTGGCCAAATTCTTTTCCGGACTGCGGAGGGGGGCGCGTAAGGAGGGGGGTACTGTCACGCGGCGGCTGCCGCGCGCTCCTCTCTCTGCCTCCTCCCGGCCGCACCTTACCCTTCCTCCGGCATCCTGCTTCCCTCTGCGCCGCCGTCCTCGGCCCTCCCCGGCTCCTCTTCTCTGTCCGGCGGTCCCCTTCGTCCGGTCTTCCGGACCGCGCCGGGTGCGCGCTCCCGCCCCTCCTGCTCGGCGGGCGCGCGCACATACTGTGCCTGGGCACGCGCGCTCCTCCTCCTCCTCCTGAGGACGCGCGCCTGCTCCTCCTCCACCTTAGGTCACGACCCGGAAGTCCTCCTACTAGCCCCTATATCTGGCCGCCTCTTCCTGCCAGCGGTGCCTGAGTATCACTGCTTTTCCCTAGTGATTTTGGCCGCCCTCTATGCTCGCTATCACGTCCTGTCCATCCGTGGCTCGTTCACCTCTCCTTTTTCCTCTTTCCTAGGTCCTGTGTCTCCCAGCCGTGCCCGCCTGTCCTGTGTCTCCCAGCCGTGCCCGCCTGTCCTGTGTCTCCCAGCCGTGCCCGCCTGTCCTGTGTCTCCCAGCCGTGCCCGCCTGTCCTGTGTCTCCCAGCCGTGCCCGCCTGTCCTGTGTCTCCCAGCCGTGCCCGCCTGTCCTGTGTCTCCCAGCCTTGCCGCCTGTCCTGTGTCTCCAAGCCGGTACCGTCAGTCCTGTACCCCCGACCCGGCTCTAGTAGTCTGTCTGTCGTTACTCTCCAGGGTACCAGCTGCCGTGGTAATAGTTACCCGCGGGCTTGCCCCAAACGCTCCCTGTATAGGGGGTGGTCCACCTGGTCAGCTCGCCCCCGGGAGGTTCGTTGCCACGGTCTAGCGGGCCCACCCCAGGTGTACCTTACAGCGGCCTGTAGTAAATGCCTACAATGGTGTCCTTTCCATTGTTCTGTCCTTGTATTCTTACCCAAACAGTTTCCACAGAACTCCCAGTCTCTGAAGCTTCAATCTCTGTGCAGATATACGCGTTTCTAACATACAATGCGACACCCCCTCCTCGTTTATCAAGTCTGTTTCTTGCAAATAAGTTGTATCCTTCTAGTCTTGTATTCCAATCATGTGTATTGTCCCACCAAGTTTCAGTGATTCCAATTACATCATATTTCTGTTCCTGTGTTAGTAGTTCCAATTCTCCTTGTTTGTTGCCCATGCTTTGTGCATTAGTATAGAAACATTTTAGTTTGTGATTGGTTTCTCTTTCTCCAATATTTTTATTAATTAGATTCTTTCGTCTTTGTTCTTCCTTTCCACTTCTAATAGCAGAGTTCTCAATAGCATTTGTCGGGGTCGTCCCGAAACACGAAACCCAATGTAAGTCAATGGGGAATAAAAGTCGACAGTGAGAGGAGGACAGGAAACACACCTACAGTGCCCATTTGAATGCCAAAAGCATCAATTCTTCTTACTTAAGCTTGTCAACCTTAATTAACTTCATAATACAAGTTACGCACTGAAAAATGGGGGTTATTTGGCTAAAGTTGTGGGGGGGTAGGGCTGGCTCCAGGTTTTCATGTGCCCTGGGCGAAAGAGCGCCCCTTTAACACATACCACAACTCATCATGCTCCGATATGGCAGAGAAATAGCGGTATAGTACAATGAAAAATACTTCACTTTTTACATCTCATGACGAGGCCCATCTATTTCTCCATACAGAATCATTGGTCCCATATAATGTTTGAAACAGTATATGATGAGCTCCACATAATGCTACAGTATATGTTGGTCCCCATGGATGAAGCTCCACTGTCTTATGGGCCCAAATAATGCTCCAAACATAATGGGCCCCATTTCTAATGCTCTAGTGTATAATGGGCCCTGTAAATGCTGCTCCAGTGTCTGATGTCCACCTTTGGAATGTTCCAGTGTATGGTGGGCACCATCTATCATTCTCCAGAGTATAGTGCTCCCCAAAAATTGCTGTCCCAACATTGAAAACAATCAAATATGTCTCCTCGCTAGGGAATCCCTGTACTTGTCTGGACTCCTTGTCGTCCCCATCTTCCATCTCACTGCACAGTATTTCAACTTTGCAAGTGCTGTGATCCCGAGCAAGCGGGGGGGGCCCACTCGTTGGCGACGGCACTGGCACAGGGCCCCTGATAGTACGGTGGTGTGTCTGATGGCGGGTGGGCCGAACTTGCACTTTCATCTGCAGCTTCCTCTTTGTCACCGTGTAAGATGGAACTGTATATGGGAAGGGTAACCTGAGTTTCATCAGGGTCAGATTCAGGCCGTGTAGCGTGCGAGGGGAATGTAGTGGTCTGGGTCAATGTACCAGCAGATTCATCGAGCAGTGGCTGGGCATCAGTGCACTTGTGTCACCCCCAGGAGTACGGTCGCCACAGTGGCATTACCTTCTTCCTAGGGAGTGTGATGTCATGCTTGGGAGCAACGAACGATCTCTCTAGCAGGTTAACTGATTGGGCGGCGTTATTCCCATGAGTCATGACCCTCCAAACAGCGTTCATGAAGGCAAAGTGTTTGTTTTACGTGGGCAGTATGGTTGCAAAGCTGAACCTTAAAGGAATGTCCAGAAGGGCACCACCAGGAGGGGAGCCTACGGTTAAATTCGACTCCACCTGGGAAACCTCAACCATGCCAGCTACAGAACAGATGCACACATTGCAAGCTTAATTCCGTTAACGAACGAGACTCTGTCATGCCCCGCGGTCCGAGTCCGGCTTACTAGAGGGACACGTGAGGCTCTGGCACATGAGATTGGCCAATAACTGGTGTGTCATGCCATTACATGTCCGTGGCTGCATGTGCGCTACACTGAAAAGGCCAGCGTTTGTCGCTTACAGGTGCAGATAACCTGCTGAACAACGTTAGTGATGGGGATCACTGATGACAATTATTACCCGCGAACAATGATTTCCCAGTAAGTGCAGGTCAACCGCAGTTCCGGAATTAGGCCTAACCGTCATTCCTGAAAAAATGAAAAACTTACGTGTGCAAACCACAGGTGCTGTAGCTTGCTTAACAGCTCGCCAGCCGTTCTCACGCCCAGTATGGATTGCACGTGATTGCACAAAGGTTAGAAAGGGTACCGTATCAGACGGTGTTAGGCCCAGTATGGATTGCACGTGATTGCACAAAGGTTAGAAAGGGTACCGTATCCCCGGATAACATGTATGGATAGCGTACACATTCAAAATATATGTCTGTACATCAGGAGGCAGGCTCAGACGGTGTTAGGCCCAGTATGGATTGCACGTGATTGCACAAAGGTTAGAAAGGGTACCGTATCCCCGGATAACATGTATGGATAGCGTACACATTCAAAATATATGTCTATACATCAGGAGGCAGGCTCAGACGGTGTTAGGCCCAGTATGGATTGCACGTGATTGCACAAAGGTTAGAAAGGGTACCGTATCCCCGGATAACATGTATGGATAGCGTACACATTCAAAATATATGTCTATACATCAGGAGGCAGGCTCAGACGGTGTTAGGCCCAGTATGGATTGCATGTGATTGCACAAAGGTTAGAAAGGGTACCGTATCCCCGGATAACATGTATGGATAGCGTACACATTCAAAATATATGTCTGTACATCAGGAGGCAGGCTCAGACGGTGTTAGGCCCAGTATGGATTGCACGTGATTGCACAAAGGTTAGAAAGGGTACCGTATCCCCGGATAACATGTATGGATAGCGTACACATTCAAAATATATGTCTATACATCAGGAGGCAGGCTCAGACGGTGTTAGGCCCAGTATGGATTGCACGTGATTGCACAAAGGTTAGAAAGGGTACCGTATCCCCGGATAACATGTATGGATAGCGTACACATTCAAAATATATGTCTATACATCAGGAGTCAGGCTCAGACGGTGTTAGGCCCAGGATGGATTGCACGTGATTGCACAAAGGTTAGAAAGGGTACTGTATCCCCGGATAACATGTATGGATAGCGTACACATTCAAAATATATGTCTGTACATCAGGAGGCAGGCTCAGACGGTGTTAGGCCCAGTATGGATTGCACGTGATTGCACAAAGGTTAGAAAGGGTACCGTATCCCCGGATAACATGTATGGATAGCGTACACATTCAAAATATATGTCTTTACATCAGGAGGCAGGCTCAGACGGTGTTAGGCCCAGTATGGATTGCATGTGATTGCACAAAGGTTAGAAAGGGTACCGTATCCCCGGATAACATGTATGGATAGCGTACACATTCAAAATATATGTCTATACATCAGGAGGCAGGCTCAGACAGTGTTAGGCCCAGTATGGATTGCACGTGATTGCACAAAGATTAGAAAGGGTACCGTATCCCCGGATAACATGTATGGATAGCGTACACATTCAAAATATATGTCTGTACATCAGGAGGCAGGCTCAGACGGTGTTAGGCCCAGTATGGATTGCACGTGATTGCACAAAGGTTAGAAATGGTACCGTATCCCCGGATAACATGTATGGATAGCGTACACATTCAAAATATATGTCTATACATCAGGAGGCAGGCTCAGACGGTGGTAGGCCCAGTATGGATTGCACGTGATTGCACAAAGGTTAGAAAGGGTACCGTATCCCCGGATAACATGTATGGATAGCGTACACATTCAAAATATATGTCTGTACATCAGGAGGCAGGCTCAGACGGTGTTAGGCCCAGTATGGATTGTACGTGATTGCACAAAGGTTAGAAAGGGTACTGTATCCCCGGATAACATGTATGGATAGCGGACACATTCAAAATATATGTCTTTACATCAGGAGTCAGGCTCAGACGGTGTTAGGCCCAGTATGGATTGCACGTGATTGCACAAAGGTTAGAAAGGGTACCGTATCCCCGGATAACATGTATGGATAGCGTACACATTCAAAATATATGTCTATACATCAGGAGGCAGGCTCAGACGGTGCTAGGCCCAGTATGGATTGCACGTGATTGCACAAAGGTTAGAAAGGGTACCGTATCCCCGGATAACATGTATGGATAGCGTACACATTCAAAATATATGTCTGTACATCAGGAGGCAGGCTCAGACGGTGTTAGGCCCAGTATGGATTGCACGTGATTGCACAAAGGTTAGAAAGGGTACCGTATCCCCGGATAACATGTATGGATAGCGTACACATTCAAAACATATGTCTATACATCAGGAGGCAGGCTCAGACGGTGTTAGGCCCAGTATGGATTGCACGTGATTGCACAAAGGTTAGAAAGGGTACCGTATCCCCGGATAACATGTATGGATAGCGTACACATTCAAAATATATGTCTATACATCAGGAGGCAGGCTCAGACGGTGTTAGGCCCAGTATGGATTGCACGTGATTGCACAAAGGTTAGAAAGGGTACCGTATCCCCGGATAACATGTATGGATAGCATACACATTCAAAATATATGTCTGTACATCAGGAGGCAGGCTCAGATGGTGTCAGGCACAGTATGGATTTGACGGCCCAGATTACACAGCGGAGGAGCAGGGAGAGGTAAAGATTGCAAATGCTGGGGCCCTGCCCAAGCAAGGGGGGCCCACTCGTGGGCGTCGGTACTGGCACTGGGCCCCTCATAGTACGGCGGTGTGTCTGACGGCAGGTGTGCGCCACCACCGTCAGAGACACTTGATTGCACTATGAGGGACCCTGTGCCAGTGCCCGCACCCAAGAGTCGGCCTACCCACCTGTCCAGGGCAACGGCACTCGCACGGTGTCGTGCGCTAGGTGGTGACCCCGGCCATGGGGGGGGAGGCAGCACAGTTAGGGAGTTTTAGAAAGAGGCATATGTTGATGTTGGACATTCAGCTGATGCAAAAGGCGAAATAGGTGAAGTCCCAGGAAGAGGTGGACCAAAGCAAGCCATTTTTCTGTCACCCTATGTGTCATCAGGGGAAGGTGGGACAAAATCCTTGGAAACCCATGCATGGTTCATTTTAATGAAGGTTAGATCATCCACATTTTGGGTTGACAGACGGGTCCTTTTTTCTGTCAGGATTGATCCAGCTGCACTGAAGACTCTTTCCGATAGCACACTTGCAGCTGGGCAAGCGAGCTCCTGTAAGGCATATTGGGCCAATTCAGGCCAGGTGTCCAGTTTAGCGGCCCAATAGTCAAAGGGGAATGACCTGTGTGGGAGAACATCGATATGGGAGGAAAAGTAGTTTGTAACCATAGTTGACAACTGCTGTCTCCTGTCACTTTCCATCGATGCAGTATTACCAGTTGTGTGAGCGGTATTTGAAAAATCAGTCCACAACATTGTCATGAAACCCCTGTCTCCAACGCCACTTCTGCTGTGTTCACCACGAACACCTCTGCCAAGCTGCCCCCGGCCTGTACGGCTCGTGTGAGAACCATCACCGCTGCTGTGTGCTGGGAATGCCTCAAGCAACCGATTTACCAGAGTTGCTTGATAATTAGCCAATATTAGGTCAAGGTTCTCCTGTGGCATGATGTTTTGTAATTTGCCTTTATAGCGTGGATTCAGGATGCTGGCCAACCAGTAGTCGTCATCGTTCATCATTTTGGCAATGCGTGGGTCCCTTTTTAGGATCTGCAAGGCATAATCTGACATGTGGGCCAATGTTCCCGATGTCAATGATGCACTGCGAGTGCTGGTTGGAGGAGCACTTTCTGGCAAATCCACATCCCTCCAGTCATGCACAAACCCTGTACCAGACCTTGCCACGCCAACATTTTCACTTGCCCCACGAGATGCATCCTCCTCCCCTAAGTAATCATCCCCATCATCCTCCTCCTCCTCCTCTTCTTCCTCCACCTCGTCCAGGAGAGGTCCCTGAGCAGACAATGGCTGAATGTCATCAAGGATTCCCTCCTCCTCTTCCTCCTCATCAACATTGGCTGCAGACGCCTGCTCCTTAAGGTGCGTCAAAGTTTGCATGAGCAGACGCATAAGTGGGATGCTCATGCTTAGGATGGCGTCGTCTGCGCTTACCAGCCGTGTGCATTCCTCAAAACACTGAAGGACTTTACAGAGGTCTTTCAGCTTCGACCACTGCACACCTGTCAACTCCATGTCTGCTCTCAAAGTGCCTGGCCGTGTATCCTCCCACAAATGCATTATGGCCTGCCTCTGCTCGCACAGCCGCTCCACCATGTGCAGGGTGGAGTTCCACCTTGTTGCAATGTCGATAATGAGGCGGTGGTTGGGAAGGTGGAGCAATCGCTGCAGCTTCTGCATACGGAGTGTACAGGCGACCGGCGGATGTGCGCGCACAGTCTTCGCACCTTCTGGAGCAGGGCTGTTAACTCCGGATAATTTTTGAGGAAGCACTGCACCACCAGGTTCAAGGTGTGAGCCAAGCAAGGTATATGGCTGAGTTTTGAAAGGGCTATGGCTGCCACAAAATTACGGCCGTTATCACTAACTACCTTGCCTGCCTCAAGATGTACACTGCCCAGCCATGACTCAGTTTGTCGCTTCAAGTACTCGGCCGGCACCTCGGCGGTGTGTCTGTTGCCCAAACACATCATCTGCAACACAGCCTGCTGACGCTTTCCACTAGCTGCTCGATAGGGGGACACATCGTGTGCAACAGTGGCAGCTGCAGATGGAGTGCTCGTACGACTGCGCTCTGTGGACGAGCTTCCGCTTCTGGAGGATCAGGAGGAGGAGGGTCGAACGCCTACAGCCAACTGTTTCCTATACCGTGGGCTAGGCAGCACTGTCCCACCACCGCTGTCCCCTGTGGACCCTGCATCCACCACATTAACCCAGTGCGCAGTGATGGACACGTAACGGCCCTGGCCATGCCGACTGGACCATGCATCAGTTGTGAGGTGCACCTTTCCGCTCACTGACTGCTTGAGTGCATGGACAATGCGGTCTTTCACATGATGGTGGAGGGCTGGGATGGCTTTGCGAGAGAAGAAGTGGCGACTGGGTAGGTCATAGCGTGGTACTGCATAGGCCATGAGTTCGCGGAAAGCTGTGCTTTCCACCAACCGAAAGGGCATCATCTCAAACAAGATTAGTTTGGCAATGTGGGCGTTCAAACCCAGTGTACGCGGATGAGAGATTGAGTACTTTCTTGACCTACTCATAGTGTCTGGGAGGGTGAGCTGGACTTGAGAGCTGCATATGGTGGAAGTAGCGGTGGACAGGGCGGACTGAGAGAGGGTTGATGATGGTGATGGAGTTGGTGTTCTTTCTGATGGCCTAGAATCAGTCTTTCGTTGATATAACAGTGGGATTCCCTGACTGCTGTGGCCTTGCAACGACACCTCAACATTTGCTGCTGTGCTAACCGGTGGGCTTACAGTGGGGGAAACAATGTAGCATTGCTGACTACCTTCGTTGTGATCAGTTGCACATGTGGCACTTGAGGTTTGGTGTTGTGTCCACGCTTGCAAGTGCATGCTGGTTAAATGTCTAAGCATGCAACTGGTATTCAAATTTTTCAGATTTTTCCCTCGGCTAAAGGTCTTTGCGCACTTCTTACAGATAACCTTGGCCTGATCATGAGGATTTTGGTCAAAAAAGTGCCACACTGCACTCTTCCTACTTTGGCAGACATTTTGCGGCCTAGCACGCTGTGATCTTTTGACCCTCTGGACAAGCTGTCCAGCAACTCTTTTGATGTTTGGAACCTGTCTTTGGAGTGCTCCGGGCCTGCCAGATAACAGCTGTTGCAATGTCGATGTCTGCTGTGGATGCTCCTCATCTGAGCTATTGGAAGCAGCACCCTCTTCCCCCAATGGATGCCAATCTGGGTCAACAACTGGGTCATCCATCACCTCCTCTTCTATGTCATGTGCACCTTCCTCTGTGTCACCGTGTATGGTGGTATAGTGTGCGGGAAGGGGCACCTGAGTCTCATCAGGGTCAGAATCTGGCTCTGTACACTGCGAGGACAATGTAGTGCTCTGAGTGAATGTACCAGCAGAATCATCCATCAACGGCTGTGCATCAGTGCACTCCATGTCAGATTCATCTTGGCCTGGGTAATTCACCATTTGACTTGATAATCCAGGCATGGTATGTGAAAACAGCTCCATGGAGTAATCAGTAGTATGGCCTGCGTCATCCTTCAATCTTGGTTGGGGTGAAGGACACAAGGAAAGGTGTGGTTCATGAACATGAGCCTCCAATGATGACTCAGTGCTTTTACTTTTTACAACTGAAGAAGAGGAGGCGATAGAGCTGGAGGCTGAGTCAGCAATGTAAGACAAAACTTTTTCCTGATGCTCTGGCTTTAAAAGCGGTTTGCCAACTCCTAGAAAACTAAGCGTTCGAGGCCTTATGTAGCCAGACGATGACGCAGGCTCAACACCTCCTGCATTCGGTCCTATTTTGCTCTTGCCACGACCATCAGATCCACCACCAACACCATCATTACCAGCTGCCAACCCCCGCCCAATTCCACGGCCTCTTCCACCAGCCTTCCTCATTTTTGGTAGAAATGTAGACAAAATCCAACAAACTATATAGTAATGTAAAACAAGGTACAAGGTGTCTATAGGACAGGGGAGATTTTGAATTTCTGCAGACACTTGTGGACACTGGACACTTTTGGATTGTGTGAGGCCCACTGATATCTGAGCGCTATGTGACAGGCTCGATGGCACAGCTGTGACAAAAGTGACGAGAGGATAAGGGAGATTTTGAATTTCTGCAGACACTTGTGGACACTGGACACTTTTGGATTGTGTGAGGGCCACTGATATCTGAGCGCTATGTCACAGGCTCGATGGCACAGCTGTGACAAAAGTGACGAGAGGATAAGGGAGATTTTGAATTTCTGCACACACTTGTGGACACTGGACACTTTTGGATTGTGTGAGGCCCAATGAATATCTGAGCGCTATGTGACAGGCTCGATAGCACAGCTGTGACCAAAGTGACTAGAGGATAAGGGAGATTTTGAATTTCTGCAGACACTTGTGGACACTGGACACTTTTGGATTGTGTGAGGCCCACTGATATCTGAGCACTATGTCACAGGCTCGATGGCACAGCTGTGACAAAAGTGACGAGAGGATAAGGGAGATTTTGAATTTCTGCACACACTTGTGGACACTGGACACTTTTGGATTGTGTGAGGCCCAAAGAATATCTGAGCGCTATGTGACAGGCTCGATGGCACAGCTGTGACCAAAGTGATGAGAGGATAAGGGAGATTTTGAATTTCTGCAGACACTTGTGGACACTGGACACTTTTGGATTGTGTGAGGCCCAATGAATATCTGAGCGCTATGTGACAGGCTCGATGGCACAGCTGTGACCAAAGTGACTAGAGGATAAGGGAGATTTTGAATTTCTGCAGACACTTGTGAACACTGGACACTTTTGCATTGTGTGAGGCCCACTGATATCTGAGCGCTATGTGACAGGCTCGATGGCACAGCTGTGACCAAAGTGACTAGAGGATAAGGGAGATTTTGAATTTTTGCAGACACTTGTGGACACTGGACACTTTTAGATTGTGTGAGGCCCAATGAATATCTGAGCGCTATGTGACAGGCTCGATGGCACAGCTGTGACCAAAGTGACTAGAGGATAAAGGAGATTTTGAATTTCTGCACACACTTGTGGACACTGGACACTTTTGGATTGTGTGAGGCCCAATGAATATCTGAGCGCTATGTGACAGGCTCGATGGCACAGCTGTGACAAAAGTGACGAGAGGATAAGGGAGATTTTGAATTTCTGCACACACTTGTGGACACTGGACACTTTTGGATTGTGTGAGGCCCACTGATATCTGAGCGCTATGTCACAGGCTCGATGGCACAGCTGTGACAAAAGTGACGAGAGGATAAGGGAGATTTTGAATTTCTGCAGACACTTGTGGACACTGGACACTTTTGGATTGTGTGAGGCCCAATGAATATCTGAGCGCTAAGTGACAGGCTCGATGGCACAGCTGTGACCAAAGTGACTAGAGGATAAAGGAGATTTTGAATTTCTGCACACACTTGTGGACACTGGACACTTTTGGATTGTGTGAGGCCCAATGAATATCTGAGCGCTATGTGACAGGCTCGATGGCACAGCTGTGACAAAAGTGACGAGAGGATAAGGGAGATTTTGAATTTCTGCAGACACTTGTGGACACTGGACACTTTTGGATTGTGTGAGTGCCACTGATATCTGAGCGCTATGTCACAGGCTCGATGGCACAGCTGTGACAAAAGTGACGAGAGGATAAGGGAGATTTTGAATTTCTGCAGACACTTGTGGACACTGGACACTTTTGGATTGTGTGAGGCCCAATGAATATCTGAGCGCTAAGTGACAGGCTCGATGGCACAGCTGTTACCAAAGTGACTAGAGGATAAGGAAGATTTTGAATTTCTGCAGACACTTGTGGACACTGGACACTTTTGGATTGTGTGAGGCCCAAAGAATATCTGAGCGCTATGTGACAGGCTCGATGGCACAGCTGTGACCAAAGTGACTAGAGGATAAAGGAGATTTTGAATTTCTGCAGACACTTGTGGACACTGGACACTTTTGGATTGTGTGAGGTCCAATGAATATCTGAGCGCTATGTGACAGGCTCGATGGCACAGCTGTGACCAAAGTGACTAGAGGATAAGGGAGATTTTGAATTTCTGCAGACACTTGTGGACACTGGACACTTTTGGATTGTGTGAGGGCCACTGATATCTGAGCGCTATGTGACAGGCTCGATGGCACAGCTGTGACAAAAGTGACGAGAGGATAAGGGAGATTTTGAATTTCTGCACACACTTGTGGACACTGGACACTTTTGGATTGTGTGAGGCCCAATGAATATCTGAGCGCTATGTGACTCTCTCGATGGCACAGCTGTGACCAAAGTGACTAGAGGATAAGGGAGATTTTGAATTTCTGCAGACACTTGTGGACACTGGACACTTTTGGATTGTGTGAGGCCCAATGAATATCTGAGCGCTATGTGACAGGCTCGATGGCACAGCTGTGACCAAAGTGACTAGAGGATAAAGGAGATTTTGAATTTCTGCACACACTTGTGGACACTGGACACTTTTGGATTGTGTGAGGCCCAATGAATATCTGAGCGCTATGTGACAGGCTCGATGGCACAGCTGTGACAAAAGTGACGAGAGGATAAAGGAGATTTTGAATTTCTGCAGACACTTGTGGACACTGGACACTTTTGGATTGTGTGAGGCCCACTGATATCTGAGCGCTATGTCACAGGCTCGATGGCACAGCTGTGACAAAAGTGACGAGAGGATAAAGGAGATTTTGAATTTCTGCACACACTTGTGGACACTGGACACTTTTGGATTGTGTGAGGGCCAATGAATATCTGAGCGCTATGTGACAGGCTCGATGGCACAGCTGTGACCAAAGTGACTAGAGGATAAGGGAGATTTTGAATTTCTGCAGACACTTGTGGACACTGGACACTTTTGGATTGTGTGAGGCCCACTGATATCTGAGCGCTATGTCACAGGCTCAATGGCACAGCTGTGACAAAAGTGACGAGAGGATAAGGGAGATTTTGAATTTCTGCACACACATGTGGACACTGGACACTTTTGGATTGTGTGAGGCCCAATGAATATCTGAGCGCTATGTGACAGGCTCGATGGCACAGCTGTGACAAAAGTGACGAGAGGATAAGGGAGATTTTGAATTTCTGCAGACACTTGTGGACACTGGACACTTTTGGATTGTGTGAGGCCCAATGAATATTTGAGCGCTATGTGACAGGCTCGATGGCACAGCTGGTGACCAAAGTGACTAGAGGATAAAGGACATTTTGAATTTCTGCACACACTTGTGGACACTGGACACTTTTGGATTGTGTGAGGCCCAATGAATATCTGAGCGCTATGTGACAGGCTCGATGGCACAGCTGTGACCAAAGTGACTAGAGGATAAGGGAGATTTTGAATTTCTGCAGACACTTGTGGACACTGGACACTTTTGCATTGTGTGAGGCCCAATGAAGATCTGAGCGCTATGTGACAGGCTCGATGGCACAGCTGTGACAAAAGTGACGAGAGGATAAGGGAGATTTTGAATTTCTGCAGACACTTGTGAACACTGGACACTTTTGGATTGTGTGAGGGCCACTGATGTCTGAGCGCTATGTCACAGGCTCGATGGCACAGCTGTGACAAAAGTGACGAGAGGATAAGGGAGATTTTGAATTTCTGCAGACACTTGTGGACACTGGACACTTTTGGATTGTGTGAGTGCCACTGATATCTGAGCGCTATGTCACAGGCTCGATGGCACAGCTGTGACAAAAGTGACGAGAGGATAAGGGAGATTTTGAATTTCTGCAGACACTTGTGGACACTGGACACTTTTGGATTGTGTGAGACCCACTGATATCTGAGCGCTATGTCACAGGCTCGATGGCACAGCTGTGACAAAAGTGACTAGAGGATAAGGGAGATTGGATTGCTTTTAAAAAAGCAGTTTGCAGAGCAGTGGGTAAACAGCAATGCCAGCCTGTCAGGAAGCCTTAAAAGGCAGCCCAACAACCAACACCACTGATACACCACAATATAGCCTCCCCTTGCACTGCACACACAGTGACTGGTGTGTTGTGCAGGCCAAATCGCTAGCAGCAGAAGCAGTTTTTTTTTCTTGTCAGCAGGACAAAAAAATAAAAATTGGGATTGCTTTTAAAAAAGCAGTTTGCGGAGCAGTGGGTAAACAGCAATGCAGGAATGTCAGGAAGCCTTAGAAGGCAGCCCAACAACCAACACCACTGATACACCACTATATAGCCTCCCCTTGCACTGCACACACAGTGACTGGTGTGTTGTACAGGCCAAATCGCTAGCAGCAGAAGCAGTTTTTTTTTCTTCTCAGCAGGACAAAAAAAAAAAATTGGGATTGCTTTTAAAAAAGCAGTTTGCGGAGCAGTGGGTAAACAGCAATGCAGGAATGTCAGGAAGCCTTAGAAGGCAGCCCAACAACCAACACCACTGATACACCACTATATAGCCTCCCCTTGCACTGCACACACAGTGACTGGTGTGTTGTGCAGGCCAAATCGCTAGCAGCAGAAGCAGTTTTTTGTCTTCTTCCCTGCCTAACGCTCTCCCTACAGAATCAGCAGCAACCTCTCCCTATACTGAGATCGGCAGAAGTAAGATGGCGGTCGGCGTGCACGCCCTTTTATACCCCCTGTGACGCCCACCAAAGCAAGCCAATCACTTGCATGCCCTTCTGAAAGATGGTGGTGACCCCTGCCTATGTCATCACATTGCCCACAGTGTCCGTGGATCCTGATTGGCTGAAAAAGAGCGCAAAACAAACTTTTGAAACGCGACTTTAGCGCGCAAGTCGCCGACCTCGTGGCCGACCTCATCCTAGGGTCAGGTTTCGTTTCATGAAACCCGACTTTGCCAAAAGTCGGCGACTTTTGAAATTTTTCGACCCGTTTCGCTCAACTCTACTGATCAGTAATAAAAAAAAACACAATACTAATATCACCATAAGTGAATTTATACACAGGAGATCTGTACTTAGTATGCAGTGTCTGTGTACAGGTAATACAGTGATCACCCTCATCACTTCACTGTCCAATAACCCTAAACGTCTCTTTGACACTTTTCATTCTCTACTCAACCCAAGATTACAGGCCCCAACCACGGAGCTTCGAGCTGACGATCTGGCCAATTACTTCAAAGAAAAAATTGACCAGATCCAACAGGAAATTATCTCCCAATCACCTCATACCATGCACTGTCCTCCCCAGTCACAGAAGAAGAAGTAAGCAGGCTCCTTGCATCTTCTCGCCCAACCACTTGCACCAGTGACCCATTTCCGGTAACATCTACTCCAGCCCCTTTCCCCTGCTGTCACCCCTCACCTAACTAAAATATTTAACCTCTCTCTCTTCTGGTATCTTTCCCTCCTCATTTAAGCATGCCATCATACATCCACTACTTAAAAAACCATCCCTCGACCAAAACTGTGCCGCTAACTACAGACCTGTTTCTAATCTTCCCTTCATCTCTAAACTCCTGGAACGCCTGGTCCACTCCCGTCTTATCCGTTATCTCTCAGAAAACTCTCTTCTCGACCCTCTCCAATCCGGTTTCCGCTCTTTACACTCTACTGAAACTGCCCTCACTAAAGTCTCTAATGATCTACTAACAGCTAAATCAAATGGTCATTTCTCCATGCTAATTCTCTTGGATCTCTCTGCAGCATTCGACACTGTGGATTATCAGCTCCTCCTCACTATGATCCGTTCCATTGGCCTCAAGGACACCGTTCTCGCCTGGTTCTCCTCCTATCTCTCTGACCGCTCCTTTACTGTATCTTTTGCTGGCTCCTCCTCCTCTCATCTTCCCCTTACTGATGGGGTTCCTCAAGGATCAGTCCTAGGCCCCTTCCTCTTCTCTTTGCATACTGCCCCTATTGGTCAATCAGTAGATTTGGTTTTCAGTACCATCTCTATGCTGACGACACCCAATTATACGCTTCTTCTCCTGACATCACGCCAGCCTTTCTAGAAAACACCAGCAATTGTCTAAACGCTGTGTCTAACATCATGTCCTCACTATATCTGAAACTGAACCTGTCAAAGACTGAACTCCTTGTGTTTCCTCCCGCTACTAATGTACCTATACCCGACATTGCCATTTCCGTGTGTGGTTCTACTATTACTCCCCAGCAACATGCCTGCTGTCTTGGGGTCATACTTGACTCTGAGCTTTCCTTTGTCCCCCACATCCGATCACTGGCTCGCTCTTGTTATCTGCACCTCAAAAACATTTCTAGAATTCGACCTTTTCTTACTTTTGACTCTGCAAAAACTCTGACTGTTTCTCTTATTCATTCTCGTCTCGACTATTGTAACTCCCTTCTAATCGGTCTCCCCCTTACCAAATTCTCCCCCTCCAATCTTTCTTGAATGCTGCTGCCAGGATCATATTCCTCGCCAATCGTTACACCGATGCCTCTACCTTGTGCCAGTCATTACACTGGCTACCCAGCCACTCCAGAATCCAGTACAAACTTATTACCCTCACCCACAAAGCTCTTCATGACTCAGCACCACCCTACATCTCCTCCCTTGTTTCAGTATACCATCCTACCCACGCCCTCTGTTCTGCTGATGACTTGAGGTTAGCATCCTCAATAATCAGAACCTCCCACTCCCGTCTTCAAGACTATATACGTGCTGCGCCAATTCTTTGGAATGCACTTCCCAGGTCAATACGATTAGTCCCCAATCCCCACAATTTTAAGCGTGCCCTGAAAACTCATTTATTCAGACTGGCCTACCGCCTCAACACATTAACCTAATCTATCCCTATGTGGCACAGCCAAAAGTTTTTTTACCATAACCAGGTTCCCCACATCATGTTCCCACATGCTTTATGCATCCATTATCCCTCTGCATCTGTACTGTTACACACTTAACATTATGGCTGGTCCATACAATCAGGGCAACTGTTGGCACCCACCTTTCGTGTCTCCCCTTTTTTCCTCATAGATTGTAAGCTTGCGAGCAGGGCCCTCATTCCTCTTGGTATCTGTTATGAACTATGTGATTATTGTTATGCTGTAATGTATATTGTCTATACAAGTCCCCTCTGAAATGTAAAGTGCTGCGGAATATGTCGGCACTATAGAAATAAAATTTATTATTATTATTATAGTGACATTGTACACAGGACCGCTGTATATAGTATACAGTGTATAGTGTCAAGGTATAGGTAACACACTGAATCACCAGTGATGTCTCTAGGTGAAGTCTTTCATCTTCATCCAGTGCAGACCGCCGTCACTTCTTCCAGCCAGGAGTCATCTCTGCAGGAAATAACACAGTTATCTAGAGCCCTGCTTGCAGGACACATTATTTTTTCCCAACATCTACACTACACCACATAAAGAAAAAAAGGTGACATAGTGTTACTCTGCACAATAACAGGACCACCCTACCATTTAAAACAGTATCCTCAAAAAATAAAGTAAATACATCACTGCAGTAATGATATCCCTTGTATAGCCCATATGGTAATAATATTCCCCATCCTGGCCTCCATGTGTCTCATTCCTGGCTCCAGCTATATGTTCTCCCATTCTGCCCTCTTGAGCATCCATTCTGTCCCACCCCATATGATCTCCCCATCCTGCCCCATCTGTCTCCATCATATCCATCCTGCCCCATGATCCTGCAGAATCTGTCTCCATCCTGCCCCATCTGTCTCCATCCTGCCACATGATCCTGCACGATCTGTCTCACTCCTGCCCCATGATCCTGCCCCATCTGTCTCCATACTGGACCATCTGTCTCCATCCCGCACCATGTCTCCAATCCCGCCCCCTGTGTCTCCAATCCTGCCCCCTGTGTCTCCAATCCTGCCCCATGATCCTGCACCATCTGTCTCCCACCTGCCCCATGATTCTGCATCATCTGTCTCCATCCTGCCCCATGATCCTGCCCCATCTGTCTCCATCCTGCCCCCTGTGTTTCCAATCCTGCCCTGTGTCTCAATCATGCCCCCTGTGTCTCCAATCCTGCCCCGTGTCTCCAATCCTGCCCCCATATCTTTCATACTGCCCCTATGTCTTCAATCCGGCCCCCTGTCTCCATTCTACCCCGACAGGATGGACACAAGTCTCCATCCTGTCGGCTTGTCGCTTTCAATAAAAAATTTTAAAAAAAACCTTTCTCCTTACCTTGCCGCACTCCTGCAGCGAGCAATCTTCCCTCTCCAGGCTGAAAGCACACACGTGCCGGCGAATGACAATGACGTCAGACGCCGGCGACGTGTGTGCTGATGTCAGGTGACAGCCTCTGATTGGCTGGCGGCTTTAACTATTGACTTGTGGGCCCACATGGCAATAGAGTAACTAAACCTGCGTCTTGGACGTAGATTCAGTTTCTTGATTGGCAGACTCCTGCTGCTGGGGCAATGGAGCCCGATGCGGGCCCCCTCTGCTGATCGGGCCGCCTCTGCTGATCGGGCACCATATGCCGGTCAGGGCAGTAATGACCTGATGGTGGCCCTGAAGACAACTCACTATTTGTTAATCCTGATCTTTATGACTGATTGCCTTATCTGTTCTAAATATTTACTACCATCTTCTTACTGTAGTAGTGCTACCCTTGCACAGACACCCCCCTCATCAACTAACTTTGCAAACTTGCTGGAGTGTGCCAGACTAGCCACCCTGCAAAGGAATACGTGGATTTCGTCCGCCTGCTCAAATGATGAAATTCCAGAAGGATAATAAAGTTTGACAGTGGTTTATTCTGCACGTTTCAAGGTTTTTTGCAACCTCTTCTTCAGGAAATACCTCCTGAACGATTTATTTTTTTATTTTACCTACTGTTTTTGTTATATTCTTTATATGTATTCTTCCTCCTCCTAATCCAACCCGTTGAATGAATGTATGTCTCACATTGGAATGTTTCTACAAACTCCTTTTATACTTTACGGCCTGTTTTTACAGAGAATATCAATGAACTAAAGAAGTGTAAAATGTGAACACTAATGCGAGACACCAGTCCAGCTTTAGGCTAGTTAAAAGTGTTATTGTTGTAGTAAAGCGCTGCATGAGTATTTCAGAGGTAATATATATGTTCATATACATCAATGAATCTATTTAAAATAGCACAACAGATGGAAATACAGTAGAAGCCATTTTGTCTTCTTGGTTGAATTGTTTTATGCTTCCATAACAGTTGGTGCTGTTAGCTCACAGCTGATAATATTTAAATGGCAACATGGTTTTACATATGCTTTATTCAGGTGCGCTATAGGTTTTCTCTGGTTGTCTGCCAGGTTAATGTAATTTATAAACACAGCAATTTTACAGACCTAATTACGGGTGCTATTTATGCCTACTGGTGCATTGTATTTTCACAGTTTATGTGCTAATAATGTCAAATTCTCCCTAGTAGCTTGATATTGTAATTAAAGTGATTTCTCAGAGAAAAGATGGCATCTTACATACGCACAACAAACATTTGCACACAAGAAAATGAATATATTATAATAAATAAAAAAATCACATACTGAACGGATATAATGGGTTATTAGGTAGAAACATACCTATATCCCAAAATATATGGAACTTGCTGCTAGACGCAGCCCAGATACTTGTCTCTTTCTAGTGTGGCAAAATTATATATAATATACTATTTAAATTCAGCAATGTTAGGTCCAGCTCGTTGTGGGGATGATTGTATTTACAGTGGGGCAAAAAAGTATTTAGTCAGTCAGCAATAGTGCAAGTTCCACCACTTAAAAAGATGAGAGGCGTCTGTAATTTACATCATAGGTAGACCTCAACTATGGGAGACAAACTGAGAAAAAAAAATCCAGAAAATCACATTGTCTGTTTTTTTTCCATTTTATTTGCATATTATGGTGGAAAATAAGTATTTGGTCAGAAACAAGCAATCAAGCTTTCTGGCTCTCACAGACCTGTAACTTCTTCTTTAAGAGTCTCCTCTTTCCTCCACTAATTACCTGTAGTAATGGCACCTGTTTAAACTTGTTATCAGTATAAAAAGACACCTGTGCACACCCTCAAACAGTCTGACTCCAAACTCCACTATGGTGAAGACCAAAGAGCTGTCAAAGGACACCAGAAACAAAATTGTAGCCCTGCACCAGGCTGGGAAGACTGAATCGGCAATAGCCAACCAGCTTGGAGTGAAGAAATCAACTGTGGGAGCAATAATTAGAAAATGGAAGACATACAAGACCACTGATAATCTCCCTCGATCTGGTGCTCCACGCAAAATCAGAATGATCACAAGAACGGTGAGCAAAAATCCCAGAACCACGCGGGGGGACCTAGTGAATGAACTGCAGAGAGCTGGGACCAATGTAACAAGGCCTACCATAAGTAACACACTACGCCACCATGGACTCAGATCCTGCAGTGCCAGACGTGTCCCACTGCTTAAGCCTGTACATGTCCGGGCCTGTCTGAAGTTTGCTAGAGAGCATTTGGATGATCCAGAGGAGTTTTGGGAGAATGTCCTATGGTCCGATGAAACCAAACTGGAACTGTTTGGTAGAAACACAACTTGTCGTGTTTGGAGGAAAAAGAATACTGAGTTGCATCCATCAAACACCATACCTACTGTAAAGCATGGTGGTGGAAACATCATGCTTTGGGGCTGTTTCTCTGCAAAGGGGCCAGGACGACTGATCCGGGTACATGAAAGAATGAATGGGGCCATGTATCGTGAGATTTTGAGTGCAAACCTCCTTCCATCAGCAAGGGCATTGAAGATGAAACGTGGCTGGGTCTTTCAACATGACAATGATCCAAAGCACACCGCCAGGGCAACGAAGGAGTGGCTTCGTAAGAAGCATTTCAAGGTCCTGGAGTGGCCTAGCCAGTCTCCAGATCTCAACCCTATAGAAAACCTTTGGAGGGAGTTGAAAGTCTGTGTTGCCAAGCGAAAAGCCAAAAACATCACTGCTCTAGAGGAGATCTGCATGGAGGAATGGGCCAACATACCAACAACAGTGTGTGGCAACCTTGTGAAGACTTACAGAAAACGTTTGACCTCTGTCATTGCCAACAAAGGATATATCACAAAGTATTGAGATGAAATTTTGTTTCTGACCAAATACTTATTTTCCACCATAATATGCAAATAAAATGAAAAAAAAAACAGACAATGTGATTTTCTGGATTTTTTTTTCTCAGTTTGTCTCCCATAGTTGAGGTCTACCTATGATGTAAATTACAGACGCCTCTCATCTTTTTAAGTGGTGGAACTTGCACTATTGCTGACTGACTAAATACTTTTTTGCCCCACTGTATATTATAAGAAATTTCAAGGACCAGGGACATTCTTAGGCCAATTCATTCAGAGGCGTGCGCTACTATATAAATGTGTCACCTCTCATATCTACCATGTACCTTCACTGAAAATATTAATCCAGCCAGGGTCTGATTTACAGTTCCATGGTAATATTTTTGTGGCATAAATTTTAGTCACTGTGTTGGGTGGGCTAGGCTACACCACATCTCTGACCACTTTGACAAAGCTGGCATGGACTCCTCTAAATTCATCAAAAGCCACAACCTTATTACACAACTTTGAATAGAGAGAAAAGTGGCAAAAACCCATTGATTCATTGGGGTCTCGGGTTCTGTTCACATTGCATTACTGCCAGATGGTGGCAGTTCGTTAGCATAGATGTAAGGCTGGTTTCACATTTGCGTTTTTTTGCGCTGGAAAAAAGCGCATACCTGCGCATGCGTTTTTTCCCCTATATTTAACATGGGTGCGCATACCTGCGCGCTGGTAAGCGCACGTATGCGATTTTCATGCGCTGCGTTTTTTTGGGGTGTGCGTTTGTATTTTCCAGACGCAGCATGTTGCATTTTTTGGCCCTGCAAAAAAGCGCATGCGTACATATGCGCACGTTTTGCGCTAAAAATTGCCATTATAGCCTATGGATGCGCATACGTGCGCACTGGCATGCTCATGTATGCGTTTTTTTGCACATGCTTTTTTTTTGTTAACCATGGAATTTAGGGGTTTGGGTTAGAGTTAGGGTTAGTTAAGGGGGTTTAGGGTTAGGGTTAGGGTCAGGGTCAGGGTTAGGGTTGGGGTCAGGGTCAGGGTTAGGGTTGGGGTTAGGGTCAGGGTTAGGGTTAAGTATGATTTGGTTAAGGGTTAGGGTCAGGGTTAGGGTTAAGTATGGTTTGGTTAAGGGTTAGGGTCAGGGTTAGGGTTAAGTATGGTTTGGTTAAGGGTTAGGGTCAGGGTTAGGGTTAGGGTCAGGGTTAGGGTTAAGTATGGTTTGGTTAAGGGTTAGGGTCAGGGTTAGGGTTAAGTATGGTTTGGTTAAGGGTTAGGGTCAGGGTTAGGGTTAGGGTTAGGGTTAGGGTTAAGGTTAGTTAGGGTTTGGGTTAGGGTTAAGTATGGTTTGGTTAAGGGTTAGGGTCAGGGTTAGGGTTAGGGTCAGGGTTAGGGTTAAGTATGGTTTGGTTAAGGGTTAGGGTCAGGGTTAGGGTTAGGGTCAGGGTTAGGGTTAGGGTTAGGGTCAGGGTTAGGGTTAGGGTTAGGGTTAGGGTTAGTTAGGGTTTAGGGTTTGGGTTAGGGTTAAGTATGGTTTGGTTAAGGGTTAGGGTCAGGGTCAGGGTTAGGGTTAGGGTTAGGGTTAGGGTTAGGGTCAGGGTTAGGGTTAGTAAAGTCATGGTTTGGGTTAGTGTGAGGGGCCACCTAATGTTGGAAAAAAACGCAAACGCGGTAAAAACGCACTAAAAACGCATACAAACGCATAAAAACGCTGCGTTTTTTTCATGCATGCTCATAAAAATGCTTGAAAAAAACGCAGCAGTTGTATGCTTTTGTATGCGTTTTTTCAATGCGTTTTTTTGCGGGAAAAACGCGCTGCAAAAAAAAGCAAGTGTGAAACTAGCCTAAGGCAGTCCTTAAACTGCAGCTCCTACTGCGAACTCAATTGCGCCGCAACGGCTGGCGTGGTGTCCTCTCTAGTGGGGTCAGGTAGACGATAATACCCAGTCTTCTGGTAACAGTGATTGGTCTCCGGTACCTTCCACTGGCCCTTGTCCATATACTGCTGTGGCTATTAAAGGCACGGGCCACAGACTGGTACTAGTCCAACGTGGCTCCTTAACTGTAAATAACAAAGGACAATTATTCTGTGTCCACGTCAGGGTGCGAGTGTCAGTCCTGTGTAGTTTCTCTTAGGCAGCACATGTGTGGTACTTACGGTCAGGTCGTGTACGGCACCTGGTGTTCTCTGGCTTTCCCTGGTCCCCGCTGTTTGTGGCGGACAATGCTGGTCTGCCTGGTGCTGGTATTTCCGGCCAGAGCACCCCTCTTTTGGTCTGCTGCGACACCCAGCTCAACTCTGCTCTGGGTGCACGGCTCTCACTACTAGCATGGCTCTGCTCCGCTGACACGGCTCCCCTGCTGACACAGCTCTGCTCTGCTGGCATGGCTCTGCTCTGCAGGTGACGGGGGCTCCTTCTATATGGCCCGTCGCCACACTGGGACACTCTGATGGGGGAAGCAGAGCGCGCTGCTCACCGCTCTATGCGCTGCTGTCTGCACTGCTCTGCGCAGGCACCAGACTGACTCTTTTGTGCGCTTTCTCCTTTTATCTCCTGGTTGCTGCACGCACTTTTCTGGCTCTCCCCACCCCCTCCTGTCAGCAGGAAAGTCTGTCTCTCTCAGGCTTCTCTCATGCAGCAGAGGGAGGTCTGCCCCACATAGGCTTCCCCCCGGGAACTGAGGATGCAGCCCTTCTAGTTCCAGACCCGGCATACAGGTACCCGAGGTCCAGTCTATCTCCTTACACATGCAGTGTGTAAATGCATGTTCACATTGGCCACTGAACAGAGAAAAGCAAAGACAGAAACATAATGATTGAATGCCCTGCAGTAAATAAATAAATAGAATAGTGCATGGAAATAATATATGGTACTTAGTTAACATGTTTTGTTCAACAAAAATGTAAAAAAGCCATCCCACCACTTCACGGTGACTGTAACTGGGACAGTCCTTATTCTAATATTAAAAACCTAAGCTAGAGCTGCTGCCTGTGAACATGAGATTGTGAGTTTGAGCTTTGGGAAGAACAGATCAAAAGAGAAGGGAATAGTTTATTTAATTTTATAGCAGAGCAATGCAGCCTCATCCCCCCCAATGTGGAGAAGCCAGGGATGAAGTCAGAGACAGGTAAGTATCAGGGCTCGCTCACACTTGTGATATAATTGGACGAGTGCAATCCGATTTAAAAAATTGAATCGCATTTAGCTCAATGTTACTCTGTAGGGCAGCTCATATCTGCGATTATTTTCTCATGCTGATTTGGCATGCGAAAACAGTCACAGCATGCTGCAATTGCATCTGAGATTCAGATTGCACGCACCCATGCAAGTCAATGGGTGCATGTGAAACATCGCTCTGCACTTAGATATCACCAGAGTCCAGTGCAACCCCTGCGGACGCTGGCAACAGAGGAGATGGAGAAATTACCGTATATACTCGAGTATAAGTCGAGTTTTTCAGCCCCCTTTTGGGGCTGAAAAAGACCCCCCTCGACTTATATTCGGGTCACAGTGCCAACTTACCCGGTCCCCATCATCTCCACGGTCCCAGTCGTCTCCGCGGTCCCCGGTGTTCGTCTGCGGTCCCCTGCAGTGTCCTGGCAGCGGCGGCGGGTGATGATAGGGTCGCGGCGGCGTTCAGAATCTCTGCGCGCCGCTCTCTCCCATCCTCCACCAGTGACGTGCAGGGGGCGCAATGACGTGGAAAGCACGCACCCTCTGCCTGAGTCACTGAAGAGCCGGCGACGCTCAGGAGCAGCTGTCATCAACGTAGGTGAGTATATAGTGTTTTTTTTTTTTTTTAATTCCAGCAGGGGCAGCGGCAGCAACATGATAGGATTACCAGTAATCCTATCACTTTGGGGGCAGCATTACGGTATTTGGGCCACCATTCACTGTGCAGCATTTATGGGGGCATATGTTGTGCAGCGTTATTTGGGCCAGCATTCACTGTGCAGCATTTTGGGGGCATACTGTATGTTGTGCAGCATTAAATTTACCAGTATCTTCGGCAATTCCCACCCTAGACTTATACTCGAGTCAATAAGTTTTCCCAGGTTTTTGAGGCAAATTTAGGGGGGTCGACTTATACTCGGATCGACTATTACTCGAGTATATACGGTAATTTCTCAGTTTCTTTTGCACTTGTGCTCCAATTCTCTGATGTGAGAGGATTGGAGCACAGTGGACTGACAATTGGCTCATGCTCGCAGCAGAGCGGGAGCCAAGTGTCATTAGCATGATGCATCTGATGCTCTCACATCGGATATGACACGTTAATGTGACTCCGGGCTTAGAAGTCAGGACAAAGCCCTGGTAAAGCGCGACAGTCCCGCAGAACTCTGGATGGTTGGGAGGTATGCATTGTTAGTTTGATGGAAGCACTGGTTCTCATTTAAGGGACCTTCCATGAAAAATAATGCTATTAACCTGCAGATATTGGGTTAATCTGCAGGTATAGGGTTCGCTCACACTAGCGTATAAAAAAGAATTCAGTCTCATCCAGAAAAGTGGTATGATTTTTTTCTGACTTGTCATTCGTGTGTAGTCTGAATGCAATCCGTTTTTGCACTCAACTACTGTTAATTATTTACAAGACCATTTACAGTTTCCTACATTACAGAATTGTAATGTATACGTAAAAATCAGGTACCGTACTGATGGTCCATATGACAACCGATTTTTTTTTCTCAAATCCATCAAATTTAGGAATGGAATCGCAGCATGTTATGATTTTTTCTTCTCATGTCTAATACAGCTGAGAAAAAATACACATATCTGCACTGCCCCATTGAATAACATTGGTTCGAGTGCAATCAGATTTTTTTCGCATTGCACTGGTCCAATTTGTATGCTAGTGTGAGTGACCCTTCCTAGTGTTCTGTCACTGTGCGGCCACCGTACTGAGAGCCCCACTGCCAGGAGAAAAATAACTTTATTCCCCCTGGCAACCTCACTCTTTCAGTCAAAAAGGAGGCATCCATAACTGCACCCCTGGCACTGACAGACGATTCTAATGATGAGCTCGTTATCACAGGTTCTCTTTAATCCCTTCGCACTGTGGCCAATTCCCTTTTTTTTTTTTAATTTTCGTTTTTTCCTCACCTTCTTCCAAGAGCCATAACTTTTTAACTTTTCCAACCACATAGCCATGTGAGAACTTGTTCTTGTGAGACAAGTTGTACTTTTGATTGACTCAATCCTGCGCTGATGTTTTTACTGATACCGTTTTGGAGTAGATATGATGTTTTGATTGCCTCTTATTGCATTTTATTGCAATGTTGAGAGGATGAACAACGTGTAATTCTGGAGTTTAATTTATTTTATATTTTGATAGATTGGACTTTTCCAAATACTGATACCAAATATGTGTAGTTTTAAATTTTTTTATTTGCTTTATTTTAAATGAGGCAAAAGGGGGCTGAGCTGAACTTTTATATATACTGTATGTATATATTTTTCATATTTTTAAAAACATTTATTTTATTGTTCACTTTTTACTGCTTATTATTCCTCTTACAGAAGTTGAACCTGTGATCATCCAATTGTTTGTACTATATAGCAACAGTCCCGCTGGCAGGAGGAATGTAATGACAGGCACAGGGGCCTTCAGCAGACTACTGGCTGTCATGGCAACACATCAGTGCCCTGCGATCACAATGGGAGCATAGAATGACACACCCACAGCAGTCACGCATTAGGAGATGACATCATAGGTCATTTAGGGGTTAAAGAGACCAGCTGATTATGGAGACTTACTGACAATGCTCATTAAGGGGAAGGTATTCAATTTATTCCCAGGTGAGTTTATGGCTATGAATTTTTCCCAAGTCATGTTGCAAGTAGTGATGAGCAAGTATACTTGTTGCTTGGGTTTCCCTGACCATGCTCGGGTGGCCTCCGAGTATTTTGGCGTGCTCGGAGATTTAGATTTCATTGTCTCAGCTGCATGATTTGCGACTGCTAGACAGGCTGATTACATGTGTGGAATTCCTGTTTTTAGGGAGACCCGAGCAACGATGCTACTTGCCCTTCACTAGTTGCAAGTCTTTTTAAATGTTCAGACATTGACTAATAGGGTAGCTACTTCTCCTACCACCATACCATTATTACCTCTAGTACTGATTAAACAGCTGAAGCATATCACTAAAGCAGTGGAGTTACACTACACTTATTGTTCCAATACCAAACATAGCCTAAGGGTAGATGCCCATTTGCGAGAAAAACAGATGAGTGGAATCCGATAAAAAATCGGATTGTACTCTAACCAATGTTATTCAATGAGTTACATCTCATCTTCGATTTTTTTTCGCAGCTGAAATCGGCTTGAGAAAAATTCGCAACATGCTGCGATTCGCAGCATATCTCGGGCGAGACTCGCCAATGCAAGTCAATGGATGCAAGAAAAAAATGCACAGCACTCGCACCATGTGAGTGCCGTCTGATTTTTACACACCGGTGTTCTTTGAAAAGCCGGCAATTCATATGCGGCTGCAGTAAAATTACACTGACAGGTTAGAATAGAATAGATAGAATAGATATATACACATAGAATAGCATATATACAGTATATAGATGTTAGTGACACACACACACATCTATTCTACGTATTATTTGTAAACACTGTTTTTCGATGATTACTTTGTATCTCAGTTCATACTGCACCCACACAAATGATACATCATTTGAAAGGTAAACTTGCCCCCTTCAGCAAGAAAATAGCCAAACAAACCACACATCCATGATTTGATCACAAAATACAGTTTAAACATTAATTTTCATAAGCCTGCAGTAAGGAAAAAAGACCTGCAAGTGGCACCACAGTACCCCAAAGCACACTACCACAAAGCTTTGTATATATAAAGGTATGGTATATTGTTGGTTTATTATTTTACTTTTAGTACAGGCGATCCAGGGTTCGCAGGAATTAGGCGTGGTTGTAAGTATAGTTTATTTAAGAATATTAAAGGAGTCTTCTGTGTCTTTATTTCAATTGAAGGATTTTTTACTGGGTGTCTGTGTTTTATTTACAATTTGACTATGGGGTTAGTAATAGGGGCGTCTTATTGACGCCTCTTCATTACTAACCTCGGGGCTTAAAGTCAGAAAGGTGACATCAACCCTGCAACTATTACCCCACTTGCCACCGCTACAGGGCAAGTGGGAAGAGAAAGGCTAAGTGCCAGAATTGGTGCATCTTAGAGATGTGCCTTTTCTGGGGTGGCTGAGAGCTGATGTTTTTAGCCAGGCGGGGCCAGTATCCATGGCCCCTTCCTAGGCTATTAATATCAGCCTGCAGCTGTCTGCATAGCCTTTGCTGGCCATTAATTATAGGGGGACCTGACGTCATTTATTTTTAGGGTCCCCCATTTTAATAGCCAGTAAAGGCTAAGTATACAGCTGTGAGGTGATATTAATAGCCTGGGATGCTTCATGGGTCTTGCCCCCTTCCCAGGCTATAAACATTGGCCCCCAGCCGTCCTCTTACACTCTGCTGATTACGAAAATTGCACGAGAGCCCACGCCAGTTTTTTCCCCAAAATAATCTTTAATTAATTAAATACATGTACACTAAGATGCATACACACTGTAATAATTGTATTTGTCACTGACAACTATATATCTACCTATTCTGTATGTATTTACTGTATGTAATCCATCTCTTCCATCCTGTCGGTTCCTGCAGTGATTTTACCCGGCAGATGTTTTACCAGCTTTTCTTGTATCTATCTCTCTATGCAATATAAATACATATATAGAGTATATGTGTGTGTGTCACTGACATCTATATACACTGATCAAAAAATAAAGCGAACACTTAAGCAACAGAATATAACTCCAAGTAAATCAAACTTCTGTGAAATCAAACTGTCCACCTAGGAAGCAACGCTGTTTCACAATCAATTTCATATGCTGTTGTGCAAATGGAATATATAACAGATGGAAATTATTGGCAATTATCAAAACACCCTCAATAAAGGAGTGGTTCTGCAGGTGGGGACAACAGACCACATCTCAGTACCAAGGCTTTCTGGCTGATGTTTTGGTCACTTTTGAATGTTGGTTGTGCTTTCACACTCGTGGTAGCATGAGACAAACTCTACAACCCACACAAGTTGCTCAGGTAGTGCAGCTCATCCAGGATGACACATCAATGCGCGCTGTGGCAACAAGGTTTGCTGTGTCTGTCAGCGTAGTGTCCAGAGGCTGGAGGCACTACCAGGAGACAGGCCAGTACACCAGGAGATGTGGAGGGGGTCGTAGGAGGGCAAAAACCCAGCAGCAGGACCGCTACCTCCGCCTTTGTGCAAGGAAGAACAGGAGGAGCACTGCCAGTGCCCTGAAAAATGACCTCCAGCAGGCCACAAATGTGCATGTGCCTGCACAAACGGTTAGAAACCGACTCCACGAGGATGGTCTGAGGGCCCGACATCCACAGATGGGGGTTGTGCTCACAGCCCAACACCGTGCATCCCTCCAAAGAAATGTCACCTCGCACCATTACTGACCCACTGCCAAACCGGTCATGCTGAAGGATGTTGAGGGCAGCAGATCGCTCTCCACGGCGTCTCCAGACTCTGTCATGTCTGTCACATGTGCTCAGTGTGAACCTGCTTTCATCTGTGAAGAGCACAGGGCGCCAGTGACGAATTTGCCAATCCTGGTGTTCTGTGGCAAATGCCAAGCATGCTCCACTATACCGCTCCATGCAAACAGGGTTATAGCATGATAAAGAGGTAATCAGAGTGATGGATGATTACCCATAGGTGTCAAAATCCCGTCATGACTCAGGCTTGTATAGAGCGGGTATAAGATAGTCACTTCATTGAGGACTTTTTTCACTATATCTTTTGGCATATGTACCCAACATTGGGAACATACGGTATATGGTTAATGGTCAGTAATTTTGCCAATTCCTGCTATGTAAATTTTATCCCGCCTTATATTCATTGGTCATTCATACCTATGGATTTAGTCACATTATAATTGTTGAAAAACCCATATATCTAATGTGATATGTATTATACTAATGAATCTTGTCTGACATTTTGTTAATAAGTACTATCTTTACACTATTGTGGCAAAAGTTGGACTCTTTGTTCCTCCTTGTTTATATGATTGCCAATCAGGGTTGCTTCCTAAGTTGACAGTTTGATTTCACAGAAGTTTGATTTACTTGGCGTTATATTCTATTGTTTAAGTGTTCCCTTTATTTTTTTGAGCAGTGTAGAAATATATCTATACTATATATATATACACTCACTGGCCACTTTATTAGGTACACCATGCTAGTAACGGGTTGGACCCCCTTTTGCCTTCAGAACTGCCTCAATTATTCGTGGCAGAGATTCAACAAGGTGCTGGAAGCATTCCTCAGAGATTTTGGACCATATTGACATGATGGCATCACACAGTTGGCGCAGATTTGTCGGCTGCACATCCCTGATGCGAATCTCCCGTTCCACCACATCCCAAAGATGCTCTATTGGATTGAGATCTGGTGACTGAGGAGGCCATTTGAGTACAGTGAACTCATTGTCATGTTCAAGAAACCAATCTGAGATGATTCGAGCTTTATGACATGGCGCATTATCCTGCTGAAAGTAGCCATCAGATGTTGGGTACATTGTGGTCATAAAGGGATGGACATGGTCAGCAACAATACTCAGGTAGGCTGTGGCGTTGCAACGATGCTCAATTGGTACCAAGGGGCCCAAAGAGTGCCAAGAAAAAATTCCCCACACCATGACACCACCACCACCAGCCTGAACCGTTGATACAAGGCAGGATGGATCCATGCTTTCATGTTGTTTACGCCAAATTCTGACCCTACCATCCGAATGTCGCAGCAGAAATCGAGACTCATCAGACCAGGCAACGTTTTTCCAATCTTCTACTGTCCAATTTCGATGAGCTTGTGCAAATTGTAGCCTCAGTTTCCTGTTCTTAGCTGAGAGGAGTGGTACCCGGTGTGGTCTTCTGCTGCTGTAGCCCATCTGCCTCAAAGTTCGACGCACTGTGCGTTCAGAGATGCTCTTCTGCCTACCTTGGTTGTAACGGGTGGCAATTTGAGTCACTGTTGCCTTTCTATCAGCTCGAACCAGTCTGCCCATTCTCCTCTGACCTCTGGCATCAACAAGGCATTTCCGGCCACAGAACTGCCGCTCACTGGATTTTTTTTCTTTTTCGGACCATTCTCTGTAAACCCTAGAGATGGTTGTGTGTGAAAATCCCAGTAGATCAGCAGTTTCTGAAATACTCAGACCAGCCCTTCTGGCACCAACAATCATGCCACGTTCAAAGGCACTCAAATCACCTTTCTTCCCCATACTGATGCTCGGTTTGAACTGCAGGAGATTGTCTTGACCATGTCTACATGCCTAAATGCACTGAGTTGCCGCCATGTGATTGGCTGATTAGAAATTAAGTCTTAACACACAGTTGGACAGGTGTACCTAATAAAGTGGCCAGTGAGTGTATATATATATACACTCACTGGCCACTTTATTAGGTACACCTGTCCAACTGTGTGTTAAGACTTAATTTCTAATCTGCCAATCACATGGCGGCAACTCAGTGCATTTAGGCATGTAGACATGGTCAAGACAATCTCCTGCAGTTCAAACCGAGCATCAGTATGGGGAAGAAAGGTGATTTGAGTGCCTTTGAACGTGGCATGATTGTTGGTGCCAGAAGGGCTGGTCTGAGAATTTCAGAAACTGCTGATCTACTGGGATTTTCACGCACAACCATCTCTAGGGTTTACAGAGAATGGTCCGAAAAAGAAAAAAAATCCAGTGAGCGGCAGTTCTGTGGCCGGAAATGCCATGTTGATGCCAGAGGTCAGAGGAGAATGGGCAGACTGGTTCGAGCTGATAGAAAGGCAACAGTGACTCAAATTGCCACCCGTTACAACCAAGGTAGGCAGAAGAGCATCTCTGAACGCACAGTGCGTCGAACTTTGAGGCAGATGGGCTACAGCAGCAGAAGACCACACTGGGTACCACTCCTCTCAGCTAAGAACAGGAAACTGAGGCTACAATTTGCACAAGCTCATCGAAATTGGACAGTAGAAGATTGGAAAAATGTTGCCTGGTCTGATGAGTCTCGATTTCTGCTGCGACATTCGGATGGTAGGGTCAGAATTTGGCGTAAACAACATGAAAGCATGGATCCATCCTGCCTTGTATCAACGGTTCAGGCTGGTGGTGGTGGTGTCATGGTGTGGGGAATTTTTTCTGGGCACTCTTTGGGCCCCTTGGTACCAATTGAGCATCGTTGCAACGCCACAGCCTACCTGAGTATTGTTGCTGACCATGTCCATCCCTTTATGACCACAATGTACCCAACATCTGATGGCTACTTTCAGCAGGATAATGCGCCATGTCATAAAGCTCGAATCATCTCAGATTGGTTTCTTGAACATGACAATGAGTTTACTGTACTCAAATGGCCTCCTCAGTCACCAGATCTCAATCCAATAGAGCATCTTTGGGATGTGGTGGAACGGGAGATTCGCATCAGGGATGTGCAGCCGACAAATCTGCGCCAACTGTGTGATGCCATCATGTCAATATGGTCCAAAATCTCTGAGGAATGCTTCCAGCACCTTGTTGAATCTCTGCCACGAAGAATTGAGGCAGTTCTGAAGGCAAAAGGGGGTCCAACCCCTTACTAGCATGGTGTACCTAATAAAGTGGCCAGTGAGTGTATATTCTAACTTGTCAGTGTGATTTTACTGTACGAGCACAGGAATTGCCGGCTTTTCTTCTATCTATCAATTATATATACATATATGTGTGTGTGTGTTTTGGTGAATATTTCCTTTGAAAACGATGTGTAAATGAAAGAGAACTGCTGTATGTAAAACCTCATGTTAAAATCGCATTGCAATCGGATAGCAATTGCAATGCAATCGGATGTAAATTGGATGCTAGGTGTGAAAACTGTATTGTACTCACATGACACTCGCATGACACTCACATGTCACTTGTCCATTTTATCGGTCCTTATATCGGAACTTTTTTTCTCACATATGGATATGTACCCTAAAGAGAAGAGTGGCGCTATACACCAGATGACCCATTTAATTCCTGAACTGCTGAGGGTAAGACATATCAGACAGAGTGGAATTTTTCATGTCCCACTTCTGAATGTGGACATAGTGAAGACTATAACTTCATCTTTGTAGTCAGGCCACTTGATTGCTTGTACTGCTACAGACCATGGGTGTCAAATATAAGTTTTGTCCATTTGCTACTGACTTTTCTGTAGGGATCTGGCAGACCTAGCTGAGCATCAAAAAATGAAGCAGAAAAGAAATGTTCATATGGTGCCTTTGATATCAAACTTGGAAGTATAAAGGAAATATGTGAATATGGTTGTCTTAAAAAATCAAAAAACACAAGTTGTAGTACAATTTGTCTCAGTATCTAAAGTTACTTAAAATATTACTAAAACACTACTAACTAGTTGTAAGTTCACAACGTCTAAAGTAGGGATGGGCGAACCCGAACAGTAAAGTTTGGCGTCCGTACCGAACACCTACTGTTCGGGAATGGACACAAACTTCACCAGGAAGTCCGTGTTACTGTTCGGGTTCGGCTGCCTGAACACCGGGTGTTTGCTGCGCTGTAATGTGCATGGCAGCGCAGGAAACACCGCTTTCTGATCGGCTGGGAAATAATCCTCACCGGTCAGAGAGCCGCAGTTCCCAAGCTGTCAACAGACTCCCGTAGTAAGACCCCTCAAACAGGGTCAGAATGGAAAGTGTGCTACTTCCAGTTAGACCCTGGGGCTGTGGAAGCTGACTCGGCAAAACTGGCAGGCATGCTAGTACTGCAAGTAGCAGAGAACTAGGCAGGAGATGAGTGGCTGGAGTGGATTTCTGGCAACAGCTCGCACGGAGACATGCAGGTGGAGCAGGCTTAAGGGGGTTTTACACTAAGCGATATCGCTAGCAATATCGCTAAAACGTCACTGGTTTTGTGACGTTATAGCGATATTGCTAGTGATATCGCTATGTGTGATACTTACCAGCGACCGGCTCCCCCGCTGTCCATCGCTGATCGCGCGAGAATGTCCGGCTCCATTTCTCGTCGGGCGCTTCCTGCTGAGACTTCCTGCTGTGACGACGAGCGACGCTGGACGCGGGCGGGAGGACGCAGGATCGCTGTGTGTGAATGGTAAGTATCGTGCGCTGCGTTGCTGCTGCATCGCTGTGAGATCTTTCTGTATGAAAGCTCACTAGCGATCATTTAGCGATGCACCAGCGATCCTGACCGGGTCGGATCGCTGGTTGGATCGCTGGTGCATCGCTAAATGTAAAAGGGCCTTAAGTCACGGTAAACATGGATAAGCACATAGGGCACACTGAGGAGACAAACCGGTTTTAGCGAGGTGCAAGCAGAGCATGAACATGCAGATAGAAGAATCTGAGAACTAGCAACAGGAAACACTTGTTGCTCAGGCACCTCCCTTAGGTCAGAGGTGCCTGAAATGGTAAGACCCTCTTTAGGAAATAGTGTGCTGTCTCTGTAAGAGACTGGAGCGCGCGCGCACCCTTAGAGCTGTGCCCAGAGACCTGTGGACGGTACGCTGAGACCAGAAAGCGACAGCAGAGGCAGAACATGCAGGACCCGGGATGGAGGCATCGGGAGAGGGCCCCGACAGGTAACAGAAAGCAGACTGGGCATGGGATGTATGGCTGTGTCTCTGCAGGGGAAGGGGACCGGAACCATGCAGGGGCATCGGCATTACAGCAACGCTCAACAGGCTATTTTTTAATGTCACAAAGTGGCACAACTGTAGTCTGAATCTTTTGGACTGGGGTGTATGGCGATTGGTTTTGGTGAAATGTATATATTAAAATAACAGGGGTGAACTATGGGGGATCATAATATGGGGAAGCGGGTGAATAAAAGATAATTCCTAAAAAATTAAGTTATCCAGTTGTGGGGAAGGTGACTTGACGGACAGACGTGACTGGTAGAAGGAGGGGACGGTTTGTACACTAGTGACAGAGATTGACAGGTTAGAAAGGTAACAGCAGGGAAAGACAGAAAAGGGAGTGCAGTACTGTGAAATGACCACAAGACGGCAGGGGAGAGTAGTACAGGACTTAACATCAGCTTAGGGCTTAGGAATCCGCTTAGTCATGGGGAAGCGGGGAGATAGGGGCCCGGGTGGGAAATTCCCCTGTGAGAGAGGGGATAAATAGAAGAAGGCGGGGCTCCAGGGGAGTTTCTAGTCCCGCGAGGAGCTCAGAAGAAGACGGAGAAAGTGAGAAGAGATCGGCCAGGGGGATAGACAAAGGAGAGACAGTCAGGGGGGTGGCCCTGACCCGACAGACTGCAGGACAGGCAAGGAGAAGAGACAGCCAGGGGGGGAGACCCTGACTTGGGGGTAGATTGGTCTAGGACAGCCCCCAGTGAAAGATCCACGAGGTGCGTTACTGCGACTGAAGCTGAAGAATAGGTACCCGGGCCTGGCGATACAGTGGTGTAAAGAAGCTGCGGTGCGTGTTTGGTGGTCGTCAGGAGGACGACAAATAAATTCGGAACTGTTCCAATGGAAGCTGTCTCCATCTCATCTTTGCCTCGTCTGGTAAGCAGTGGTCCAACCCCCTAGCCTGGCCCCCTACTACATTTGGCGTAGTCGGCAGGATCGCCGCCGCTAGTACGACACCTTCCGCGGCAGGCCTGCGTTTGAAGAACCTAGAAGGACTTGGACTGTTCCTCTGTGGATTACAAGTGCCTATGGATTACAAACACCTGTGGATTATAATTTGGAGACTGTGTTCCGGATCCTTGCTTGTCATCGGAGGATCCGGGGTGGTACGAAAGCCAGACAACGGGCGGAGAAGAGGAGCGACTACGGGACCGCGGGAGCGCCCGCTGAAGACATCACCAGGGAGCCTCCCCGCGGGATCCCCCAGCATGGAGGCTAGCCCCGCCGGACGGCGGGGTGAAGAACAGAGGCTGTGGGAGGAGCAGTGGGATGACGTGTCGGAGGCCGCAGCACTGGGGAAGGTGAGAGTTCCCCCCGGCTCTGCCGGCGGCTCCGCATGCGGCCCCCACCACCCAGCCGCACCACATGGTCTGTGCTCCTGGAGGCTTGGCCGCGGAGGACTCGGCGGCCTCCGCCGGGCTGATCGATGCCCCTGCTCCCGTCCCCGAACCACCCCGCCCGGTGGCGCCACGTCCGGTGTCGCCAGTGTGGAGCCAGCCTGCGGCCGACGCTGCTGCGTTCCCCCTTTCAGCAGCGGCCCCGTCCATGAAGACGGCCGCTACTCTGGCCCCGTCTGCAACTCCGGTTGCGGCCTGCTCCTCGGCCGTCCCTGGTTCGATTGCGGCACCGGCCGCGGCCTACCCGCCAGCACCCGCGGCCGCTTCTGCCTCGCTCATGGTTCCAGCTACGGCCTGCTCACCGATGTCCACGGCCTCCTCTGCTGCGCGCCATACCACGGCTGCGGCCTGCCCATCAAGGTCCGTGACTGCTCCGGCCCTGTTCCAGATTGCTTCGGCCGGGTCATCGGGCTCTGCCACCTCTGCAGAGCCATCTGCTAATCACGCTAGCAGGCCCCAGCTTCGCCGCTCCGCTTCTCATCGGTCCACGACCCCTGTCCCTCACCTGCGGTTGGAGCTGCAGGAGCTGGGGGCCGGACGGAGTGAAGCCACCACGTCGACAGAAATGATAGCGTCCACACCACCAGCGGTGGTGGACTGCTGGTTCCCTAGCAGAGAACTGGCACAGAACTCGCGCTGTGGAACCACTTTCGGCCCCTTCTACCCCTTTTGACTCATCTCTCAGGAGGGAGATGACCCCTGAACCCTGGGCACAAAGAACACTCAGGGCCCAGGAACAGTCGAGATATCCCGGGGACCTCACGGCTGTGGGGTTCCCTGCTAGACTGGCGCAACACCAGCCGTCAGGAGATGGCCCGGACTACTGGGATTTCGCTGCACCGTTGTGCAGGCCCCAAGAGGACAGTTCGACATCCAAGATAAGGGACATGTTTTATTGTTGATTGTTTGCTCCTGACATAGCGGGGATATGAAAAGGGGGTACTAATGTTAAAGGGAGGGGGAGTAGTTCCATTTTATGTTTGCAAATAATGTGTTTAACGAAGGAGTTAGGGAAAAAAAGAGAGAAAAAAAGAGAAAGAGAAAAGGGGGTTGCTCCGGTTGAGTAACTCCTATTGTTAATAGAATAGTGGTAATTATATATACGGTATGTTAAAGTTGATATAATAAGTAGTGTGTTTAACAAAAAAATGTATGTAACAGGTTCCGGGTACGAGGTAGTTGTGACGAAGACGCCGACCATGACTCTTTTAATGAAGGACGAGGAGATGAGAGATATCGAACCAGACAGTGGTCCCAAGTCAGATCCCCGGCACCACGGACACCACAAAAAGGAAGAAATGGTTGAAGGTAGTGGAAGGGGAGAGCAGTGGGAGGTACATGCCATAGAGTAGTCCGGGTGGACCTCACCAACCCGAAAGAAGTTGTCACGTGGCGTGCGCGCTGGCGGGTAGCAGTAGGCTGCTCGGAGCATGGTGCTCCCGGTTTAGTTCGGTCCCTGTGGCGGGTGTGGCCCAACGACTGGTCCGACAACAGACTGTGGATAAGATTCAGAACAACATAGGTAGGACGTACGATTGTCGGGACGACAATGGACAAAGGGTGGAGGAGTGTGGGGAAGGTGACTTGACGGACAGACGTGACTGGTAGAAGGAGGGGACGGTTTGTGCACTAGGGACAGAGATTGACAGGTTAGAAAGGTAACAGCAGGGAAAGACAGAAAAGGGAGTGCAGTACCGTGAAATGACCACAAGATGGCAGGGGAGAGTAGTACAGGACTTAACATCAGCTTAGGGCTTAGGAATCCGCTTAGTCGTGGGGGGCGGGGAGATAGGAGCCCGGGTGGGAAATTCCCCTGTGAGAGAGGGGATAAATAGAAGAAGGCGGGGCTCCAGGAGAGTTTTATTCCCGGGAGGAGCTCAGAAGAAGACAGAGAAAGTGAGAAGAGCTCGGCCAGGGGGACAGACAAAGGAAAGACAGTCAGGGGGGTGGCCCTGACCCGACGGACTGCAGGACAGGCAAGGAGAAGAGGCAGCCAGGGGGGAGACCCTGACTCGACGTACCGCAAAACAGATGAGTCCCCGGGGGTACCGACTGGAAGACGACCTCGGGCAGGTGAAGCGCTGGGGGTAGATTGGTCTAGGACAGCCCCCAGTGAAAGATCCGCGAGGTGCGTTACTGCGACTGGAGCTGAAGAATAGGTACCCGCGCCTGGCGATACAGTGGTGTAAAGAAGCTGCGGTGCGTGTTTGGTGGTCGTCAGGAGGACGACAAATAAATCCGGAACTGTTATAAGTGGAAGCTGTCTCCGTCTCATCTTTGCCTCGTCTGGTAAGCAGTGGTCCACCCCCCTAGCCCGGCCCCCTACCACACAGTATTTATAGAAGAGGGGATATCTTGCTGTTCGCTTGGGTCTGACCATTGAGACTCCTAGTGATCCTAAATTGAGCAAGGGTGAACATGAGAGGCCTCCACTCCATTCATTGCCATCAGACTACCTGAAATAGCCGAACACTATTTGGCAATCCTATAGACAAAGTATGTAGAGGATGCTGCATATGTATGCCTACACTCTATTGAAGATGTGGTTTCGGAGCAGTGCCGCATTCTGGGGAGACCTTAAGTGAGAGAAGACTGAAGAAACAGAATAATGAGATCAGAAGCAGCAGTAACTAAAAGACTGAGTGACCTTCCAGAGAGAGGTCATTGGAAAGGAAGCCAAGCTAGAAGGCCCGAGTTCATAAGACTTGAAGGTAACAGGTCTACACAGGACTGAGTAAGTGGTATGAGAAAAGTGTCCCAACAGGGGTTCCAGAGCATCAGCATTACCGGCCATACTGGCCCCCTAAAGGTAAAAGAGGACACGAGGCAAGTAAACGATTCTTGCTAAGCAGGACTGTAGTATTAAAGCTGAGTTGTGGTGAAGTAGTGAGAATTAGTGGACTTATAGAACAATAGAGAAACAAATAAAGGAAGCTGAGTGGAAAATGCTTTAAGTTGTTAAGGAAACATTCATAAGACTGTGTACCCACTATCCTTTGTATACAGTATATTTTCTACCAAGTTCCCGTTCAGTAAAAAGTTTTTTTTTGAATGTTGATCTCCCTCATTAAACTTTGAAATATCTGGTCCTGGCAAACCAGTAGCATCAGTTAAATGTGGCCTGCACGGGAGTAGCACCCTCAAAGCACAAGTCCATACACTCAGCCAAGACCTCCACTCTCATGTGACGTGTCAGAACATGAGAGACGTACTTCAGCAACAGCTACTGCTCCGCCTCACAATACATGTGATTATAATCCCAGATAAAGGGAAATGATTATTGCAGTGGAATATGTTACATTTATTATGGTTGATGAATTGTTATGCAACAGGGTGTGTATGATTATAATCCAAGAGTAGGGGTGGCTGATGACTGCAGGGTGGTGGTATGTTATATCCTCATTGGGAGGATTCATTTATTATTTAATTCCACTTTAATTGGGTATGAAATTATAATGGGGGGAAATTATTTATAATTATACTATGGGGCATGGGTGCTTATTTCTGTAAGGGATTATGTGATTGTGATGAGGTGCCTAAAATCACAATTTCTTTCCATGTAAAATTAGACATAAAGTGCAAATTGTTAGTGGCTGCATAATTTTGCTGAAATTGTGATTAATTTCTAACTAAGTGCTAGATGAGACCCAAGTCTAAAGATCTGCTGTGTCAAGAATGGACTATTGTTTTAGACTTGCCCCCAGGGCAAAAATTGCCAACATGCCCCTGCATAAAGATTGTTATTACACTGTGAAATCACCTCCTCCTAGCTACTATTTAGCTATATTATTGTAGCCCAATTATACCAGCTTGACCAAGGAACACTTTAGATTTTTATCAATTAACAAAATGCAAAGTGAATTTCCAAAAGTGAGTGACTTGAACACTAGTAAATGAACAAACAAACAGAAAGCTAAAATCAATCAATATTGGTGTGATCAGCCTTTGCCTTTAAAACAGCGTCAAAACATCAATTCTTCTATGTATATTCCGCACAATTTTTGAAGGAACTCGGCAAGAAGGTTGCTCCAAACTTTGTGGAAAACTAACCACAGATATTCTAGACTTGCACAAATCCTTTAGCCTCTACATATAACCACAGACTTGATGATGTTGAAATCAAGCCTCTGTCGGGGCCGTATCATCACTTCCAAGACTCTTTGTACCTCTTTTTGCTGAAAATCACTTTTAATGACATTAGCTGTATGTTTGGGGTCATTGTGTAAAAAAAGTGGAGCCAATCATATGCCTCCCTGATGGTACTGCATCATGTGTGTATTTCTCAGCACTGAAGACACTATTAATCCTGATAACATCCCCAACTCCATTTGCTGATATGCAGCCCAAACTTGCAGAACACCTCCACCATGCTTCACAGTTGCCAGCAGACACTCATTACTGTAACATTCTCCAGCCCTTCCACAAACAAACTGCCTACTGTTACAAACAAATATTTAATAATTTTCACAATGTAGAGCACGTTTCCATTTTTTTTGCACCTCAGTTACTAAGTTTTCATACATATTGGAGACACTTGGTCTTGTTTTTATGTCGAATATATGACTTTCTCCATGAAGACCACTTCTACCCAGACTTCCCCAAATAGTAAATGGATGTAGCTAGGTTCTACCAGTTGTGTGGAAATCTGTGCTGCCAGTAGTCCAAAAATGAGCAGAAGACAAGAATGGTTGAAAGCCGGTTTGTTAGTCAATGCATTTCGAAGTAACATGCTCTTTAAATCAGGACAAACTGCTCATCTCTGGACTACTGTCAGCCTGGATTTCTACCCAGTTATTTTTAGTCTCACATGCTTCTCCACATTGTGGAACTGCAACAGCCTTTTTCTAAGCTTACTGTATATAGGGGTTATGACTCTAATATCCATAAATAGTTTCTTTCTCCCTGTTCTCTGCTCAGATAGGACCCTGTTGTGTTTATTGTCTTTCCTGTATTTTCCTTTTGCTCGTAATTCTAAGCTGAGAGCACTACTGGCCATCTTTCAAATTTGATGGGAATTAAGCATGCTGTGTTTTTCAACTGCTGCACTAAATTTCTTTGGCCGACCACTGCATCTATGGTCTTTAGTGTTGCCCATTCTTGGTGGTTTCTCAAGAGTTTAAACTGCATCTTGAAACCAATTTTTGACTAGGATAAACCTTGCTGATGCAATGTAACTACCTTGCCTCTTGTTGTTGTGATCAGTCTGGATTATGATGTATTATCTACTACATTAAATTTTCTCCCACAACCATCTTTGTAGCAAAAGGAGGATGTTTTCACCCAGTTTAAAGCCTTCTAAACAACTCTTTCTGCATCTATTAATAAATGTATTTTATAATACATATGAAAATGATGATGATCATTATCACCTGTTTGGTAGAACTGGTTATTCATACACCTGACTTTAGTCCAACAAAATCGCTGAGTTTGTGCAAGTATATCTAGACATAATTGCTCCTCATTGGTGGGAGAAAAAATAAGTGAACCCTTAAATTTAATATCCTGTTGATTCTCTTTAGCAGCAGTCATCTGCAAGAAATAGTTTACATAGATTGCGAACATGTTCACAAATTTGAGGAGGAATTTTGGACCATTACTCTTTAGAAATATGTTTTAGGTCAGGCTTCTAACTTGGCCATACCAAAACACAAAACTTCACTTCAGAAAGTGAAGGAACTGGGAGCGCAGGTCATCTTATCATCCATCTTCCCAGTGGATGGACATGGACCAAGGAGATTTAGCAGGATTCTACAGGTGAACAACTTGATACATTAATGCTGCAGTGAACAACAGTTTGGGTTTCTTGATAATGGAGAGAATTACCTATATGATGGACTTCATGCTAGAAATGGGTTGCCTCTTATGAAAATAGGAAGACACAAATTTGGTAGACATCTTGCTACTGGGTCGCCCTCCCAGGGCTGTGGGGTACTCGGTACCGGGCCGGTGTCAGTGGGATATGTCACAGCAGCTGTGACCCGGTCCGTGGCCCTGGGCGCCCAAATCAATGGTGGTTTGAGATATAGTTTATGTGAAATTTCGTGACGCCACCTGTGGTGTTTGGCAAGCAAGATGTTAAGCCAACGCTGCGTGCAGATCCTCTGGGGCTGATGGTGTGTTGCAGCATAGATGGTGTAGCTCCCCACAGGTGAAGCTGTAACCCCAGGGCAGTGTATAGGCGCAGGCGGTGTGAGGAATGTTGGTACCCAGATGTAGCGGTGCTGACGGGGTTGGCGCACAAATGAATGGAGGACACCAGGGCTTGCAGTTCCAAAGCTTTATTCACAGTTCGTGGTACACACTGGTGCCTGCCTCCGTGCCGTGTCCTCCGGGGCAGAGACTCAATCAACCTCCCAGGCAAGTCATGATTCTCCTTTCCAACACCCCGCCAACATGTGCCTCTCCTGAACGACTCCTCTATTGCGCCTTTTAGTGTGAAGAGCTCCAGTACCGTGGTACTCTGAAGTTCCTCCTGTCAGATGTTCCTAACAACTCTACTTGTATGACAGACAGCTGTAGCCTCTCTCGGGGACTCCCTTCTCCGGAGTCCTGGCTCTCTATTCAGTTGCTGTTGTGTCCCAAGTCTTGGATGGGAGTAGTGCATTTACAGCCAACTACTCCACCGGTGTCTGCTGCAGAACCATAAGTGTCCATACAACCCCAGCCTTGCGCTGAGAACCTATAGGCAGGGTTCCTCTTCCAACCCACAACTCCTCTCTCTTCTCCTACTCCTTTGTTCTGCGCTGTTCCTTCTCTCTCTTATGGAAGCTTAGGTTGCAGTTCTATGTCTTTCTCCTTCTGTTCCTTTCCCGTGCCAGCTGGCTCAGGTCACTGAGGCAGCTGCAGCACTCCTTCCTCCATCCCCTCTTCCAGGGATCCCCACTCCTCCCGAGTGGCTTCCTTCCTCTCTGACGCTCTGTCAGACTAACCTGTGATTCTAAACCTTCCCAACCTTTGATATATCTCAACTCCACCCACCTCCCAGCACATCTCGTGTTACGAAGCAAGGACCCACGAAAGATGCTCTGCTACCCTCTAAGCATGGAGCCGCAATCTGATCCTTTGCTGAACTATCCAGTGTGTGGGGTGCAGGTGTTGGAGTGTGGAAAAGAGTTCCCAACTTACCTAGGTGGTGGGGCACTACATCTTAGGAGAAGGTGCAGTACCTTTGTGGCGACTGAGCCTCAGGGGTGCTACACTACACTCACCAGGAGAGCTTTAAACTAGAGCAATATGGGATGGGAAATATGCGGCCAGTAATAAATATGCAGTTAATTAGCTATTAGTGGAAATAAAGAACAAAAACAACAAATTCTGAATGAAAGTCGAGGAGCTAGAGAAACCAACTACAATCTAAAATGTGTCTATACAAATGCACAGAGCATGGGAAACAAGCAAGAAGAATTAGAGCTGTTAACACAGGAAGAGACATATGATGTCATAGGCATCACTGAAACTTGGTGGGATGATACACATGACTGGAGTACAAACCTTGAAGGACACAACTTATTTATTAGAAATGGGATTAACAAGAGGGTAGGAGGTGTTGCATTATATGTTAGGAAAAATTATATCTCCACAGAGCTCCAAGCTTCAGAGAACTCTGCAGAAACTGTTTGAGTAAGAATACAAGGAGAGAAGAAAAGAGATTATAGATGTCTACTATAGGCCACCTGGATAGTCTGATGTCTCTGTTGTCAAAAAAGTATGACAGTGATAATGCCTGATTTTAACTTTCCAGATTTTTGTTGGGACTCTCTCTTACGCAAAAGTGTTTGATCCCAAAAATTCTTATCTTCTCTCACTGACATCATTATCTTTCAAAAGACAGAAGAGAGAACTATCGGATCTGCAATCTGGGACCACATGTTTACCAACAGCGAGGAAATGGTTGAAGAAGTAAAGGTGGCTGGGAATTTAGGAGGCAGCAATCATGCTGTCCTCAAATTTTGGATTACAAGAGAAGAAAGACCAGCGATGACTGTAAGATTAAAAGTATATTTAGAATTGAGAGTCCTCAGTGGTTGATACCTTTTAATGGCTAAGTGAAAAGATGGTAACAAATTGCAAGCTTTCGAGACTACTAAGGTCTCTTCATCAGGCTAGACTAATACAAGATCTGTATTAGTCTAGCCTGATGAAGAGACCTTAGTAGTCTCGAAAGCTTGAAATTTGTTACCATCTTTTCAGTTAGCCATTAAAAGGTATCAACCACTGAGGACTCTCAATTCTAAATATTCTTCTATCTACTGGCTAACACAGTACAAAGATATATATCTTTCCTGTAAGATTAAAAGTCAGAAATAAAGATTTTAATGGACTCAGAAAGAGGGTACGAAAGGTCCCATGTCTGGATGTTCTAAAGGACACAAATGTCCAAGAAGGATGGGTAATTTTGCTAGCTGAAATTCTCACTGTACAAATAGTAACAATCCCGAAAAGAAGGAAGAATAAGAAGCATTTAATGAGACTAGGATGGATGAACAAAGAACATAAACAATTGTTAAAAAAGAAAAAAGGAATGTATATTAAATGTAAAGAGGGTGGCATATCTAAAGAAGAATATAATGCTGTTTGCAGGGAATGCATGGCAAGTGTTATAAGAGCTAAATCCAGTAATGAAGTGAGGCTTGCAAGGGAGACCAAAAGCAATAAAAAAGGATTTGGGAGGTATGTCAAAAGCAAAAGAAAAGTCAAAGATGCTATAGGATTTTTACAGTATGAAAAGGGTGAAGTGGTCAAAAATGATGTTGAGAAGGCCAAACTTTTAAATTCCTATTTTGCAAAACAACTGTGTTCTCTAAGAAAGCAATAGTAACATCAACTGATCTTCATGGTGCTATCAAAGGAATGAGGGGCTACTGGACCAGAAGAAATCTCCAAATGCTGATGCGGCTGACAGAACTCCCTCACTAGGCGACCCACATGCACATCTTTTGTATCAACCTCTGCAATATCCTCCAGACTGAAACCTTTCCATTCAACGTTATGTTGCCAATGACTTCTGACATGTCAGGAGCCCAACACCCACTTCCCCTCACACCTCTTCAAGTAAATTCTCCGAACCAACATTCTTAGTATCCGGAAGATATGTCACCGTAAAATCAACATCGGGTTGACAGAAGACAAGGGCTTTAGAAAAAACTGTTTTGAGGGCAGCAAAAGCATCAAACGCCTTAGTGAACCAAGAGGTAAAATCAGCAATTGCAGCTAATTGAAAAGGATGACCAAGAGTTGCAACTGTATACCCACACGCGCTAGCAAAATCACTGTGAATGAGATCTAAGGCAGAACCTGAGTCAACAAATACAGAGGTAACTATGACTCAAGATTTGGTAGCCAAAGACACCTGTAAAAACAGCCTGTAGTCTGCATGTGACACAGCCTCAGACCTCCGGAAACAGTGTTCTTACACACTAGTGACTATTTTAATTACTTTTCCTTAGCCTTAAGACACTTTTTATAGCATCTAAGATACTGAATCATCATGTAAGGAGGAAGACTGGGCTGCGAGTACCTTGTAATGAGCTGGGTCCGGAACTGCTGAGGCTGCATCCCTTGTTTACTGGGATGCAGCCTCAGCAAAAAGGGAAGGCAAAAAGGCCCAGACAGACGCTCTGACTCAGAAGCTGAGAGCGCGGTTAAAAGTAAAAGCGCACGCAGCATCGAGCTGTTTCCCGCCAGCCGTGAGAGAGGCCAGGCGTGTGCACAGCGTGCTCCGCTGGGTGTGAGGCCAGGCTGAAACAGGGCCAGCCATATGCCAGGACCCTGCCGGAGCCTGCCGCATTAACAGGGAGAGAGCCGGGAGCCCTGCTTAGCTGAGCGCCGCATGAAAGCTTAAGAGCCTGAGAGAGCGAGGTGCCAAGTGCCTGGTAGTTACCAGAGAGCAAGGTGACGTGGGCTCCGTGATCGTGAGTAATGTATCCTTGCCACATAGAGAAAGCCAAGTGCTGGCCAGACATTTGCAGCCTACCTTGCCAGTCCACGTTGGACTCTGGCAGCACTGCGACCCTGTTTTCTTTGGTCGCAGCAATCTAGGGACTAGGGGATCAGCCGAAGGTGCCGGAGACCGACTGCTGCCACCAGAAGATGGACCGTTCTTTGCAGGACCCACTGGAACAGCACCATGCCAGCCGTTGTTGGCGCTACTGTGTTCAAAGCTTCAGTTATGGGCTGGGAAGCCTCTGACAGGAAAAGTGATTTAAAGGACTGCCATTATCTTGTTTATTGCTCAATAAATTTTGCTTGTCATTGAACTGTTTAACCCTCATTTAACCATTTATCTCCCTGCGAGGAGTTAACCCCCCTGTTAAATTAAAAACTGTTAAATTTGTTAACCCTTGCTCTGCCTTCTATCTGTCACTGCATCCCACAACCTGCTTATGCCTGTTTCACATTTCCGTTTTTTGACGTCAGTCAAAATCTGCCGCTTTTAGAAAAAAACGGATCCGCCCTTTTTTGGCAGATCCATTTTTTTCCCCCATAGACTTACATTAGCGGCGGATTTTGACTGACGGTCATCCGTCTCACCCATTTTTTGACGGATCCGTCAGAATTTTTGCGGCTCCCAGGCGGAGGATACGGATTCTGAAACGTTTTTTCAGAGCGAAGGTCCGCTATTTTGTATTGCGCATGCCCGGCAGATTTGGTCAGGCAGGGATTTTAACCCCTGAATAGCGTTCCGGAAAAGCCGTGCAAACAAAAAATCTCTCTCTCTCCTTTTTCAGGAAGCGGTACCTTTAAATTTCTGACTTCAACGGATCCATAAAAAAAAACTGTCCAGTGGCATACGTTGGTGTCACAATGGAAACGGATCCGTTTTTCACATCTTTCACGGATAGCAAATGACCAAAAAAAAAGGAAGTGTGAAACAGGCCTTACACTCACATAACCCATTCCACCACAGTACAGTCAGAAACGAGCAGTAGTCTTTAATTTTACTGCCTCCATGAAAGCTCTGCAGCCCCAATCTTGCATTGATTCTTCAGTCTCAGTAGGAAGAAAGGGGGAAGTTACAGCAACATCCTAGAATGTTTTCTTATTCCTAAGACATTTGTCCAAGCGAAAAGCACTGCCATGTCTCATCTAGAGACAACAGGGAGGGACTATGAACCATCATATCCCGTATCTGGCTGGAATCACCCTGACAAAAATGACTGTGGAGAGTTGAATCATTCCAGGAGGTCTCCACAGCCCAGCACCTGAACTGAGAGCAGTACTCTTCCACAGTACGTTGTCCCTAAACCAATCTGCGGATAATTGATTAAGCAACCACACTTTATCAGGTTCATCATAAATGAGCCCCAGAGCAGAATAAAAAGTATCTACAGAGGAGAGGATGCCTGAGGATTTCCAAGGAGCAACAACAGAACAATACACATTGACTCTCACTTCCGGATGAAACAGGATGGAGGTTTACATGTAGTGATGAGCGAGTATACTCATTGCTCGGGTGTCCTCCGAGTAGTTTGGTGTGCTCGGAGATTTAGTTTTCCTCGGTCTTATCTGCATGATTTGCAACTGCCATACAGCTTGAATACATGTGTGGAATGTCTGTTTGTTAGGGAATTCCCACATATATTCAGCCTGTCTACAAGTCGCAAATCATGCAGATGAGACGAAAACTAAATCTCCGAGCACGCCAAAATACTCGGAGGACACCCGAGCATGCTCGGAAAAACCCGAACAGCGAGTATACTCGCTCATCACTATTTACATGTAGAAAGTATAGTAGAAAACTTCCTTTGATCCCAGTCAAAACAATCTGGCAAATTTACCTGAGATTCAGAGGGTGGTTTTAGATGTAACAGAACCTGCATAGCGGCGGTTAGCACATGCTGTTTTTGCTGCTTCATATCTACTACCTCCAAAGAGAAGGACCGCAACTGCATCGTCAGGGCATCCACCACGACCATGATGTCCTTTAAATACACAAAGAATGGAGTGGGTTGGTGATAATGTTACAATATGCTGTACTGAAGTAAGGAGGAGGGGCCTGCATCTGTCCTTGGAGCTGGGGCCCTCACTATCCCTGTCCCAGAGGTACTCTTGAAGGTAGAGAGGTCTGGATCTCCAACCTTACTATGCTCCTGAATGAACACTGAACTAATTACTCCCCCACCCAGGGAGGCATGGGACTGATGGGAAATGGAAAGCACAAACCGCACAGACAGGGGAAACAGACTGGGATGAAAGGAAACTGCAATCATAAAAAAATGCTGAAGCAGCAAAAAAGTGGAAAACAAGGGAATAGTAAGAGCAACCAACTGAATGGGAGAGGATAAGGAAACACACAAACTACAAAAACCAGGCAGCACAGGTTCCCAATAGGCAGCACAACTCCCCAATAGGCAGAACAGGTCCCCAAAAGGCAGCACAGGTCCCCAATAGGTAGCACACGTCCCCAATAGGCAGCACAGGTCCCCAATAGGCAGCATTGGTCCCTATAGGCAGCACAGGTTCCCAATAGGCAGCACAACTCCCCAATAGGCAGCACAGGTCCCCAAAAGGCAGCACAGGTCCCCAATAGGTAGCATACATCCCCAATAGGCAGCACAGGTCCCCAATAGGCAGCACAGGTCCCCAATAGGCAGCAATGGTCCCCAATAGGCAGCATTGGTCCCAAATAGGGTGCAAAGGTCCCCAATAGGCAGCACAGGTCCCAAATAGGCAGCACAGGTCCCCAATAGGCAGCATTGTTCCCAATAGGCAGCATTGGTCCCCAATAGGCAGAATTGGTCCCAAATAGGGAGCACAGGTCCCCAATAGGCAGCACAGGTCCCAATAGGCAGCACAGGTCCCCAATAGGTAGCATTGTACCCAATAGGCAGCACAGGTCCCCAATAGGCAGCACAGGTCCCAATAGGCAGCACAGGTCCCCAATAGGCAGCATTGGTCCCCAATAGGCAGCATTGGTCCCCAATAGGCAGCACAGGTCCCCAATAGACAGCACAGGTCCCTATAGGCAGCACAGGTCCTCAATAGGCAGCACAGGTCCCCAATAGACAGGCACAGGTCCCTAATAGGCAGCATTGTTCCCTAATAGGCAGCACAGGTCCCCAATAGGCAGGCACAGGTCCCTAGTAGGCAGCACAGGTCCCCAATAGGCAGGCACAGGTCCCTAGTAGGCAGCACAGGTCCCTAATAGGCAGCACATGTCCCCAATAGGCAGGCACAGGTCCCTAGTAGGCAGCACAGGTCCCCAATACGCAGCACATACAGACAGTAACTCACTGACCCGGCGTTGGCCTGTGTACCAGATACACAGGCGACAGACTGCGACGCGTCTGACTCTGAAGAAGAAGAAGACTGTCACTGTAATCCCGCGGCCGCGGTTGAGGCCTCCTGGATGGCCAGGCCCCGCACCGCCCGTCCTGCTCCTCCGGCCTCCGGGTGTGCGCAAATCACCGGTCCGTCACGCTGCCTGGACTCAGCTCACATTGACTTGACAAGTCTGGGCAGTGGCGGTGACTCCTCCAGCGAGCTCCAGTTACCCGCCAATGCCGCACTGCGTGCAGGAATCAGTGCGCGGGGAGGGGGCCTCCGGGGTGTGCTGTGCTCTGTCCAGTAGTCAGAGACAGAGCAGAGAACGACCCGACGTATCAATGCGCGGTATCCGGCACAGCGGGCGGGACTAGGAAGCAGAGCAAGAGTCCTCCTCTGCTCCTGCTCCTTGCCGGCTGCACTGCAGGAACATCAAAGTACCGGATCGCGGCTGTGAATCTCCCCGGTTCGGGGAACTGGCTGCTTTTTTAACAACCGGTTCCACCGTACCGGGGAGAACCCGCTGAATCCCACCCCTGGGCAGGGCCGGCTCCAGGTTTTTGAGGGCCCCGGGCGAAAAAGTCTCAGTTGGCCCCCCCTTAAAACATACCACGACTCATGCCGTGTGACATCCTTGGTGACGGCCAAAAACGGACTTCTATCTGTGTGGATCACACGGACACGCATGTGATCCACACGGACACTCGCTCTGTGGCAAAACACGTTCATGTGATGGAGGCTACTGATTAGTAGTGTACGCATGAAAGAAAGAAGAGAGGGGAAATAAAGAACAGAGAAAGAAAGAGAAAGAATGGAAGGAAGAACAGAGAAAGATACAGAGAGAGAAAGAAAGAAAGAACATAGAAAGAACGAACAGAGAAAGAAGGAAAGAAAGAAAGAAAGAAAGAAAGAAAGAAAGAAAATAAAGAACAGAGAGAAAGAAAGGAAGAACAGAGAGAGAAAGAAAAGAACAGAGAGAAAGAGAAAGAAAGAGGGTAAAGAAAGAAAGAACAGATAGAGAAAGAAAGAACAGAGAGAAAGAAGAAAGAAAGAAAAAGAACAAAGAGAAAGAAAGAGTGGACAGAAAAAAAGAACAGAGAGAGAAAGAAAGAAAGAAAGAAAGAAAGAAAGAAAGAGGGGAATAAAGAACAGAGAGGGAGAGAAAAAAGGGGAAAGAAAGAACGAAGAGAGAAAAAGAGTTGACAGAAAAAAGAACAGGGAGAGCGAGAAAAAGAAGGAGGGGAAAGAAAGAACAGAGAGGTAGAGAGAAAAAGAAAGAGGGGAAAGAACAGAGAGGAAGAGGGGAAAGAAAGAACAGAGAGAGAGAAAGAAAGAGAGGAAAGAGAGAACAGACAGAGAGAAAGAACAGAGACAGAAAGAAAGAGAACAGAGAGCGAAAGAACAGAGAGAGAAAAAAAAGATTAGAGAGAAAGAACAGAGAGAGAAAGAAACAGAGAAAGAAAAATTCTATAAAGATACTATAGCAGCCCAGCTCCCATTGTAGTGCCTACCTGAGCCTCCTGGTGCAGGACATATCATGATCCGCTCACATGGCCGACATCCCCGATTCCAAGGCGATCTCGCTGTCCGCTGTCAGAGGAGGACACGGTGATGGATCTGAAGCATTCCCTGAAGTGCCTCCATGGTTCCGTCACAATCTCCTACTGAAATGACCTAATTTCTGGTCAGCTTCCAGCACGTCACTTCCGGTAGAACGTTACGTGCAAGTTTTAAATTGCTCCTTGGGGCTCCGCTGTGTACTCCTGTGTCCCGCGGGGAAAGTAAGCTCCCGGCTGGGGCAGTCTCTCTCTCAAAATCGGGACTGTCTCGCTGGATCCGGGACAGTTGGGACTCAGGAGGTATAAATGCTCCCCACCATACACCTCGTACACGCACGGCTCCGCTTTGTATGCCTCGTACACACACGGCTCCGCTCCGTACACCTTGTACACACGCAGCTTCACTCCGTACACCCCCGGCTCTGCTCCGCTCCATAAACACACGGCTCAGCTCCGTACACACAGGGCTCCGTTCCGTACATCTCGTACACACACGGCTCTGCTCCATACACCTCATACACACACGGCTTCGCTCCGCACACCTCGTACACACACGGCTCTGCTCCGTACACCTCGTACACACACGGCTCTGCTCCGTACAACTTGTAAACCCCTCCTGACCCCACCCAAGAACACACACGGCTCTGCTACATCCACTTTGTTAAACCCCTCCCTGACCCCACACAAGTACACACACGGCTCTGCTACATCCACCTTGTAAAACCCCTCCCTGACCCCACACAAGTACACACATGGCTCTGCTACATCCACCTTGTAAACCCCTCCTGACCCCACACAAGTACACACACGGCTCTGCTACATCCACCTTGTTAAACCCCTCCCTGACCCCACACAAGTACACACACGGCTCTGCTACATCCACCTTGTAAAACCCCTCCCTGACCCCACACAAGTACACACACGGCTCTGCTACATCCACCTTGTAAACCCCTCCTGACCCCACACAAGTACACACACGGCTCTGCTACATCCACCTTGTAAACCCTTCCTGACCCCACACAAGTACACACACGGCTCTGCTACATCCACCTTGTAAACCCCTCCTCACCCCACACAAGTACACACATGGCTCTGCTACATCCACCTTGTTAAACCCCTCCTGACCCCACACAAAGTACACACACGGCTCTGCTACATCCACCTTGTTAAACCCCTCCCTGACCCCACACAAGTACACACACGGCTCTGCTACATCCACCTTGTAAACCCCTCCTGACCCCACACAAGTACACACACGGCTCTGCTACATTCACCTTGTAAACCCCTCCTGACCCCACACAAGTACACACACGGCTCTGCTACATCCACCTTGTTAAACCCCTCCTGACCCCACACAAAGTACACACAAGGCTCTGCTACATCCACCTTGTTAAACCCCTCCCTGACCCCACTATCCCACACATAAAAGTTACCTCATCCATCCAGACCAGCACCATAATGAAAAGCGACCAGCACAGCAGAGTCCTCTAGCCACCCTGATCATGTGACCCCTGACTCCTCCCCTCCTGTGACCTCATCACAGGTCCTGTGCTGGCACCGCACACAAGATTACAGCCGAAGGAAGCGATGATCATTGCTGGCTGTAAGGGGCTGCGTCACTGCGTGGGTCCCTCACGGAGGGCGCAGGATGCGGTCAGTACATGGGGGGCGTGGTGGCGGCCGGCGGGTATCCCAGACAGCGTGAGTGGGCCCTCCCATCTCGCCAGGGCCCCGGCACTTGCGGGTGCGCCGGGTGCTGACGCCGGCCCTGCCTCTGGGTATGAGCGACCAGTGAGTGACAGTGACATTCGGGGGCGGGGCCCACCGAGGTATCCAACGGTACCTCGGTGGGCCAGTCCGAGCCTGACTGAAATACAAATCAAGTATACAAAATTCTCCTAGTGGTATCAATGTAGCCTGTAGCCCATGGCTTTAGCTGTTTACTGCAATTATAGAGGATGTGGGTTCAGAGAAAATGACATTTTTGTAATTGGTTTTTATTATTTTTAGTAGAAGCAAAAAAATGTGACTTTTTCTTCACCTCGAGAATACAGGGACATAGAAATACACGGCTATATACAATGTATCTCTATGCATCTGTATAATCTTCTTCTGGGTTCACTAACTGAAATATAGCTCAAGATTACCACATTCTCCTATCTATAACATTGTGGGCTGTGGCTAAAGCTGCTGCTGCCTGCAGACATGATTTCAAATCTGCATGAGAACAGAGAAGAAAATTGTTTTATTTAATTTATGTCTGCACTGTGATTCGGCCCCCTTGTGGTAGGGGGCCGGGATTGGGGAGTGGACCACTGCTTACCAGACGAGGCAAAGATGAGATGGAGACAGCTTCCACTTGTAACAGTTCCGGATTTATTTGTCGTCCTCCTGACGACCACCAAACACGCACCGCAGCTTCTTTATACCACTGTATCGCCAGGCCCGGGTACCTATTCTTCAGCTTCAGTCGCAGTAACGCACCTCGTGGATCTTTCACTGGGGGCTGTCCTAGACCAATCTACCCCCAGCGCTTCACCTGCCCGAGGTCGTCTTCCAATCGGTACCCCCGGGGCCTCGTCTGTCTTGCGGTACGTCGAGTCAGGGTCTCCCCCCCTGGCTGTCTCTTCTCCTTGCCTGTCCTGCAGTCCGTCGGGTCAGGGCCACCCCCCTGACTGTCTCTCCTTTGTCTGTCCCCCTGGCCGAGCTCTTCTTACTTTCTCCGTCTTCTTCTGAGCTCCTCGCGGGACTAGAAACTCCCCTGAAGCCCCGCCTTCTTCTATTTATCCCCTCTCTCACAGGGGAATTTCCCACCCGGGCCCCTATCTCCCCGCCCCCCATGACTAAGCGGATTCCTAAGCCCTAAGCTGATGTTAAGTCCTGTACTACTCTCCCCTGCCATTTTGTGGTCATTTCACGGTACTGCACTCCCTTTTCTGTCTTTCCCTGCTGTTACCTTTCTAACCTGTCAATCTCTGTCCCTAGTGCACAAACCATCCCCTCCTTCTACCAGTCACGTCTGTCCGTCAAGTCACCTTCCCCACACCCTCACTATGATAAGGAGTCACAGAATGATGATGATGACGTCGGAGAGAGCTGAGTACTAGAAGTCAGGACAAATCCATGATGTGAAGTGACCGTTCCTTTAAACCGGCACAGTCCCACTGAATTCCAGACGATTGGAAGCTATGCGTACTGGTACATCCTTAATCAGGAAGGTATTCAAATGCTAACTGTTCTACAGCCCTATAAATGTAGACTTCACATCTTGGTTCCTACTGCATGGTTCTTGTCATTCTTGCTTTACCTCCTAGTATCTGTTAGTTACGTCATCACAGTACATTGCTGTTATATCATTGCTTATGCTTTCTGTTAAAATAATAAAAATTTATGTAAGCTAAAAACATGTCACATATTCCCTGCCACCTCTACTTTGGCAGCCATCCACACGTTATAACCATATGCTCCTATTTTTTATCTAGCTAGAGAAGTGTCTGCTGTGATAGATTCCTGATATGTTATGTCTGAGTGATTTTTATTTTTTTTATCATGGAAGACAAAAAAGCTTGATTGTAAACCAGTGATGTCTGCAACATATCAGTGTTTTGCACTGTAATTCGGTATTGTGGCCTTATAATAGAACTTGATTTATAAAAAAATAAATAATCCAAAACTAAACGAAGGTTTCATCACTGGGCTATTGTGTTCATTCAAGAAAGAAAAGAAAATAATCTTTGGCATTGCCGAGTATGCATCTGCTTTTAATACTGTGATTTGATGCTTCAAACGAAACATTTTATCGTGCCTGGGAAATCTGAACACGGAAATAAGAAATTAGGTTTTGATTTACCGACTGTGACATATGCAAAATTTCTATATGCACAACTTTAGGTTTAAAACTAATTACATCTTTTCATGTTCCATTTATGGTTACCCAAATACCATGCGTACATTTAGCAATGGTCATTTTAGGTGAATGTATGGGTTTGTACATGGAAGTTTATATCAGAAGAAGGATTATCAAAGTAAAGGCACTTATTGTTAGTAGGTTGAATATATATAATATAAATTTGTACTTTCTTAACTTCAGCACAGGCTTGCACCCGCAGAACAAATTGCATGTTACAAAGCTAAAGGTTAAATTCTTTAACAGTATATAAGATTATTAAAATGCCAATGTGTGTCCCAAGCTTTTATTCAAAGGGGTTTTAAACTCTTTTTTTGTAAATACATAAAGTTGCCATTAAACATTTTTTTCTGACTTATTGAAAAATTGTAGCTATGTAAAGTAATTAAATTCACATTACTTCCATTACTTGATAAATGCACAGCCATTCTAGTGTCATTCAGTGATTGACTGACACAGTCTAACGGGTAGTTGAAGACATCTTAAAGAAACTTCCCATCAACTGTTTTTTCCCCATAAAGCTGTGTATATGTGTATGTATTTTAGTGTGAGTGTGTTAATATACTCACCTTCCGCAATCTTCTCCAGCGTCATTCTGCTTCTTTTCTGAGTGACATCACTGCAATTCAGACTCTCCAACTCATGGCTCATACTCATTTGCGAGAAAAACAGACAGGTGCAATCTGAGAAAAAAAATCAGATTGCACTCTGACCAATGTTATTGAATGAGTTACATCTCATCTGCAATTTTTTTTCTCAGCAGAAATCAGACTGAGAAAAAAATTGCAGCATGCTGCAATTTGCTGCTTATCTCGGACGAGACTCGCCAATGCAAGTCAATGGATGCGAGAGTAAAAAAAAAAATCGCACAGCACTTGGACCATGGGAGTGCTGTCCAATTTTGGCGCCTCGGTGTCCTTAGAAAAGCCGGCAATTCCTGTACAGTGTACAGTAAAATCACACTGACAGGTTAGAATAGATAGAATGGTATATTGTTGGTTTATTATTTTACTTTTATTACAGGAGATCGAGGGCATCGGTGAAATAGGCGAGTATGGTTTAATTAAGAATATTAAAGGAGTCTGTGTCTTTATTTAAATGAAAGGATTTTTTCTGAGTGTTTGTGTATTTTCTTACAATTTGACTATGGGATTAGTAATAGGGGCGTCTTATTGACGCCTCTCCATTACTAACCTCAGGCTTGATGTCACATATGCACAGTGGGGAAATGGGGAAAAAGTATTTAGCCAGCCACCAATTGTGCAAGTTCTCCCACTTAAAAAGATGAGAGGCCTGTAATTAATATCATAGGTAGGTCACAACTATGAGAGTCAAAATGAGAAAACAAATCCATGAAAATCACCTTGTCTTATTTGGCAACATTTATTTTGCAAATTATGGTGGAAAATAAGTATTTGGTTGGTCATTAACAAAAGTTCATCTCAATATTTTGTTATATATCATTTGTTGGCAATGACAGAGGTCAAACGTTTTCTGTAAGTCTTCTTAAGGTTGGCACACACTGTTGATGGTATGTTGGCCCATTCCTCCATGCAGATCTCTTCTAGAGCAGTGATGTTTTGGGCCTGTCACTGTGCAACACGGACTTTCATATCCCTCCAAAGGTTTTCTATTGGGTTGAGATCTGGAGCCTGGCTAGGCCACTCCAGGACCTTCATATGCTTCTTACGAAGCCACTCCTTCGCTGCCCTGGCGGTGTGCTTGGAATCATAATCATGCTGAAAGATCCATCCATGTTTCATCTTCAATGCCCTTGCTGATGGAAGGAGGTTTGCATTCAAAATCTCATGATGCATGACCGCATTCATTCTTTCATGTACACGGATCAGTTGTCCTTGTCCCTCTGCAGAGAAACAGCCCCAAAGCATGATGTTGCTACCTCCATGCTTCACAGTAAGTATGGTGTTCTTTGGATGCAACTCAGCATTCTGTCTCCTCCAAACACGATGAGTTTTGTTTTTAACAAACAGTTCTACTTTGGTTTCATCAGACCATATGACATTCTGCCAATACTCTCCTGGGTAATCCAAATGCTCTCTAGGAAATTCAGATGGGCTCGGACATGTATTGGCTTAAGTTTTCAACTTTAGCATTGCTTTCAACCAATACAAATGCATTCTCTGGGTAATGTCATTGTAACATTTAACAACCCTAGCTGGCCATGTGTTGTGTGACACATAAGCAGACACATCTTGTTTCATTTATGAAGGAGGGACTCTTAAAGTCACAGAGCCTATTTTAGAGGGGCATCAGGTGGCATTAATCTTCTTAAAGGGCCATTACTAAACAGTGGGTCTCCTATACTGTTAGTGCCTATGCAGTGAGTGGCTGAGCTGCCAAAAATTAGGATGCACCCCAATACCCCTTTCATGAGACGTATAGGAGGGCCTCCTGAAAAAATGTTGCATTGAATGCAAGGCCTGGCCTGCCCCAAAGTTACAGTGGGGAAAAAAGTATTTAGTCAGCCACCAATTGTGCAAATTCTCCCACTTAAAAAGATGAGAGAGGCCTGTAATTGACATCATAGGTAGACCACAACTATGAGAGTCAAAATGAAAAAACAAATTCAGAAAATCACCTTGTCTGATTTGGCATGATTTAATTTTCAAAATTATGGTGGAAAATAAGTATTTGGTCACCTAAAACCAAGCAAGATTTCTGGCTCTCACAGACTTGTAACTTCTTCTTTAAGGGGCTCCTCTGTCCTCCACTCATTACCTGTAGTAATGGCACCTGTTTGAACTTGTTATCAGTATAAAAGACACCTGTCCACAACCTTAAACTGCTACACTCCAAACTCCACTATGGTGAAGACCAAAGAGTTGTCGAAGGACACCAGAAACAAAATTGTAGCCCTGCACGAGGCTGGGAAGACTAAATCTGCATTAGGCAAGCAGCTTGGTGTGATGAAATTAACTGTGGGAGCAATAATAAGAAAATGGAAGACATACAAGACCACTAAAAATCTCCCTCGATCTGGGGGCTCCACGTAAGATCTCACCCAGTGAGGTCAAAATGATCAGAAGAACAGTGAGAAAAAATCCCAGAACCACACGTGGAGACCTAGTGAATGCATAGAGCTGGGACCACCGTAACAAAGGCTACCATCAGTAACACACTACACCACCAGGGACTCAGATCCTGCAGTGACATACGTGTCCCTCTGCCTAAGCCAGTACATGCCCGGGCCCGTCTGAAGTTTGCTAGAGAGCACTTGGATTATCCAGAAGAGTATTGGGAGAATGTCATATGGTCTGATGAAACCGAAGTAGAACTGTTTGGTAGAAACAAAACTCGTCATATACGGAGGAGACAGAATGCTGAATTGCATCCAAAGAACACCATACCTACTGTGAAGCATGGTGTTAGACGTCGGATTTCTGCGTTTACTCCGCAGGGTTCCAGACCCTCACATTCTGCATTCTCCTGCTGTTTATCTACTGCAGAGGAGATTGCCTTGCAGCAAATCTCTCCTGAGGCTAAGTCCTTCTGTCCTCCTACTGAGTATGCTCATGGGACGATCTCCCATTGGAGATCGGGAGTCATGTGTTCAGGTCCCACTCCAGATCTCATTGGTCCATCTCAGAGATCTGGAAGCCTGCAGATGGTCCCGACTGCTATAAAAGGAGCGCATGGCTATTCCGCCATGCGCTTGTATAGACTTACTTGCTGCTGTGTGCATGAGGACGGATGTATGATTCTGGTGAATGACTCATTAAAAAACCCCTTCCCTCTGATGTTATGTATGTGGTTAGAGACTGAGTTAGAATCAGCGCCAGCGCTCCTCTGCTGCAACATCCACAGCTGCTAGCGTCCGACATTGCGCTTGCGCCTTAGCCTTGTCGTTTAGCAGCAGTGTCCACACCGTGCTGCAGTAGCAGCACCTTTGCATCCGCAGTTGCGATGCTCCACACACGGTAGGTCTAGATGGACATGGTGCCGCCGTCTTGGGCTACTCCTGTGATCTGACACCGTGTGTGCGCTTTTTACTGAGTACAGTGACCTCAACAGGCTCAGTCTTTTGTGTTTGTACTTATTTGGCATCTCTGTGAATTAACTGAGATTGCTCTGCTCACCTGGGTGGAGTATAACCCTGTGCGCATTTCCGCCATATTGCTCCTGCCACCACTTAGCAGCGGTTATATCACCTAATGCACGGTGGTCCCCGAGCGGCGAACGCACTTTATTATTATTTTTATTTAGTGCGTTCCGCCGTTCCTAACATTATACTAGCGCCAGGGTCTGGCTAGTGATGGCAGAACAGCAGCATTTGTTACAGTGTATTTGGCAGCTTGAGGGCCGATTGGCCACTCTTGAGAGGGCTCTCTCAGCTGCACAATCCACCGAAACTGCTGTAAAGGCAATCACAGATGCGGTTTCCCGTATGTCCACATCCTCCCTCGCGCTGACAATTACCCGCCTCCCGTTGCCCGATAAATTTTCTAGCGATGGCGCCTCCTGTAGGAGTTTCATCAGCCAGTGCTCTATTCAGCTGGAGCTACTGGCTGCACGATTCCCTATGGAGCGGGCCAAGGTGGGGTTCATTGTTTCCCTTCTGTCGGGCAAGGCGTTGGAGTGGGCTACGCCATTATGGGAGCATGGTGACCCAGAGGTTCGGACTGCTGCTCAGTTTCTAACAGCTATTAAGCAGGTCTTCCTCGGTCCACGGGTAACGCACAACACCTCTCTTCAGCTTCTTGCTTTGACTCAGGGTTCTCTCTCAGTTAGTCAGTATGCCGTCCCTTTTTGGACACTGGCTTCCGAGCTGGAGTGATCTGATAAAGCCCTCATCCCTGTGTTTTGGAGAGGTTTGGCGGAGCATGTTATAGATGCCCTCTCTACCAGAGAGGTTCCTGCAAATTTGGAAGAGCTGATTGCCATTTCCACCCACATTGACCTCCATTTTTCGGAGCGCGGTATGGAGCATGCTCAATCCAAATGGAAGGTTACCTCGGCTCCCAATTTTTTTGAGCCTCTGGAACTACCCGAGCCAGAGGTTCCACCCCCAGAGCCCTTGGAGGTGTCTCGCCCCATCCTCCAGGTGCGTCCGACACAAGACTCCAGTTGCGCTTATATTTGTCAACACACTGTTTCTCAGAACAACAGTGCCCTGCAACGGCCAAATTCTGTGCCGCTGGGCAAGACCCTTGTTCCTCCCCGCCTTCGGCCGAAGGTTCTCGCGTGGGCACACACGTCCAGGAGGGGTGGTCACTGTGGCTATATGCAGACCACAAAACTCCTGGCAGGGTCTTACTGGTGGCCACACAGGGCTCGGGATGTTAAAAAATATATTCGGGCCTGCGCCTTTTGTGCTCGGAATAGCCTCCTTAAACGAAAAGTGGAGACGCCTGCCGACACACGGTGACGTTCCACTTTAACGTCTGCTCCCGTTGTCTCCCACGGGTCCCTTCTCAAACCTGGCGATCTTGCCGCCCCTGATGCCTTCCATTTATCCCGGGTCTCCCTGTCACCTACCCGGACATCAGACTTGCCTTCGGACCAGTCTGAGGCCTATATCTCTGATGGGCACAAGTTGGTGGATCAGAATGCTCAGGGAGGAGGGGGCCCTAGGAGGGGGGGTAATGTTAGGCGTAGGATTTCTGAGTTTACTCTGCAGGGATCCAGACCCTCACATTCTGCAGTCTCCTGCTGTTTATCTACTGCAGAGGAGATTGCCTTGCAGCAAATCTCTCCTGAGGCTAAGTCCTTCTGTCCTCCTACTGAGCATGCTCATGGTACGATCTCCCATTGGAGATCAGGAGTCATGTGCTCAGGTCCCGCTCCAAATCTCATTGGTCCATCTCAGAGATCTGGAAGCCTGCGGATGGTCCCGGCTGCTATAAAAGGAGCGCATGGCTGTTCCGCCATGCGCTAGTATAGACTTACTTGCTGCTGTGTGTATGAGGACGGATGTATGATTCTGGTGAACGACTCATTAAAAAAACCCTTCCCTCTGATGTTACGTATGTGGTTAGAGACTGAGTTAGAATCAGCGCCAGCGCTCCTCTGCTGCAACATCCACAGCTGCTAGCGTCCGACATTGCACTTGCGCCTTAGCCTTGTCGTTTAGCGGCAGTGTCCACGCCGCGCTGCAGTAGCAGCCCTCTTGCATCCGCAGTTGCGACGCTCCACACACTGTAGGTCTAGACGGACGTAGTGCCGCCGTCTTGGGCTACTCCTGTGACCTGACACCGTGTGTGCGTTTTTTACTGAGTACTGTGACCTCAACAGGCTCAGTCTTTTGTGTTTATACTTATTTGGCATCTCTGTGAATTAACTGAGATTGCTCTGCGCACCTGGGTGGAGTTTAACCCTGTGCGCATTTCCGCCATATTGCTCCTGCCACCACTTAGCAGCGGTTATATCACCTACTGCACGGTGGACCCCGAGCGGCGAACGCACTTTAATATTATTTTTATTTAGTGCGTTCCGCCATTCCTAACACATGGGGGTGGCAACATCATGCTTTGGGGCTGTTTCTCTGCAAAGGGACCAGGACGACTGATCCGTGTACATGAAAGAATGAATGGGGCCATGTATCGTGAGAGTTTCAGTGCAAACCTCTTTCCGTCAGCAAGTGCACTGAAGATGAAACGTGGATGGGTCTTTCAGCATAATAATGATCCCAACACCACCAGTGCAATGAACGAGTGGCTTCATAAGAAGCATATGAAGGTCCTGGAGTGGCCTAGCCAGTCTCAAGATCTCAACCCCATAGAAAACCTTTGGACGGATTTAAAAATCTGTGTTGCCTAGCGACAGGCCCAAAACATCGCTGCTCTAGAGGAGATCTGCATGGAGGAATGGGCCAACATACCACCAACAGTGTGTGCCAACCTTGTGAAGACTTACAGAAAACGTTTGACCTCTGTCATTGCCAACAAAGGATATATAACAAAATATTGAGATTAACTTTTGTTAATGACCAAATACTTATTTTCCACCATAATTTGCAAAATAAATCTTGCCAAATCAGACAAGGTGATTTTCTGGATTTGTTTTCTCATTTTGACTCTCATAGTTGTGGTCTGACTATGATGTCAATTACAGGCCTCTCTAATCTTTTTAAGCGGGAGAACTTGAACAATTGGTGGCTGACTAAATACTTTCTTCCCCACTGTACATGCACCCCAATATCCGTTTCAGCAGATGTACTTGAGGGCCTCATGACAAAATTGTTCCCATTAGAACAAAGTGTGTCTCCCATACTGTTTGCTTATGCACTGAATGCAAGGTCTGCCCTGCACCAATGTTACATGCACCCCAATAAGCCTTTCAGCAGACATACTTGAGGGCCTCATGACAAAATTGTTCCCATTATAACAAAGCATGTCTCCCATAGTGTTTGCTTATGCATTGAATGCAAGGCCTGCCCTGCACCAATGTTACATGCAATCCAATAAGCCTTTCAGCAGACGTACTTGAGGGCCCCATGACAAAATTGTTCCCATTAGAGGAAAGTGTGTCTCCCATAGTGTTTGCTTATGCATTGAATGCAAGGCCTGCCCTGCACTAATGTTACATGCACCCAAAAAGCCTTTCAGCAGCCTGCCTTGCCACAAAGTTACCCGCACCTCAATAACTCTTTGAAACAATGTACTGGATGGACACATGAAACAAAAGTTCCCATTATATATATATATATATATTTTTTTTTTTTTAATACCATAACATTTGCCCATGAAGAGAATGCAAGGCCTGGCCCAAATTTGCACGCACCACAATCCCCCTTGCAAGAAATGTGGAGGAGGGCCTCATAAAAAAGTTAAATCATTACACAGGAGTGGGTCTCCTATGCTTGGAATGCCCATACTTAGTGTATGGGCTAACAAACATTTCCCCCTGGGGGGTACACCTCAACATAGTGTGTAAACTTTTTGTTTTACGGGCATCATAAACATCATGGAAAAACGTAACGTGGCTTCCTACACAGTTGCTGCTGGGAAGATGCAGGTTTTTATTAAAAATATGCCAGACGAATCGTTGGATGAAGTGATCAGGGAAAAGGGCATGGTGACGTCAGGAATGGGAACATACAGGATTAATAACAGTGGTAGCTTTTGGAGGAACGAGATCCAGGATACAGCCTACGATTCGTCGTTTAGCCACCAACAATTACCAGAATGCGTTTCATGCCCGTCAGAAGATCAGTGTAACAGATGCACGTCTGAAGTTCGTCATAAAAGGTGCCCATAAGAAATAGGTTGCCAAAGACGCACGTGTCGGTATGAAGGGCAAACTGCAACATGCTTCTGAGATGCTGAGTTAGATAAAGCAGATCAGTGATGGAGGAAAACCAAACAAACTAATGGATGCTCGTGAAAAACTAGGTTTAAGGAGGAGTGCAGCGGCTATAACTATCAACACACCCAAGCACCAGGGTCTTCATGTTCTTCCCCAATACATATAACTAAGAATATCCAAATGTCACAGCCAAAAACTATTTGGTCCAGAGTAACAAACACTGTTAAAGGAATGCCAATAAACGTACTTAACCATGAACCTGGGAAACAACAGATTTCATCTTTACAAGATATGGATGATGATGGTATTGATGACGACTTAGAACCTTACCACAACCCCACCAAGAAGATGATGATCACAGCTACAAACAATGTGCAAAAAAGGCTGTGAATGTCTGGAAATTCAATTTCTCTTGGGCAAACTTTACCTCTTACTAAAGTGTTACAGAATGATGCATACACAGCTCCCATGTCTACTCAGCAAGACACTTCGCCAATCGACACTTTTATTGCACACAAAGGCTGTAACCAACATGTCACGGACACTTGTCACAAAGGAGGCCAGTTCATCAGTAGGGCCCACTCATAAACAGTCTGTCTTTAGCTCTTTAGAAGGGCCAAAAATGACCATGAATAATTTTCATCCAAGAGTCACAGAGGAAGATATTGTGGAGCTTTTCTGTGTATGCGGTGTCTTGAAGCACACCTGCTTGTTGAGCTACAGAGTTGCAGAGCTTGTGTTTGTAAGAAAGGAAGATGCAGTTGGTGCCTACAAAAATACAACAAAAGATACCTAGAGGAACAATCAATGAAATGCAATCTTCCTTTGAATGGTAGTGTGAAAACATCACACCAGCCCATACTTCTTTTTTTTATAATATATTTTTTTTATTAAAGAGAAAGGAGTCATAATACAGCTGTTAAATACTTTTCAAGTACAAGAACAGACTCTAATCAGTGAGATTGTCACAGAGTTATGGGGGCTTGACTAACAGAGTCAAGCCAAACAGTACAACAGGAATAACAGAAAAAACAACACATTGGTGCAGAATAAAGGGCAAATAAAGAATGGTTATGTCATCTGTGGTATATTTTCCATAGTTAAAAACCTTAGAAGTTCTGCTTAGGATGTGAGTTAGAGAGAGAATCGTGATTGCGTATAAAGCATAGACTACCAGTGGGGGGGGCTCCGAGGGTAATAATAATAATAATAATAATAATAATAAATTTTATTTTTATAGCGCCGACATATTCCGCAGCACTTTACATTTCGGAGGGGATTTGTACAGACAATAGACATTACAGCATAACAATAATCACATACAGTAGATTATAACAAATACCAAGAGGAGTGAGGGCCCTGCTCGCAAGCTTACAGTCTATGAGGAAAGAGGTAGACACGAAAGGTGGGTGGTAACATTTGCCCTGATTGTATGGACCAGCCATAATGTTAAGTGTGTAACAGTACAGACACAGAGGGCTAATGGATGCATAAAGCATGTGGGAACATGATGCTGGGAACCTGGTTATGGTAAAATTTTTGGCTCTGCCACACAGGGATAGGTTAGGTTAATGTGTTGAGGCGATAGGCCAGTCTGAATAAATGCGTTTTCAGGACACGCTTAAAATTGTGGGGATTGGGGACTAATCGTATTGACCTGGGAAGTGCATTCCAAAGAATTGGCGCGGCACGTGTAAAGTCTTGGAGACGGGAGTGGGAGGTTCTGACTATTGAGGATACTAACCTCAGGTCATCAGCAGAACGGAGGGCGCGGGTAGGGTGGTATACTGAAACAAGGGAGGAGATGTAGGGTGGTGCTGAGCCATGGAGGGCTTTGTGGGTGAGGGTAATAAGTTTATACTGAATTCTGGAGTGGATGGGTAGCCAGTGTAATGACTGGCACAAGGTAGAGGCATCGGTGTAACGATTGGTGAGGAATATGATCCTGGCTGCAGCATTCAAGACAGATTGGAGAGGGGAGAGTTTTGTAAGAGGGAGACCGATTAGAAGAGAGTTACAATAGTCGAGACGAGAATGAATAAGAGAAACAGTAAGAGTTTTTGCAGAGTCAAAAGTAAGAAAAGGTCGTATTCTAGAAATGTTTTTGAGGTGCAGATGACAAGAGCGAGCCAGTGATCGAATGTGGGGGGCAAAGGAAAGCTCGGAATCAAGTATGACCCCAAGACAGCGGGCATGTTGCTGGGGAGTAATAGTGGAACCACAGACGGAAATGGCAATGTCGGGTGTAGGTACATTAGTAGCGGGAGGAAACACAAGGAGTTCAGTCTTTGACAGGTTCAGTTTCAGATATAGTGAGGACATGATATTAGACACAGCGTTTAGACAATCGCCAGTGTTTTCTAGAAAGGCTGGCGTGATGTCAGGAGAAGAAGCATATAATTGGGTGTCATCAGCATAGAGATGGTACTGGAAACCAAATCTACTGATTGTTTGACCAATAGGGGCAGTGTACAAGGAGAAGAGGAGGGGGCCTAGAACCGATCCTTGAGGAACCCCAACAGTAAGGGGAAGGTGAGAGGAGGAAGAACCGGCAAAAGAAACAGTAAAGGAGCGGTCGGAGATATAGGAGGAGAACCAGGAGAGAACGGTGTCCTTGAGGCCAATGGAATGGAGCATAGTGAGGAGGAGCTGATGATCCACAGTGTCGAATGCTGCAGAGAGATCCAAGAGAATTAGCATGGAGTAATGACCATTTGATTTAGCTGTTAGCAGATCATTAGAGACTTTAGTGAGGGCAGTTTCAGTGGAGTGTAAAGAGCGGAAACTGGATTGGAGAGGGTCGAGAACAGAGATTTCTGAGAGATAGCGGATAAGACGGGAGTGGACCAGGCGTTCCAGGAGTTTAGAGATGAAGGGAAGATTAGAGACAGGTCTATAGTTAGCGGCACAGTTTTGGTCGAGGGATGGTTTTTTAAGTAGTGGATGTATGATGGCATGCTTAAATGAGGAGGGAAAAATACCAGAAGAGAGAGAGAGGTTAAATATTTTAGTTAGGTGAGGGGTGACAGCAGGGGAAAGGGACTGGAGGAGATGTGACGGAAATGGGTCACTGGTGCAAGTAGTTGGGCGAGAAGATGCAAGGAGCCTGCTTACTTCTTCTTCTGTGACTGGTTCAAAATCAGAGAGTGAGTTAGATGCAGTGGGGGAGGGAGGACAGTGCATGGTATGAGGGGATTTGGAGATAATTTCCTGTCGGATCTGGTCAATTTTTTCTTTGAAGTAATTGGCCAGATCGTCAGCTCGGAGCTCAGTGGTTGGGGCCTGTACTCTTGGATTGAGTAGAGAATGAAAAGTGTCAAAGAGACGTTTCGGGTTATTGGACAGTGAGATGATGAGGGTGTTGAAATAGGTTTGTTTGGAGAGGTGAAGGGCAGTGTTGTATGTTCTAAGCATAAACTTAAAATGGATGAAATCTTCGTGTAGATTGGATTTTCTCCACAGACGTTCGGCGCACCTGGAGCACCGCTGCAGGAAACGTGTTTGCACCGTGTGCCAGGGTTGTCGCCGTCTGCGTTGTGGTGTTCTATTTATAGGGGGTGAAAATTCATCCAGGGCAGTTTGAAGTGTTTCATTGTAATGCTTCAATGCAGAATCAGGACATGAGAGGGAGGAGATAGGGGCCAATGAAGACTGCAAGTTCTTCAGAAGTTTCTGGGTGTTAATGGCCTGTGTGTTTCTATAAGTCTGGACAGTGGGGGTGACCTGAGCAGCCTGGCAGTTCTTTATAGAGAATGAAAGAAGATTGTGGTCAGAGAGCGGGAGAGGGGAGTTTGCAAAATCATCCACTGCACAAAGCCGAGAGAAGACCAAGTCGAGGGAGTTTCCGTCTTCATGCGTTGGAGAATTAGTAAGCTGCGAAAGGCCAAATGAGGAGGTTAGAGATAAAAGGTGAGTAGCAGATGGGGAGAGGGGAAGAGCAATGGGGATGTTGAAATCTCCCATGATGAGGGTAGGGATGTCACAGGAGAGAAAATGTGGAAGCCAAGTGGCAAAATGATCCAGGAACTGATGGGAGGGGCCGGGAGGACGATACACCACCGCCACTCGCATGGAGAAGGGGGTGTAGAGTCTGACGGCATGGACCTCAAAAGAAGGGAAGACAAGTGAGGGTACTTGAGGGATAACCTGAAAGGTACATTTTGGTGATAGGAGCAGACCAACGCCTCCACCAGCTCTATTGTCTGATCTTGGGGTATGAGAGAAGTGTAGCCCCCCGTATGAAAGAGCAGCAGCAGCGGTAGTATCTGACTGCTGGACCCAGGTTTCAGTAAGAGCCAGAAGGTTAAGAGAATTAGAAAGGAAGAAGTCATGAATGAAGGAGAGTTTGTTACACACTGAGCGAGAATTCCAAAGTGCACAATTAAGAGAGACAGATGGCATGCAGGGAATATTAATAAGATTAGAGGGGTTTCTGAGTGTAGCAGTGGGGGGGTTTGACTTTCTATAACATGGGGGACCAGGGTTGGGAGCAATGTCTCCTGCAACTAGGAGAAGGAGGATAGAAAGAGTGAGCAGATGGTTAAGTGATTTGTGAGAGCGTCTCTGGTGTTGAATGGTGGGACTGGCTGGATCTGTGCAATTTAACAATGTGAAAAGAGCATGAGTGCTATACATAGGAGAGGAAAGGAGCGAGGGGCCAATATGGATGGAGTGTGGAGAGTTAATGCCAGGGCGGTGGATGTGTGTGAATGCAGCGGCCAGGATAAAAATTACACAAATGCATATGGTATATATTTGTTGTCCTCCAAATGTACAGAGAGTAGATGTATATAAATGTCTTACCTGTCTCTTGCCCTGTCTAACTGCCATGTTATAACTGCCAGAAGTACTTTGATACATGTACTTTGATTACATGTGCATAAATGCCACCCCTGCATAAATGCTCCCCCTAGCTAGGTCTGAATATATAGGAGGTTAAGGCTAAGTTTTTATTTTTTTTTTTGTTTTGTGGCTCTCTCTGCTCGTTAATCAATCACACTAAATTGAGACACCAGGACCCAATAAAATGTTGTGGTCAAATAAACACATGTCCAGCACTACATGGATCATAAAGCACTTTGAAAAGTTTCTTGACCTCACAACATAAGGGGACAAGCAGAGTAAGTTGAAAAAACTATATACCAGATATAAGCTTGCAGAGTTGAAAACACATAGATAGCATTCAGGATTAACTGCTTGCTGACATTGAGTGGAGACACAGGAGTGGATTCAGAGCAGAGATTGGAAAAGCTGGTTACCAGATATAAGCTTGCAGAGTTGAAAACACATAGATAGCATTCAGGATTAACTGCTTGCTGACATTGAATGGAGACACAGGAGTGGATTCAGAGCAGAGATTGGAAAAGCTGGTTACCAGATATAAGCTTGCAGAGTTGAAAACACATAGATAGCATTCAGGATTAACTGCTTGCTGACATTAGCAAACAGTATGTGGACCAGCCTATAATGGGGAAGGCGCAATTGGAGGGTTAGATTGGGCATATTTTAGTCTCCAAGTGGACCAAGCTTTTAGAAAGAAAGAGTGTGAGTGAGACTCCCAACTGGAAAGTTCCTCCATTCTATATATAAGTTTAACTTTTTCAATTCATTCGGTTAAAGATGGTGGAGATGTGTCCTTCCATTGAGATGAGATTAAGTGTTTAGCTGCGCTCAAAAGCAGGGCTAGGGGTCCGTGTTTCTTCAGCCTACAGTCAGGTGAGGGGCAGGAGAGCAGCACTTCCTTTGGTGAAAGATTTCTGGTTACAAGCTTAAGGTCTATCAGTGTTTTGTAGACCCCTGACCAAAATTCCTTAAGAAGAGGAAGACCAGCCCATACTTCTAAGATTAAGTGACACCACATCAAAGAAGAAAGGTTAATGTCAAAGCAACACAAACTCCTCCTCCTCCTTCAGTGTTGCTTTAAATCCTCCAGCTGAAGTTGATCCTGATACTATCTTAAAAACACTCTTTAAATGCTCTGGGTCATAGGCAGTCATCAACCACCTGCATTTAAGATTAAACTCTGATGACAGCAACACAACTTGGAGACTGTAATAACAGATAATCACAATTCACATATAGGCCCAGAGATTCCTTTAAAAAAAAAAAATATTTATTGGTTTTGTTTTTTGCTTATCGCTGGTGATGAACACCAGCAGGCAGTTGATGTTTGAAGGAGTCTGGCATCAGACATTGGACAATTTATCCTGTTCACAGCATTGCAGTACAGTTCACCTTTGTTGTGGTGCAGTTGCGTTATTGCATCAAAAATTTCTGTTTTCCACTTGCTCTAGTATTGTGATACAGTACAATTATGGTTCTACTGTTCTGTCAAGGGAGGCTAAATAAATGTTGAATAACTTGTTTAAATGTATTCAATAATCCGTTTCCACTAAAAGATAATATTTGTTGTTTAGTAGCTTTCATATCTGGATTCCTACAAATGGATATTCCAGTAGATGGACAGGGGAAGGGGGAATCGCTAAGAGTCCACCAACTGTTATAAAGAAATTTTTTTTATTACTAATTAATGTTTCACACTGTAAAAATTTCATCCAGAACTGTTCAATCGTAGGCCAAACTCATTGCCAAGTGGCTGAAGCATTTTGTGATATCTGTGATCTGAAGACAGAGAAATGCTGAAGGGAAAGAGCTCATGGTAATAGTGATCTAAATACTGAGATGTGTACAGAGGAATACTGGGAGGACATAAATTGTGGTTTTTTATCAACTTCAGCTGCATTTGAAAATTTGTATGTCATGCTGCTAATTAAAAAAGGTACTCTACTGTTGACAACGCGCAGTGCCTTACCACGACTATCTATTGGCTCTTCCTGTACAACCCTATAATTTTTGGATAATTGATATTTATTTCTACTCCTCAGTGGGAAGGGGGACACAAGAAATGATAGGTGAACTCTACTGAGACCACAAACATCCCTTTACAAACAATAACATGGCTGTTGCATCACGAAACACGTTCACCCTGGTGTTCTAGTGGTGGTGTCTGAAAAGATGTGGAGGATGTGTGGTATCCCACTAAGAAGCCATTTCTATGGGATACCGTATAGTGCGTTTTCATGTAAATGTTCCTCATTTTTATGTGGACTGGGCATTTTAAATACATTGTGAGACCTGCTGACAGGCAGCAAAAAAAGGGTTAATCTTCTCATCCCTCGATTTATCAGGTGACAAACCTCAGTTTTAATATGCATAAGGTATCAGGCCTCCATCGTATTTTTTTGGTTGTGTCCTAGCCTACTTATTCACACATTTTTCTGCCCCCCCCAAAAAAAAAAAAAACATTGAAATGTTTTTCCTGTTTCTTACTTAAGTTATTGCCACCAGTGTGATGAAAAAAAAACATTTTTACCGCCAGGCCAGATATTTTAAACTGTGGGTCTCCCACACACGGATAACATAAGTTCGCTCCAAATTCAGCCATATTGAGTGAACGTGGTAAATAATGTAGCACATTTAAAATCGCCAAGGCGTGTGGCAAGGGATGGGGAAGAGGACGAGATGGTAATGGTACATGCAGAGGCTGAGGCTGTGGGCAAGCTGAAATTGGGCAACACCAAACACCCACATCTTCTCGCTGGACCTTCCTGTCACAATTACTAAGGGAATGTAGCAGTACACCATGTACTGAACCCAGGTTGTTGGTTGGATAGCGGATAATGCTTCCAGTCACTTTGCCACCACCACCAGCACCCTGTCTTACACACGGTCAAGTCATCGTAGCCGTGAATGTGGACTGCATATTCCTCACCCTGATCCTCCTTCCTCCCACCATGCTGATTGCCTGTAGACCACTGATCCCACACTTGGACACTCCCAAGAGCTGTTCACTTTACCATTTATAGATTCGGGCCTCTCACACAATACACTTGAAGCAGAGCAAGATTATATCGCATGTAGTGCTGCCCAAATATTTGAGAAGCCATGGTCACACGAAGGCGACGGTGGAAACGTGTCACAAGAGGTGGACGATGATGAGACAATTGTGGAGGAGGACCAGGGTGCAGAAGTGGAGCATAAGGTGGTGGATGATATTATTATTAGTCTTTTTATAGCGCCATTTATTCCATGCCGCTTTACATGTGTAAAAAGGGGTATACATAGACAAGTACACTAAAAATGAGCAATACAAGGCTACAAGGCACACGCAAGTACAGAAGGAGAGAGGACCCTTCCCGCGAGGATTCATAGTCTACAGGGGATGGGTGTTGATACACTAGGCGAGGGTAAAGCTGGTCGTGTGGTTCAGTAGACTGAGGATCACTGCAGGATGTAGGTGTTATGATTGAGTCACCGTAGGAGGCAGACACAAAAATAGAAGCTACGTCCAGAAAACCAGAGAAGTTGGCAACTATCAGATTGCAGACCCCTGAACCTATCAACACAACTAGCAGTAGCCGTGGGGGGTTCCTACGATGCCCTAGACCCCTCGATCACAGCCGGAGTGCTAAATAGCCTAAAGACAGAAAAGGAAATCTAAACTGCCCCAGAGCAGACCCCAAAGTAAAAGGCAGCCCCCAACATATAATGACGGTGAAGCAAGATGAAAAAACACTCACACAGATAGAAAGATAGGCTGAGCAAACGATGGGGCCCAAGCTAACTAAACAGAACAGGAAAGGAAGGTTGCTGTCTGCAATCTGCCAAAACCCTATCAAAGACATAAGCCAACAAGCTGATATGAAAAAGACCCTGAAGCAGCTAGGCTTCAAAAACTAAATCAGCACTCAGGTATTTTCAGAAGACAGAGCTAAAGGAATTCAGCACACCCAGCAGGGAATGGCAGAAATCCAGAAAAACAAAGCAAAACAAAGTCAAAGCACAAATGCAAAAAGCCGAGCAGAAAACTTAGCTTTAGAAGAGCAGGAATTCAGACTGGTCTCAAAGGATCCCACAGAGAAATCACCCGCAGGGCAGAAGGGCATCGGCAGCCTTATATCCAGTCAGTAACTCCACTCAGCCAGTCCTCATCATCAGGCTCAGGTGTTTGATAATCAGGCTCACTACCTTTCTTTACCAGAAGAGGGAGTTCCTCGGGCCTCAGTAGTGAAGGGGAAAATGAACTCACAACATGTAGGCTTGTCGGAAGAAGTTGTTCCTCAGGTTCATTTTGAATGTTTCCGTGGTAATCGGTAGTCTGATGTGTTTGGGTAGAGGGTTAGGGAGTATGGGTGAAGCACATGAAAAGTCTTGTATGTGGTTGGGGGAAGAAGAGAGAAGGGAGTAGAGAAGAAGATGTATAGAGAATTGAAGGATGCGTGTAGGTAAGTCCAGTGAGACCATGTCACAGATTTATGGAGGAGACAGGTTGTGGATGGTTTTGTATGTCATAGTTTTAGGCTTTAGAGAGGAGAGGCTGGGGAATAACGGGAAGACAGGTGGATTAGTTCGGCAGTAGAGTTTAGGATAGATTGTAGTGGTGTAGAGTAGAAGGTTGCAATAGTCAAGGCGGGAGATGATGAGGGCATGCAAAATGGGTTTTGCAGTTTCTTGGTCAAGGAATGTAAGGATCCGGGAAAAGTTTTTGAGTTGGTGTTGGCAGCTGGCAAGGGCTTAGATATGTGGCTTGAAAGAGAGGGCAGAGTCGAGGATCACCCGAGGCACCGATCATGCGGGACTGGGGAAAGTGATCAGCCATTAATATTGATGGATAGTTATGGTGGAGGAGTACAGTAAGATGGATGAAAGTTGATGAATTCTGTTTTGTCCATGTTCACTTTCAGAAAGCGAGCAGAAAAGAAGGATGAAATAGCAGACAGACATTGTGTGATTTTGATCAGTAAGGAGGTGATGTCAGGTCAAGATATGTAGATCTGCGTGTCATGGGTGTAGAGATGATATTGCAAACTGTGGGATTCTTTGAGCTGTCCCAGGCCGAAGGTGTAGATGGAGAAGAGTAGGGGTCCCAGAACTGAGCCTTTGGGAACCCCGAAACACAAATGTTGAGGTGAGGAGGTGGTGTGGAATTGGGAGACATTGAATGTCCCCGTAACACAACGCAAATTGCCAGTACAACTGTTAGGTGTTCCCAAGTCTGGTGGTTTTTTAAACACTCTACCGATAACCTCAAACAGGCTATTTGCACCATCGGCCATGCCTGCATCAGCAGGGGTAGCGAAAATACCAGTCTGTCCACCACCAGCATGATCTGGCACATGTCAGCAAAGCATCTGACTTTGTGGGCCAAACAGCAGGCTTCAGGAACAGTTTCGGCGGGTGATACCACTGTGTCTTCTGCTGTTGTGTGTGCAAGCAAATCCCCTGTCCACAGTGCATGCAAAGATGCCTCCTGCCCTGCCCCTGTCATTGCACACAAACTCACATAGCACAGACACATGCAAGGGTCGGTCTTGTCTGGGAAAACTTCCCACCTGCAACATTGGTAACAGTCCCAGTAGTTCCGGAACTGATGCGAGAAAGGTATACCTGATCTTGTTCTTCCTCTTACATAGACATCCTAGCTGCCGACAACAGTGAAAAGCTATAGAGAATTTTCACCAAACTAGCTATTTGGCACTACAACTGAGAATCCACAGATTCCAGGCTTTGGTATTCCTTAGCCAGATCCGAAATAATTAGCATCACATTTGCCGCCTGATTACAGAGGTTGGGAACAGGATCCATAATGGTGAAAAAGAAAAAATGTATGGCCAATTGTAATGTGACGATAGTCACTACTCACGGACTAGCCATGAGGTAGAGTGATCAAGATGTCCAAGGTCAAAAACCAGGAAGGTACAACAAAGACAAAGGGCTAATACAAATGGATAGTCAGGGGCTAAGTCCGGGGTCTAGTAACTAAGGTCAGAATTTGTCAAAGGCAAAATGGGTTATACAAATGGGTAGTCTGTCAACAAAAGTTCAGAATATCAGAATATAGAACACATAGTAAACACACCACTGAGCTGAAGCTGCAATTGAAAATGACCTAACATTGCCAGTCAGTTAAATAGCCTGCCAATTATCCGGAAAGGAAAACATCTGGATGAAATTCTAACACTATGCTGACAGTCCAACAGGAGCCTGCTATCTCTAGGGCAGCTGAGCTGTCACTCACAGCACTGACAGCCCGACACACCCCTGCTATCCATAGGGCTGCTGAACAGTCATTCACAGAGTCCCTAGGACACAGCATGTGGCAGGATCATGACAATGGCCCTGTTTTCTAGAAATGCGGAACAGATAGTATATGTTATATCACCTGCTGCCACGCTCCCCGCTGCTCCTCCTGTGCCGCTCGTGGCCGCGTCCTCTGCTCCGTCTCACGAGCGCCGGCGCGCTCTCCTCTCCCGGCGCGCTCCCGGTAGGCGCGCGCATTCTCCTGCGTCCTCTCCTCCGCCGCCGCTGCCGGCCTTCCGTGCCCGCCGGGTGCGCCTGCGCACTGCGCGCCACTAATCCTGCTTTCACTGCTCCACCTCCTGTCCCCTCCTGACCCGGAAGCGCTGCTTGCCGCCCTATATCTAGCAGTTCCGCCTCCTGCTCGGTGCCTGACTATCCATTGTGCCTAGCACGGCTTATTCAGGTCCCCTCTGCTCTGCACTTCTCCTGCCTAGCGCCTTGTCCTGTTTTCTCTGTGCCCAGTCTCCCCTTGTGATTGCTCCTTCTGTTTTGTTTCCCTAGTGTCGGCTTCGTCACCGGTCTCCAGCTCCCGCCGCAGGGTCTACCTCTGTCTGCCTGGATCCGTACCTGCCTAACCTAACTTTGTGGTCATCCCTGTTCTCTCCCTACTGTGTCCCCGGGTACCAGCTTCCGCGGCGATAGTCTCTCCGAGGCTTGTCCCAGACGCTCCCTGTATAGGGGGTGGTCCACTTGGCCAGCTCGCCTCGAGGAGGTTCGTCGTCGCGGTCCTGCGGGTTCACTTCCGGTTCCCCTCAGTTCTCCAGCATAACAGCATAACAGTATAGTCAGGCCATGGACCCCGCTGGTGCTCCGACCCCAACCCAAAAAGAGCTCCTATTCTTAAGGGAGAATCAGGCAAGGATAATGTCCTTCCTTAAATCCATGGAGACCCGCTTGTCATCTCTACAGGCCTCTGATCCTGGGACCGCCTCCCAGCTGGGCAGTCTCCAACAGGAGCTGGCTCAGCAGCGAGACACCCAGGCCCATATATTGAATTATATGGCTTCCATAGATAATCGTCTCCTTGCCCTGCAGTCTGTTGCCTCGACCCCGGCCCAGGCGGCGGTATCCCACCCGCCGCCCCGTTTGGCAAAACCCCCGCGTTATAGTGGCGATTCTAAGTCGTGCAGGGGTTTTTTGAATCAGTGTCAGCTCCATTTTGAGCTATTGCCTCTACAGTACCCCACCGACAGAGCCAAGGTGGCCTTTGTCGTGTCTCATTTGGAGGGTGAGGCTTTAGCCTGGGTAAACCCCCTTTGGGAGCGTGATGACCCCTTGGTCTCCCAACTCTCCACCTTCCTTGCCTCTTTTCGCAAGGTGTTCGACGAGCCGGGTCGCGTAGCCTCTGCTACCGAGTCACTTTTTAACCTGCAACAGGGCTCGCTCTCCGTGGGTCAATACGCCATTCGCTTCCGTACCCTGGCCTCCGAGGTTGGATGGAACAATGAGGCCTTGGTAGGAGCTTTTTGGCGGGGCCTCTCAGGTCGAATTAAAGATGAATTAGCAGGACGGGACACTCCAACCTCGTTGGAGGATCTAATTTCCCTGGCTATACGCATCGACTTGCGCTTCCAGGAGCGTTCTCGAGAGGCCGCCAGGGATAGGAGGTTTCCTCGTGTTCCCACCGCTGCCCGCAGCCCACCTCGCTCACGCCCTGCCCTAGCGTCGGCATCCCCCGCACCTGAGCCTATGCAAATAGATCGCCTCAAGCCAGTGGAGCAACGCCGCCAGGAGAGGTTCACTCAGGGTCTTTGCCTGTATTGTGGGAGTGCATCACACTTCTTGCGTTCCTGCCCTGTGCGTCCGGGAAACGCCTCCGCCTAGGACAGGTAAGAGAGGCCTCCCTAGGTACCAACGACGCCTCTCTACCCTTGACTCTTTCTGTTCTCTTGCACCTTGGTTCCAAGCGTTTCTCCGAGTGGGCTTACATAGATTCAGGTGCGGCTGGAAATTTCATTCAGCTTGAGGCAGTCAGGAGGCTTCGTATTCCGGTCAGATCCCTGGAGACTCCTCGGCAGATTGCATCGGTTGACCGCCAACCCCTGCGGGTGTCCGTTACACAGGTCACCGAAGAATTGGACCTTCAGATCGGCGCCTTGCATCTGGAGAAGATTGCCTTCTATGTGCTGCCGACCCTATCACACACTATCCTGTTGGGTCTTCCTTGGCTAAGAAAACACGAGCCAACCTTGGACTGGCGGTCTGGTGACGTCGTACGGTGGGGACAGTTCTGTCACAGAGGGTGTTTGCTTTCCGTCCAGCCAAGAGATTCCTCTCGGCCAACTTCGGTATCTCCAGATTTACCTTCAGCCTATTGGGCCTATGCGGATGTCTTCAGTAAGAAAGAGGCAGAGGCCCTGCCCCCTCACCGTTCCTACGACTGTCCCATCGATCTCGTTCCCGACTCTACTCCTCCCCGAGGTCGGATTTATCCGCTGTCACCATCAGAGACCCAAGCCATGTCCGAATATGTTCAAGAAAACTTGGCCAAAGGCTTCATTCGCCCGTCTTCCTCGCCCGCGGGTGCGGGTTTTTTCTTCGTCAAGAAGAAGGACGGAACCCTGCGTCCCTGTATTGACTATCGGGGACTCAACGATATTACAATTAAAAACAAATATCCGCTTCCTCTCATCCCGGAACTGTTTGATCGTCTCCGAGGGGCGCAAATCTTTACCAAATTGGATTTGCGGGGAGCCTACAACCTAATCCGCATCCGTTCCGGAGATGAGTGGAAAACGGCTTTCAACACCCGCGAAGGCCACTATGAATATCTGGTTATGCCCTTTGGTTTATGCAATGCACCCGCCGTGTTTCAAGAATTCGTCAATGATGTCTTCCGGGACCTTCTCTATTCTTGTGTGGTGGTGTACCTGGATGATATTCTGGTATTTTCCTCGGACCTGTCTTCTCACAGAAAGGACGTCCGTCAAGTCTTGTCGCGCCTAAGAGAGCATCGTCTCTATGCCAAACTTGAAAAATGCGCCTTTGAACAGTCTTCCCTACCGTTTTTGGGCTACATCATTTCTAGTACCGGTCTACGGATGGATCCGGGAAAATTGTCGGCCGTACTAAACTGGCCGCGTCCCCAGGGAGTGAAGGCCATCCAACGATTCCTGGGGTTCGCCAATTACTACCGGCAGTTTATTCCACACTTTTCCTCCCTGACCAGCCCTATCTCCGCTCTGATCCGTAAGGGGGCTAATCCCCACTTCTGGTCTCCTGAGGCCGAAGACGCATTCCGCTCCCTGAAACAAGCTTTTGCAACGGCTCCCGTACTCCATCGCCCAGAGGTCAACAAACCCTTCACTCTGGAAGTAGATGCCTCTGCCATCGGAGCCGGTGCAGTTCTCTCCCAGACGGCACCCTCTGGTCGATTGGTCACCTGTGGCTTCTTTTCTAAGTCCTTCTCCACCCCGGAGAGAAACTATACCATTGGCGATAGAGAATTGCTCGCCATCAAGTTGGCCTTGGAGGAATGGCGGTACCTCCTCGAGGGAGCGGTCCACCCCGTCAGGATCTACACTGACCACAAGAACCTGGCGTACATCCGGACGGCGCAAAGACTCAATGCCCGTCAAGCCAGGTGGTCTCTGTTCTTCGCTCGGTTCGATTTCGAACTCCATTTTCGCCCCGGCGATAAGAACCTCAAGGCAGATGCCCTATCCAGGTCCTTTTTGGTTACCGACTGTGACGAAGAGCCTTCGCACATCGTGGATCCTAGCAAAGTCATGGTGGTTGCTCCTGTAAACCTAACTTCATTGCCTCCGGGTAAGATGTTTGTTCAAGAGAACAATAGGAGGCGAGTCTTACAGTGGGGTCATACCTCCAAACTAGCTGGCCACGGTGGTCTCAAGAAAACCCTCGCCTTTGTCTCTTGTTATTACTGGTGGCCCTCTCTTGCTCAAGATACCCGAAGTTTTGTCGCTTCTTGCCCGTCTTGTGCCAGGAATAAAGTTCCCCGACACTTACCCGCTGGTCTTCTTCACCCGCTCCCGGTTCCTTCGGCTCCCTGGCAGCACATCGCGTTGGATTTTATTACCGATCTACCTCGGTCTGCGGGACACACAGTCATCCTCGTGGTTGTAGATCGATTCTCCAAAATGGCACATTTCATCTCTCTGCCTGGGTTGCCCTCCGCTCCTGAACTGGCGAGAATCTTCATTTCCCATGTCTTCCGGATTCACGGTTTTCCTCAGCATATCGTTTCGGATAGAGGAGTTCAGTTCACTTCACACTTCTGGCGAGCCCTGTGTAAACGCATGGATGTCACTTTGGACTTCTCCTCAGCCTACCATCCTCAAACTAATGGTCAGGCTGAGCGCACGAACCAGATTTTGATAAACTATCTTCGCCACTTCTCCAACGCCCACCACAACGACTGGTCCCACCTGCTTCCGTGGGCCGAATTTGCCTACAACAACCACATCAACGAGTCTACGTCTAAGTCTCCTTTCTTCATCGTCTACGGGCAACATCCCAGTGTACCTCTGCCGGTACCCCCTGTCTCGGGTGTGCCGGCAGCCGATCTTCTGACCGAGAAGTTCTCCAGGGTCTGGCAGGAAACCAAGTCTGCACTCGAGTTAGCGCAGGATAGAATGAAGAGACACGCAGACAAAAGGCGTCTGGATTCTCCGTTGTACCATCCCGGAGATAAAGTGTGGCTGTCCTCCAAGTTTGTTCGCCTCAAGGTCCCCTCATATAAGCTAGGCCCTCGGTATATCGGGCCTTTTGAGGTCATGGCTCGCATTAATAACGTTGCCTACAAACTAAAACTTCCCGCCTCACTGCGAATCCCCAATTCTTTTCACGTGTCCCTCCTGAAACCTGTCATTTTTAACCAGTTTCATGCCTCTGTTGGTCATTCTCCCCAGCCAGTCTCTGGCCAGGATGTCTTTGAGGTCCAGGACATCCTGGCCGTAAAGAGATCCAGAGGGAAGACCCTCTTCTTAGTTGATTGGAAAGGTTTTGGTCCCGAGGAGAGGTCTTGGGAACCCCGGCAAAACATCCAGGCTCCCCGCATTCTTGCCAGGTTCCTTGCCAGTCTCAAGAAGAGGGGGCGTAAAGAGGGGGGTACTGTTCTATCACCTGCTGCCACGCTCCCCGCTGCTCCTCCTGTGCCGCTCGTGGCCGCGTCCTCTGCTCCGTCTCACGAGCGCCGGCGCGCTCTCCTCTCCCGGCGCGCTCCCGGTAGGCGCGCGCATTCTCCTGCGTCCTCTCCTCCGCCGCCGCTGCCGGCCTTCCGTGCCCGCCGGGTGCGCCTGCGCACTGCGCGCCACTAATCCTGCTTTCACTGCTCCACCTCCTGTCCCCTCCTGACCCGGAAGCGCTGCTTGCCGCCCTATATCTAGCAGTTCCGCCTCCTGCTCGGTGCCTGACTATCCATTGTGCCTAGCACGGCTTATTCAGGTCCCCTCTGCTCTGCACTTCTCCTGCCTAGCGCCTTGTCCTGTTTTCTCTGTGCCCAGTCTCCCCTTGTGATTGCTCCTTCTGTTTTGTTTCCCTAGTGTCGGCTTCGTCACCGGTCTCCAGCTCCCGCCGCAGGGTCTACCTCTGTCTGCCTGGATCCGTACCTGCCTAACCTAACTTTGTGGTCATCCCTGTTCTCTCCCTACTGTGTCCCCGGGTACCAGCTTCCGCGGCGATAGTCTCTCCGAGGCTTGTCCCAGACGCTCCCTGTATAGGGGGTGGTCCACTTGGCCAGCTCGCCTCGAGGAGGTTCGTCGTCGCGGTCCTGCGGGTTCACTTCCGGTTCCCCTCAGTTCTCCAGCATAACAGCATAACAGTATACCTTTCGTGGTGTACAAGAGATATGGAAGGACAATAATTTGGCATCTTCTGTTTGTTTATAATGGAGCATTTGAAGAAGATAAGTTGCTACCCACAATGGAAGATGCAACTAATATCCTGATTAAGGAGACCAAAGATAATTTTTACTATGGATGGTCTAGACTTTTCAACAGCATGGAATAGGTCTTTAATTAAAAACACTGGAGAAAATGGATTTTGGTCTAAAATTCATGACATGAGTAAAATTAGTATATGTGTTCCCTGGCAAAGATTATGAATAATGGATTAGTTTCTCAATTTTGGTTCACTATATTAGAGAAGATTAGATAAAAAGGCTCAGCTTTCTAGGCAAGGAGGAGAAAATCAGTCTTTATGCGGACAATGTGTATTTGTCTTTAGATAATTGCAGAAAAGTGTTAGACCAAATGACTGCACATTTTAAAGCTTCAGGGAGACAAATTAATTTGGATAAAGCTACCTTATTATTTTCAGATGTTCCAATATTAACTATCAAATGCTCTCTTAAGGTTTTGGAGATGATGTTTACAAAATTCATAGAATTAATGTATCAAAAAATGTTTTAAATTATGTAAAATTAATTTGGTCCCTCGTGATACACAAAATGAGGAAAAGAATATTGACAGCTTGTATTAAATCATACTCTATTAAATGTTCAACAAAACAAGGTGTTTCTTAGATAAGTCTTTAAAAAAAAGAATTTTGGGGGGAGTGCTTTGCGGGAAATTTATTAAAAGGTAGCAGTTAAGACCACTAGAGATGAGCGGACACCTGGATGGTCGGGTCCGGCCAAACAGTTACAAACAGTTCAGGTTCGGGTGCCAGAACAGTACCTGGACCCGAACCCGGACCCCATTCACTTGAATGGGAGGCCCGAACATCCAGTGTTTGCCACACTGTCATGTGCATGGCAGCGTGGCAAACACCGCTTCTCATCGGCGGTGAAACGCGGTTCCCACGCTGTCAAGAGACAGCATGAGCACTCAGCTGTGATCTGAGATATAAAGTTACCTCTGGTCACTGGTGTCAGCTGATGGGACTACTGATCCCATCAGCTGACACCTGCTGCCGCTAATTACAGTGAGAGCAGGAGCAGTGGATGGGAGTATTCATCAGCCGCTCCTGTGCTGTAAATAATTTTTAAAAAACGGCGTGGGTTCCACTGTATTTTTTGCTATCCAGCCAGACAAAACTCACAGCCGGGGGCTGCAACCCTCAGCTGTCAGCTTCAGCAAGGTTAGTTATAATTACAAGGCTATATAATTACAGTGTATTGCGAAAGTATTCACCCCTTTGGCATTAAATTGTGTTTTGCAACCTCAAAACCTGGAATTTCACTTTTTTAAGGTTTTGCATCAGTTCATGTAAAGAACATGCCTACAAATGTGAACATTTGGTTTTCTTTCTATTGTGAAGTAAAGAAATAGGACAAAATAACTGAAAACGTCAGTGTGTGTAACTATTTACCCCTAAAGTCAGTACTTTGTAGAACCTCGTTATGCAGTCTTTATGCAGCAATTACATCTGTAAGTCATTTGGTTAAATCTCTTTGAACTTTCCACAGCTTGCCCACTGACATAGATATGAACAGTCTATAATTTTAAGGATAGGTTAATTTTAACATTGCGAGATAGAATATCAAAAATAAAATCCAGAAAATCACAATGAGAAATAAGTATTTGATCCCTCTAGCAAACAAGACTTAATACTTGGTGGCAAAATTCTTGTTGGCAAGCACAGAAGTCAGACTTTATTGGTAGTTGATGATGAGGTTTGCGCACATGTCAGAAGGAGTTCTGGTCCACTCCTCTTTGCAGATAATCTCTAAATCAAGATTTTCAGGCTGTTGCTTGGCAACTTGGAGCTTCAACTCCCTCCATAAGTTTTCCATAGGATTAAGGTCTGGAGACTGGCTAGGCCACTCCATGACCTTAATGTGCTTCTTTTTGAGCCACTCCTTTGTTGCCTTGGCTGTATGTTTTGGGTCAGTAAGGGATCAAATACTTATTTCCCCCACTGTAAAAGTCAGGTTCCTTACTGTAATAACAGAAGAATTTTTGTGGCTTATGGAACAGGCCTCTATAAACACACTAGATGATACAAACCATTTTAAAGTCAGGTCCCTTACTGTATGATGTTAATAAGAGAAACATTTTTTGAGGCCTCTGAATCAGGCCTCTACAGCTTAAATTCAACCCATCCAAATTACACGGCGGGTTGTCTAACTTTTTGCAACTGAAAAATTATATTAATTTTTTTTAATGTGCCTTAGGTCTGCAGACAGGTTCATATCACCGCCACAAAATGACAACATGGGATACATTAGGCTGTTTTACATTTAGCAACAGACAAAATCATAACTTTTTTTAATGTGCCTTAGGTCTGCAGACCGTTTTTTTTTTCACCAAAGCACTAAATGACAAGGTGGGATACAGCAGGCTATTAAATATTTTTTCACTAGCTACATGTGAATTAGAATGCTATACTCGTGCATGGAGCACAATAGAAGCAGTGCACAACACGTGCCCTGCTGGCATTCTTTGTGGACCTCAGTAATGTCAAAAAAAGAAAAAAAAGGGCTGGATAGTAAATTTAACAGCCACACTGGACAGTAGCTCGCAACACTATCTGGCTGATATACAACCACCTAGCTAACTTGCTAAAATGTGGGATACAGCAGGCTTTTTCACATTTACCTAGTGAGAAAATATTAATTAGAATGCTATACTTGTGCATGGAGCATAAAAGAAGCCGTGCACAACACGTGCCCTGCTGGCTTTGTCTGTGGACCTCAGTAATGGCCTAAAAAAAAAATTCCTGAAGTAAATTTTACAGTGACACTGGACACTATTTAGCTACACTGACTGATACACAACCGCCTAACTAGCTAAAATCTTGCTGTTAACAGTGCCAGTGTCAGGAGCCGTTTCTCTGCGCTGTTACAGTGTCAAAATGGCGCTTAAACAAGATGTCCGCTATTTATATGGATAGGGACATGTGATTTCAGCAGCCAATGACACAAGCATTTGTGTCAGGACATTGTGGGTGTTTCCTGCGCTCTGATTGGCTAGTCACAATGTGCACACAAAGTTAGGGGAAAAAAATGACTGCTTACAAGAATGCCGTGTCTCTGAGCTCTGCAAACCCCCTCCCCTCATCAAACACGTGCCAAACGCTCATGATACACCACCATTATCGTTGCTAAAGTGCTGAAAATATTTTTGTGGCAATGCAAATATTTTCCGGCACTTTTACCGAATGTTACCAATTTTATAAAATTTTGCTAGGGTTTCCGATCACGAATCCGAATGTGCCATATTCGTGTCGAATCTATGTTTGGTGATCGTTTTCCTCACAAATTCGCTCATCACTAGCTGAGACGTGAAAATGAAAACATACATTTTTCTCACAAAAATGTTGCTCTAGCTCCAAACTTTTAATTTTCGGAAGGGTAACAGGAGAAAAGGGAATGTGCAATTTGTTTTGCAATTTCTCATGAGTACATTAATACCCCATATGTGGTGAAAAAACTACTGTGTGAGCACACGGCATTGCTCGGAAGTGAGGGAGTACCATTCAAAATTGCAATTGCAGAGCCCCTGTTCTGCCTAAACAGTGAAACCCCCCCATATGTCACCTTATTTTGGAAACTGCAACTCTCAAGGAATCTATATAGTGCTGTGGTGAGCACCTTGAACTCACAGGCGCTTCACATAATTTTATAACGCGGAACCATAAAAATTAAAAAATATTTTTTTTCCCTGCCAAAATGTTGCCCCAGCCCCAAATTTTTAATTTTTACAAGGGTAGCAGGATAAAATTGATTGAACCATTTGGAGTGCAATTTCTCCTGAGTAGATCAATACCCCATATGTGGTGGAAAAGTACTGTTTTGGCACACGTCAGGAGGACTGGCTGCCTAGTGGAAAAATGCACAAAAACAAGGCTTGCATAAGACATAAGTCACACAGATGTCTTGGCCAAACTAGTAACCAATACCCCATTTTCATCACTATGATCTTGAGACTAAAGTCCAGTTGAAGCAATGGAAGCATCATGACTCACTGTGTCATGAACTCATTTTCTGCTCCACTAGTTGAGAGTTCCCCTTCCGTTCTCCCTCTGATGGTGACAGGAGGTAGTGAGGTTGGTTTAAGTGGTAGTGATCTGCCACCTGATGAGGAAGATGGCGGACATTTAACCCCTCTGATGCCGCTGTCACTAGCAGCGTCGGACTGGCCTACCGGAGAACCGGAGGATTCTCCGGTGGGCCCTGGCATCTGGTGGGCCCTGGCACCTGCTGGCATACAGGGCCAGCAGTTGCCTAGGGCCCCCGCTGCTCCAGGGACCCCCAGCTAGTTGTATGTCGCACACCATGCAGCTGCTATGGGGGCCCATGCCAGCGGAGCAGCAGAGGGTGACAGGAGGCTGGAGCCCCTGTCCCCGCTGCTAAAGAGAAATGAATATTCACTGCTTTCCACACCCACATGGGCGTGGGAAGCAGTGAATATCATTTCATGGTCTCCACTCCCCCAGGGGCCCCGCCCCCAGCCCAGTAAGCCGCTATGTGACTGTAAATCAGTAAATCTCTCTATCTGTCTATCTCTCTCTATATCTATCTTTCTATCTATAGCTATCTATCTAAATATCTATTTATCCATTATCTATCTTCTATCTGTCTATCCATCTAACTCTATATCAATCTAATATATATATATATATATATATATGTATATATATCCAGCAATGTAGACCAGCTCACTCCTGTGAACCCACCTGGAACCTCAGCTGACCTGGTTAACTCCATTGTGCCCGGATCTGGATGTAGGAGTCCATCCATACAAATGTGAACAACGACAAAGCAAAGTCCAGCAATAACGTGAGCAATCCAGGATGCTGTTAAAAAAATTTTTCTTTGTTTTTATTCATAAATCCATTAAAATGCAATGGTCCAAGCAGTTCAAAACAGCAATAACGCAGGAAAGTAGTGCAGATAGGACTACGCGTTTCAGCGGTAGAACCCGCCTTCTTCACGGTCCAGAATCTGATTGCTCACGTTATTGCTGGACTTTGCTTTGTCGTTGTTCATATATATATATATATATATATATATATAGCATTATACCCTATGAGGGGGGGCAGCATTATACCCTATGAGGGGGTGCATTATACCCTATGAGCGGGGGGCAGCATTATACCCTATGAGGAGGCAGCATTATACCCTATGAGGAGGCAGCATTATACCCTATGAGGGGGTGCTGTCACGGTCAACGTGTGTCTGGATGCAGATGTTACCGCAAGGCGAACCCATAACACACGTGACCCTGGATACAGCGCCTCCAGTGGCGAATTTAAATAATAAGGGTGGAACCTGGGAAACATTAACAAAGGTGGGCCCTGCGATAGGGAATGGGGACGTGGAGACCTCCTAAGCTCCCCTGAGCCAGTGTCCCTGCACTCCTATTGTTCCCTATACAGGCTCCGCACCTGTCGCCGCACGCGAACCTTAAACCCTTGCTCGCCCTGACCCTAAACCCTCACTAGGGAATTGGTCGGTGCGGAGACTAATCCCACCACTGCACTGACAACACACATGAGGAAAGAAAACAATACAGGGGAAACACCACATAGCTTTAGGCTCTGTGCTTATGCTCCTGCAACAGAGCCCCACCACCTGCGTGCGTCTTCTCCTCCATCCGGATCCATCACCATCCTGGATCCCACACCATAGTGCAGCCTTGGAGCAGAGTCCATCTCCAGTTGCAGCAGTCCAATAACAGAGTCCCAAGGATGAGTCAGCCTCTGCCAAAATTCTAAGCATGCTTGAGTCCAGCTCTCGGCCACCAAGTCGAGCATGCCGAGTGCAACTCTCTCCATAGTCGCCACTCCACAAAGCCATGCATGCACTTCCCGCCGACACCATAAACTGCGACTCCTCCACGCCATGCCAGCAATTCCTGCAGACACCATTAGCTGCCACTCGTCTCCTCTGGCTGACTGCGCAGGACTCCTCTTCTGCTCCATGTTCACCCAGGCTTCACAAACTCAGAATGAATCAATTAATGAATGAATATCACCAGCCGTGATTGCACACCCTGAGACTCACTTATAGAGCCCCACACCTGATTCATAATTACGTGCACATTAAACCTAAAGTGTGGTACCACTAACCACCACCGGGGACAGTCAAGTCACTTGGCACTTGTCAAAGTAAAAAAAGTTCACCCTGTGCAATTTAAAACTGTCAGATCAAATTCAGATCATGACAGGGTGCATTATACCCTATGAGGGGGGCAGCATTTTATTCTATGAAGGGGGGCAGCATCATACCCTACGAGGGGGGCCTCATTATACCCTATGAGGGGGCAGCATTATACCCTATGAGGGGGCAGCATTATACCCTATGAGGGGGGCAGCATTACACCCTACAAGGGGAGGCAGCATTATGCCCTATGAGGAGGCAGCATTATACCATATGAGGGGGGGCAGCATTATACCCTACGAGGGAGGGCAGCATTATACCCTATGAAGGGGGCAGCATTATACCCTGTGAGGGGACAGCATTATACCCTGTGAGGAGGCAGCATTATACCCTATGTGGGGGTGCATTATACCCTATGAGGGGGTGCATTATACCCTATGAGCGGGGGCAGCATTGTACCCTATGGGGAGGCAGCATTATACTCTATGAGGGGGAGACATTATACCCTATGAGGGGGGTCAGCATTATACCCTATGAGGGGGGGCAGCATTATACCCTATGACGAGGCAGCATTATACCCTATGAGGTGGCAGCATTATACCCTGTGAGGGAGCAGCATTATACCCTATGAGGTGGTTCATTATACCCTGTGAGGGAGCAGAATTATACCCTATGAGGAGGTGCATTATACCCTATGAGGGGGTGCATTATACCCTATGAGGGGGTGCATTATACCCTATGAGGGGGGCAGCATTATACCCTATGAGAGGGCTATATTCTATTAAATGGCTGCATTATATTCTATGAGGGGGGCTGCATTATATTCTATGAGGGGGTTACATTATATTCTATGAGGAGGCTGCATTATACTACAGTATATGAGGGGGCTGCTTTATATTCTATGAGGAGGGCTACCCCAACTCCTACTACATAATTAAGAATTGTACTACCTTATATTATACCCGGATATTAGTGTGTTTTACCGCACAATTGGTGGTCTTGTATTTATCTCTATGTAGCTACATAGTGGGACCCAAGAATGATTTTCTCTGGTGGGCCCAAGGTGTTCCAGTCCGACGCTGGTCACTAGTGATAGCGACATAGAGGAGAATCGAGCAGGGAGGGGGCTCCCTCCACACTTCCATCAGGACAACGCAATGCAATCGAATTGTCCTGATGGTCTTCATGGAGACCCTGGGCCGTAAGATTGATGTGAGGTCTTTTAGGGAAGGTGGCGTGTCAGTGCCTGCTCAGAGCAGGACCTGAGATGCCTCCTTCTCTGCCTCTCAGTCGCTGCTCCAATGTTCTGCAGTGCAGATGCATTGCAGACCGTCAGATCAGTGATCTGATGTAATACAGTAATGTCCCATCCTGGGACAATGTAAAAAGTAAAAAAAAATTAGAACGTGTGAAAATATTCTTTTTTTAAATCCCCAAATAAAGAAAAAAAGAAACAAATATTTTTTCCAATAAATACATTTATTTATGTAAAAAAATAAACAATAAAAGATACATATTTGGTATCACCACATCCGTAACAACCCGCTCTATAAAACTCTCCCACTAGTTAACCCCTTCAGTGAACACCGTAAAAAAATGAGGCAAAAAAACAATGCTTTATCAGCATACCACTGAACAAAAACTGCAATAAAAGTGCAATAAAACGCGTTCAAAAAGACAAATGTAAATAAAAATGATACCACTGAAAACGTTATATTGTCTCGCAAAAAACAAGCTGTCAAACAGCTCCATTAGCAGAAAAATAAAAAATTATAGCTCTCAGAATAAAGTGATGAAAAAATAATTATAGTTATAGTTTTTATTGTGTAAAAGTGCTAAAACATAAAAAACTATATAAATTGGGTATTGCTGTAATCCTAGTGACCCGAAGAATAAAAATGCCTTATCAATTTTACTATATGCGGAACGGTATTAAAAAAAAAAAACAATTCCTGACTTGCAGGTTTTTGTTCATTCTGTCTCCCAAAAATCGGAATAGAAAGCGATCAAAAATGTCATGTGCCTGAAAATGGTACCAATAAAAACGTCAGCTTGTCCCGCAAAAAACACGCCATAACACGACTCGGTCGACCGAAATATGGAAAAATTAAAGCATAAAAGTGCCGTCTGCCACAGTTTTGTGCACTTCTGAAAAGAAGGACACCGCTGAACAGAGGCCAGACGGAGTCCAGAGTAACTCTCCTGCCTCATTATAGTGAATGTATCCCTTGGGGGTTTCATATGAATCACGTCACTCAGAGATTTAGATGGAAACTCCGATGTAAGTGATCAGAGTACTGCGCCGGATAGCTGTGCGCCAAAAAGTTTTGTAAAATGTTCCCAATAAACGCTTCAACTCAATCCACAAAAAAGCAAGCCCTCAATCAGATCTGTCATCTGTTAATGGAAATATAGGGGCTTCCACGGTACTGGTAGCACAAAGGCTCTTCGCCCCCCAAAAGAAGTTCAGCAAATTCTCCACTCCCAAATCCAAATGCTCCCCTCCCTTCTGAACACCAGTTTTCCTAAACCACATTTAGAGCCCACATGTTTGGCATTTCTTTAGTGATTAGAGCCCGCCTAATTTACAGGTGCATGTCTTTAGAAGCACGGACTGGGCATAATGTACTGGTGACTGCAACGTAATGGTCACTACAGCGTACTGGTCACTACAATGGCAGTTTCCACTGAGCAACATTCACTGCTGCTTGTTTCTGGAAAATTCCCATGTAGTCAAAATTGTCACTACATCTGTCGATAAATTCCCAAAGGGAAAAAGAAAACTGTGATCCAGCTCAGGACAAAGGCGGCTACAGCTTAACAAAATTTTATTGGACAACTTGAAAATATATAAGTGCTTTAAAAAAATATGTGCATAGCAAATACCGAGCACACCAATAGGAATGATCTATGCTTTTCAACTAAACAGTGTTAAGGGGGTTTTACACATAGCGATATCGCTAGCAATATCGCTAAAGCATCACCGATTTGGTGACGCAGCAGCGATATCACTAGCGATATCACTATGTGTGATACTTGCCTCCGACCGGCTCCCCCGCTGTCTGTCGCTGATCGCGCGAGATCGCGCAGCTCCATTTCTCGTCGGGCGCGTGGACGCGGACGGGAGAACGTCAGGATCGCCGCGTCTGAAAGGTAAGTAATGACCGCTGTATCGCTGCTGCATCCCTGTGAGATCTGCCTGTGTGGCAGCTCACTAGCGACCATTTAGAGATGCACCAGCGATCCTGACCGGGTCGTAGCGCTGTCGGGATCGCTGGTGCATCGCTAAATGTAAAGGGGCCTTTACTCATGATCTCAGAGTAAGACTGTTTAGTTGAAATGCGTAGATCGTTCCTATTGGTGTGCTCGGTGTTTGCTATGCATTTTTTTTTTTAAAGCACTTTATATTTTCAAGTTGTCCAATAAAATTTTGTTAAGCTGTGGCCGCCTTTGTCCTGAGCTGGATCACAGTTTTTTTTTTCCTTTTCCTATTTGATGTGGATGCTCACCACAATCCGTGCTGGGCGTTGGCAGACTGGGGGATTTATCTACAGACCGGTAAGCTGACTACCCTTTTTTTTTTCTCTTAAATTCCCAAAGGGATACCGTTTCCAAAATGGTGTCACTTGAGGGAGGATTCTGCTTTTCTAAGCACTTAGGGGCTCTTTATATGGAATCCGCAAACTATTCTAGGAAAATCTGTGTTCCAGGAGGCAAATACCGTTTTGTCCCTCCCAAGTCTCTCTGTGTGGCTAAGTAGTACTGCACAGCCGTATATGGCATATTGCCATGTTCAGTAGAAATTGTGGGCAAATTTTGGTGCCCTTTTTACCCATTTCCCAAAAATGAAAATTTAAAACTTGGGGCTAACACACAATCTTGGTGGTAAAAATGTAAATTAATGTAAATTATTTTAAGTTCACTGCTCAATGGTATAAAGTCTCTGACACACCTGTGGTGTCAATATAATCACTGCACCCCTAGATGAATTCATTAAGAGGTTTAGTTTGTAAAATGGGGCCACCTACACTTGGGGCTATTTAGTTTGGAAAATCGAAGGCTTAGGAGTGATCTTATTACAATGTATAAATATATGTGGGGACAGTACAAAGACCTTTCTAATTATCTTTTTACTCTTAGACCTGTGACAGGGAGAAGGGGCATCTTTTACGTCTGGAGGAAAGAAGGTTTAAGCATACTCATAGACGCGGATTCTTTACTGTAAGAGCAGTGAGACTATATAACTGTCTGCCATATGATGTTGTAATGAGCGATTCCCTACTAAAATTTAAGAAGGGCCTGGATGCCTGTCTTGAAAAGTATAATATTACAGGTTATATACACTAGTTTCTTTGATATTGCGTTGATCCAGGGAGCTAGTCTGATTGCCGTATGTGGAGTCGGGAAGGAATTTTTTTCCCCAATGTGAAACTTACTGTTTGCCACATGGGTTTTTATTTTGCCTTCCTCTGGATCAACATATTAGGGCAGGTTAGGATAGGATATGGGTTGAACTAGATAGACTCAACGTCTTCCTTCAACCTTAATAACTATGTTACTATGTTACTTATGGGGTGTTCTGCTGTTTTGGTACCTCAGGGGCTCTGCCAATGTAACAGGGCACCCTCAAACAAGTGCCGCAAAATCTGCACTGTTATATAGTGTTTCTTCCCTTCTGAGCTTTGCATTGTGTCTCAAAAGTAGTTTTTGATGACATATGGGCTGTCTATGAACTCAGAAATTATACAACAAATTTTGGGGTCCATTTTCTCCTGTTACCCTTGTGAAAATACAAAATTTGGAACTAAAAAAGATTTTGCAGGAAAAATTAGATTTTTTTATTTTCATTAATAAACATTATAAATTTCTGTGAAGCACCTGTGGGTTTAAGGTGTTTAATACACATCTAGATAAGTTCCAAAAGAGGTCTAGTTTCCAAAATGGTGTCACTTGTGGAGGGTTTCCACTGTTTTGGCACATCTTGGACTCTCCAAATGCGACATGGCATTCGATAATTATTCCAGCAAATTTTACATTCAAAAAGTCAAATGGCACTCTTTCCCTTCCAAGCCCTGCTGTACGTCCAAACAGTTGTTTTCCTCCACATATTGGGTATCTGTGCACTCAGGAGAAATTGCACAACAAATTGAATGCAGCAATTTCTCCTCTTACCTTTATAAAAATGCAAAATTTGGAGCTAAAAAAGATTTATCTTGGAAAAATGTAATTTTTTTTTATTTTCATGACTTACCATTATAAACTTCTGTGATATCCAAGAAGTATAATTTCTCCTTGCGGAGAATGACATGCTAAGCATGTCGAGGTGAAGAGACTTAATGCCGCAATGCTCCTCTGTGAAATATGGTAATTATGCAAATTGTCTCTTCAGAGAGGAAGAGGAATTGAAATCTAGTGTCACCTATTGGAAGTATCAATCCTAGAAGTCAATGTTGACCCTTTAACGAGCCTTGTTACATGACTTAGGATAAAAGCCAAGCCAGAATCTCAATTTGCAGACACTGTGTTTCGGGGTACTGCCCCTCGTCAGTGCAAAGTGTGAGATCTAGTCCTCTTCCTCTCTGAAGAGACAATTTGCATAATTAGCATATTTCCCAGAGGAGCATTGTGGCTTTAAGTCTCCTCACCTTGACATGCTTAGAATGTCATTCTCTGCAAGGAGAAATGATACTTCTTGGATATTGGTCAGACACCTCTCACACAGCCAAACCAAATCTCACACTTTGCACTGATGAGGGGCAGTACCCGGAAACACAGTGTCTGCAAATTGAGATTCTGGCTTGGCTTTTATCCTAAGTCATATAACAAGGCTCGTTAAAGGGTCAACATTGACTTCTAGGATTGCTAGAGTTCTAGTCCTCTTCTTCTCTGAAGAGACAATTTGCATAATTAGCAAACTTCTGTGAAGAACCTATTGGTTCAAGGTGCTGAATACACATGTAGATAAGTTCGCAAAGGGGTCTAATTTCCAAAATGGTGTCACTTGTGGGGGTTTCCTCTGTTTAGCCACATCTGGGGCTCTCCAAACGCGACATGGCATTCACTAATTATTCCAGCAAATTTTACATTCAAAAAGTCTAATGGTGATCCTTCCCTTTCAAGCCGTTATAAGCTTTTGTGAAGCACGTGAAGAATCTGTGGGTTCAAGGTGCTCTATACACATCTATATAAGTTCCCTAAGGGGTCTAGTTTCCAAAATAGTGTCACTTGGTCCATTTTCTTCTGTTACCCTTGCAAAAGTAAAAAAAAAAGGTCTAAAGGAAAATTTTTGTGAAAGAAAAGTAAATGTTTATTTTTTCCTTCCACATTCCAAAAATTCCTGTGAAGCTTCATGAATGTGGCTTCAAGGACCTTGAGGGGTGCAGTTATTATAATGGAGTCACTTTTGGGTATTTCCTGTCATATAGGTCCCTCAAAGTGACTTCAAATGGGAGGTGGTCCCTGTAACGGGGTCTACCAAGCTGGAGTACCTCTTTCAGCACCACCCCATGTTTTCGGAGGTCCGCTCTGCGTTGGCTGGAGTCTGAATGAATGGCGCTGGCTGGAATTCCTTGGTTACACGGGCTCATATAAAAGATCACTGCTTCTCCACGTATTTCCAGTCTGACAACACTTTACTCACAGGACACAGAATATATCACACAGATACAGAGGGCAGGCCAATAGAAAAGCGGCAGGCCAGACATGCATTACAAAAGCCGCAGGTGGCCGGAGCCTGCCGATGTTTACTGTGGGAATTACAAAGGTGGAGGGAGGGAGGACAAAAGGAGAATATCGTGTCCCCTCTGCCCAGGGGCGCAGCCTGTGGGCTGATGCATTAGGGACATGCATCTCACATAGAATCTATTATACATACATGTAACTGCACAACATATTCTGGGTGCTGAGTGGTTCTGTAGCACGTAACAGTCCCTAAAAAAATGCTTTTGCAAATTTTGTTGGAAAAATAAGAAATCGCTGGTCAACTTTTCTTTAACCCTTATAACTTCCTAACAAAAAATAAATTATGTTTCAAAAATTTTGTGATGTAAACTAAACATGTGGGAAATGTTATTTATTAACTATTTTGTGATTTAAGGGCATAAAAATTAAAAGTTTCAACCTTTTTTCAAAATTTCTGTTTTTTTTTTCACAAATAAGCACACGTCATGTCAAACAAATTTTACCACTATCATGAAGTACAATATATCACGAGAAAACAGTCTCAGTCTCAGAATCAATGGGATCCATTGAATCGATCTAGAGTTATGACTTCATAAAGTGACAGTGGTCAGAATTGTAAAAATTGGCCTGGTCAGGAAGGTGAAAACAGGCTTCGGGGCGAAGGGTTTAAAAAAATGTGATCTTTGTGAACAGCAGTATTGCAAGTAGAAACTAAAACAGAAGTTTTGATATAAAAGGAGAAGGAAAGGAAGCACTTAGCTTAGGTGAGACTGGTTCACAAGTAGTGCATAAAAACATTGCATTTTTTAGAAAGCATTTTTTTCCTTATTGGAAGAGGGACATTTTTAAGACCAAACATGCTAAGAATGTACATCAAACTCATAAGAGTTTATTATGCGCCTGAGTTCCAAGTAATAGTGATCTGGCCTGTCATCTCTTTATTGACCTCTATAGATTAAAACAAAATCTTCAAGTATTACTTTGTACAATAGATCATCTCTTGGAGCACCCACTGAGATACTAACATGATAACATACTGATTTTAGAGTAATAGTTTCCTTTAAGAAAGTAAAGGCAAATGGATTCATAATATAAATAATAACATAGCACAAGTTTATAGAAGTGAGTACACAGTTTGCAGAGCTTAAAGCTATTAAAGCAATTTAAAGCTTCTCTGCTGTCAAATCCTTCAAATTACAGGGATTAAAGTAAGAAATTGTGGCACTTTATATGGCGTACTTGAATTTAAGTTTGACTATCATCTAGAAAACCTTTTTCCACCATACCACATTTCACATATCTTAAACCTCTGTTTATATGGTTTTAATCTTTCTTTCTTTTCATTTCCCTTAGCATTCATAAATGGGAATAATAGATACCATACTTTAGAACACAATTTGTTTAACGGCTTGTGCATGCGACTGATTATCGGAAGAGTGTCATCTGTAGTTCTCATGGATAACACTCGTACCCATGTTATTTTTTTTTTTATAACTGTAAATTTTTATTAAAGTTTACAAATTTTAACAGAAGGACGTAAGTCCCAACATACAATTAAATTCAAAAGATGTCTTATAAAAAAGAGAGAAGAGAAGAAAGGTTATAAAAACCAAGCCATGTGAGATAGAACATGGAGAAATACTCCCTCTAGCATTTAGAATACTCAATTGTAAAATGAAGCAATGACTGCCATTTTTTCCAGGCTAATCTAGATACCTAAATACCCATAACTAGAGATGAGCGACTTTTCCTTTTTTCGGGTCGAGTCGGGTTTCATGAAACCCGACTTTCTAAAAAGACGGGTCGAACGAAATCGGCCGACTATAGGGAAAAGTCGGAGTCCGACTGAAATACGAAACCCAATGCAAGTCAATGGGGAAGCAAAGTCGGCAGGGAGTGGAGGACAGGAAACACACCTACAGTGCCCATTTCAATGTCAACGACATCAATTCTTATTACTTAAGCTTGACAACCTTAATTTACTTTATAATAATAGTTACACATTGAAAACTGGGGGTTATTTGGCTAAAGTTGTGGGGGGTAGGGCTGGCTCCAGGTTTTCGTGTGCCTTGGGCCAAAGAGTGTCAGTGCGCCCTTTTAACACATACCACAATTCATAATGCTCCGATACAGAGCAGAAATATAGGTATAGTACAATGAAAAATACTTCACTGCTTACATGACATGACTGATATCTATTTTAAATTCTACAATAGCTCAAAAACTGGACAGTATATTACTCCATACAGTATTATGGCCACCACATGGTGCGCCATACAGAATAATGGGCCCCATATATTTCTCCATACAGAATAATTGGTCCCATATAATGTTTCATACAGTATATGATGAGCTCCACATAATGCTACAGTATATGTTGGTCCCCATGGATGATGCTCCACTATCTTATGGCCCCAGATAATGCTCCATATATAATGGTCCCGATTTCTAATGCTCCAGTGTATAATGGGCCCCGTAAATGCTGCTCCAGTGTCTGATGTCCCCCATTTGGAATGCTCCAGTATATGGTGGGCCAAATGGATGATGCTCCAGTGTATGATGGGCCCCATATATCAGTCTCCAGTGTATATTGCTCCCCAAAAAATGCTCCCAACATTTAAAAAAGTTAAATACCTCTCCTCGCTGGGCACTGCTCTACTCTGGACTCCTCAGCATTGCCATTTTAAAGCTCTCTGTACTTGTACTGTTTCGATAGAGGGCATACAGACGTGATGTCATCGCGCTCTGTAACCTGTATGTCACTGTCAGGAAAGGCGGAAGACGTCACGGCAGTGGAGCAGGGAGAGGTAAGTATTGCAAGTGCTGTGACCCTGAGCAAGCATGGGGAGTCCACTCGTGGGCGACGGCACTGGCACAGGGCCCCTCATAGTGCGACGGTATGTCTGACGGCGAGTGGGCCCTCCCACCAGCAGAGACACTTTTGCATACTATGAGGGGCCTTTGCCACTGCCGTCGCCCACGAGTAGGACCCCCCCACCTGCTCAGGGAACTGCCACATACAGTGGGGCAAAAAAGTATTTAGTCAGTCAGCAATAGTGCAAGTTCCACCACTTAAAAAGATGAGAGGCGTCTGTAATTTACATCATAGGTAGACCTCAACTATGGGAGACAAACTGAGAAAAAAAAATCCAGAAAATCACATTGTCTGTTTTTTTTTCCTTTTATTTGCATATTATGGTGGAAAATAAGTATTTGGTCAGAAACAAGCAATCAAGATTTCTGGCTCTCACAGACCTGTAACTTCTTCTTTAAGAGTCTCCTCTTTCCTCCACTCATTACCTGTAGTAATGGCACCTGTTTAAACTTGTTATCAGTATAAAAAGACACCTGTGCACACCCTCAAACAGTCTGACTCCAAACTCCACTATGGTGAAGACCAAAGAGCTGTCAAAGGACACCAGAAACAAAATTGTAGCCCTGCACCAGGCTGGGAAGACTGAATCTGCAATAGCCAACCAGCTTGGAGTGAAGAAATCAACTGTGGGAGCAATAATTAGAAAATGGAAGACATACAAGACCACTGATAATCTCCCTCGATCTGGTGCTCCACGCAAAATCCCACCCCGTGGGGTCAGAATGATCACAAGAACGGTGAGCAAAAATCCCAGAACCACGCGGGGGGACCTAGTGAATGAACTGCAGAGAGCTGGGACCAATGTAACAAGGCCTACCATAAGTAACACACTACGCCACCATGGACTCAGATCCTGCAGTGCCAGACGTGTCCCACTGCTTAAGCCTGTACATGTCCGGGCCCGTCTGAAGTTTGCTAGAGAGCATTTGGATGATCCAGAGGAGTTTTGGGAGAATGTCCTATGGTCTGATGAAACCAAACTGGAACTGTTTGGTAGAAACACAACTTGTCGTGTTTGGAGGAAAAAGAATACTGAGTTGCATCCATCAAACACCATACCTACTGTAAAGCATGGTGGTGGAAACATCATGCTTTGGGGATGTTTCTCTGCAAAGGGGCCAGGACCACTGATCCGGGTACATGAAAGAATGAATGGGGCCATGTGTCGTGAGATTTTGAGTGCAAACCTCCTTCCATCAGCAAGGGCATTGATGATGAAACGTGGCTGGGTCTTTCAACATGACAATGATCCAAAGCACACCGCCAGGGCAACGAAGGAGTGGCTTCGTTAGAAGCATTTCAAGGTCCTGGAGTGGCCTAGCCAGTCTCCAGATCTCAACCCTATAGAAAACCTTTGGAGGGAGTTGAAAGTCCGTGTTGCCAAGCGAAAAGCCAAAAACATCACTGCTCTAGAGGAGATCTGCATGGAGGAATGGGCCAACATACCAACAACAGTGTGTGGCAACCTTGTGAAGACTTACAGAAAACGTTTGACCTCTGTCATTGCCAACAAAGGATATATCACAAAGTACTGAGATGAAATTTTGTTTCTGACCACATACTTATTTTCCACCATAATATGCAAATAAAAGGAAAAAAAAACAGACAATGTGATTTTCTGGATTTTTTTTTCTCAGTTTGTCTCCCATAGTTGAGGTCTACCTATGATGTAAATTACAGACGCCTCTCATCTTTTTAAGTGGTGGAACTTGCAATATTGCTGACTGACTAAATACTTTTTTGCCCCACTGTACATCTGCACCTTCCTCTGTGTCACCATGTAAGGTGGTATAGTATGCGGGAAGGGGCACCTGAGTTTAATCAGTGTCACATTCTGGCTCTGTAGAGTGCGAGGGGAATGTAATGCTGTGGGTCAATGTACCAGCAGAATCATCTAGCAGTGGCTTTGCATCAATGCACTCCATCTCCAATTCATGTTGGACTGGGGAATTCAGAATTTCACTTGATAACACAGGCATAGCCTGTGAAAAGAGCTCCATGGAGTAATCTGAAGTGTGGGCTGCCGCATCCTTCACTTTTAGTTGGGTGAAGGAGACAAGGAAAGGGGTGGTTCCTGACCAGAAGCCTGCACTGACGACTCAGTGCTTTCATTTTTTTAAACTTCAGAAAAGGAGATGATAGAGCTGGAGGCTTTTTCAGCAATGTAAGGCAAAACCAGTTTCTGATGCTCCGGCATTAAAAGCAGTTTACCTACTCCCAGAAAAGGGAGCCTTAAAGGCCTTCTTGTGCCAGCTGATGACACAGGCTCAACACCTACTGCCTTAGCTGCTATTGTACTTTTGGCAATACCAGCAGATGCACCACCACCACCATCAGTACCAGCTGGCCCCCCCACACCCACGTCCGCTTCCACCATACGTAATAATTTTTGTGAAAATGGACTAAAAATTCCAGCAAATATATGGTACTGTTTCAGTAGCGGACAGCTCTATACAGTCTAGGGATAATTGTAAATCTCCGTATATATTTCATGAGTCAGACACAGATGGTCATAGGCTCAGTATGGATTACACAATAATATAAAAATTTGCAAAAGGGTACAGTATAACTAGATACAAGGTATATATAGTATAGTTTAAACATACTGAATCTCCATATACATTTCAGGAAGCAAACACAGACGCTTTCAGGCCCAGTATGGATCCGACAACAATATAGAAAGTTGAGAAAGGGTACTATGGCGCCCCTGAGGATACGGTCGCCACAGAGGTACTGCACCTCATCCAATGGTGTGGTATTCCACCCTCAGGTAAGGAGGGATCACCACTCAGGACTCCTAACCCTGCACTCAACACACACACATGTTAGTCTGCTTTCTGGGTGTACCCGGTGGGAGGATGGCTTCATCCCAGACTGACTAGGAAAGGGTGCTGGGGGTTAGTGTGGAAGGTAGGTACAGTGGGAGGAGCTTAGGTAGTGGAGTGATTGTGGGCATCCAATCAGAGAGAGCAAGCTGACAGTTGATGGGTGGAGCTAGTCTGAGGTAAATGGATTTTTCTAGAGAGTTGTCAGTCGGTGACAGGACAGAGTAAGAGCAGGATTGCTGTGAGAGGGCTGAGGGTCAGAGAAGAGAGAAAAATTTTGTCCAAGCTCCTAGACTGGAAGGAAGGGGTCCTTGGGGCACGGGAAGTGCAATAAGCCACCTGTGAAGCCCATTTCTGGAGAAGGAAGGACCAGGCCTCGTTGGGGAAGGTGGCTCCTGAAGGTAGTGGAGAAATACAGGGCTCAGCTAGAAAGATGGAGGCTGAGGTAACTTTAAGTGCCTCAGTCGCAGCTGCATTCAATACTCAAAAAGGCAGCAGTTGGAATAAAGGACCCCAGAGCCTGACCCACATCGCCCGGTGTGATTCGTGGCTGCCGGCTTGGGACACTGTTTGCGAAGACCCACAGGAGGAAGGAAGGGAGAGACACGGCCTAGAAAGGATACACAAGGAGGAGTCTTGAACAGGTGTTCCTGATCTACCTTTGAGTTTGCCGGACCCCTTCCTCGGATGACACAGTACCAATTGGGTCATCTTGTGCACAAAACTTTTGAGGAAAAACTCAGAAACTGCACCCAACTGCATCCTTGGTGGATTTTACAACTCGCCTGCGACACACGCTACACTCACCATCACCGTCAATGGCTCACAAACACCATCTCAACTGCCCTGGGATACAGCTCTGCCCATGGAGAGCTTCATCATCTTGGCTGCTTTAACACCGGCACAGAGGATCTGCATTGCAGCGTCGGCTACCCTAGCTGAGTACCACGGGTGGCGTCACGATCCCCCTTTTCCAAATTAATTATCATACCATCTTCCCCCTCATCTTAACTGTCATCTTCTTTATTGGACACCCAGGGCCACGGACCGGGTCCCAATCACCACCGTGACATACTTCCCCCTTAAAAGAGCCTGAAAGGCCCGGTACTGAGTAACCCCCCGGCCCTGCGTGGCGTTTCATTTTAACACCAGATAACAGGGATATATTGTATAGTTTCAACATTATAAATCTACGTATATATTTGAGGAGGTAGACACAGATGCTGTCATGGCCAGTATGGATTCGACAACAAGCTAAAAAGTAGAAAAAGGGTACAGTATCACCAGATCCAAGGTATATATAGCATAGTTTCAACATTCAAAATCTCCGTATTTATTTCAAGAGGCAGACACAGATGCTCTGAGGCCTAGTATGGATTACACAACAATATAAAAAGCAGTAAAAGGGGAATGGATCCCAAGCGCACTGCTGTATACAGTGTTGGGGTCATTTGGCGATCTACATATATATTTCAAGAGTAACACATAGCCTCTCACAGGCTCAGTATGGATCACACCATAATATAAAAAGAAGATCCACAAGAAATAATCACACATGTGTGCCAATGTTCCAGGTGACAATGATGCACTTTGAGTGGTGGGTGGAGGTTGAATTTCGGGTACAAAGGGTACTGGATCAACAGATACAAGGTATATATAGTCTACTTAAAATACAAAAAAATTTCCGTATGTATTTCAGGAGGCAGATACATATGCTCACACGCTCAGTATGGATTTGACAATAATGTAACAAGTTGAAAAAGGGTACAGTATGACCAGATACAAGGTATATATAGTATAGTTTAAACATTCTAAATCTCCGTAGACATTTCATGAGGCAGACACAGATGCTCTCAGTCCCAGTATGCATTAGCCAATAATATAAAAAGTATAAAAAGGTTACTGCATCACCAGATACAAGGTACATATAGTATTGTTTAAACATTATAAATCTCTTTATTCTTTTCAGGAGGCAGACACAGAAGCTCTCAGGGTCAGTATGGATTACACAATATAAAAAGCAGTAAAAGGGTAATGGATCAGAAGTGTACAGCTGCATACAGTGTTGGAGTAATTGTAAATCTCAGTAGATATTTCCAGAGTCAGAAACAGACTCTCACTGGCCCAGTATGGATTAGACCACTATATAAAAAGCAGTAAATGGGTAAGGTATCACAAGCGTACAGCTGTATACAGTGTTGGGTTAATCTTAAATCTACAAATATATTTCTGGAATTACAGGCAGACGTTCACAGGCTCAGTATGGATTACACAAAAATATAAAAACTTGAAAAAGGGTAAATGTTTTACAATCGGTCAGCTGCATACAGTGTTGGTGTCATTTTAAATCTCCTCATATTTTACCAGAGTAAGAGACAAACTCTCACAGGCTCAGTATGGATTACACTCGAATATAAAAATGAGAAAAAGGGAAATGTATTCAAAACGTACACCAGTGTACAGTGCTGGAGTACTTTGAAATCTTCGTTTATATTTCAGTGTCAGTCTGCCAGTCCAGAGTCTCCGCTAGAGGAAGGTAGATGGATAAAAGTACAGATGTAAAGTTGAGTGATTTTAGATGTTTTTGAATTTGTAATCACAGGAAAACCTCCCCGGAGAATTCGCAGAGGCGATGCTGACCCTCAATAACTTTAACTATGGATACAGCTAAAACGCAAATTAGTGAAGAAAGGGTTGCTGTATCGCAGTTGCGTCGATCCCATCACCGTAACTCGTCTCCATCAAATTGTGATCACAGGGAGAGCTGTAGACATGGTCCTCATTGCCTATCATGATCTGTCTGGTCACTTTGGAGTGCAAAACACACAAGCCACAGGCCGTAGGGGATTCTATTGGATTGCCATGACAGGACACATTGAAAAATGGTGGCAGGAATGTCACACGTCTGTGACTATAAAAAATGTGAAAGGTGATCATATAGCACCACTGCATCCGATTGGGAGTTGACGTCCATTACAATTGGAAGCCATTGGTAATCTGAAGGTAGAGGCCAGCAGGACAGGACATAGCTATATCTTAACCATCATCGATCAGTACACCAAATTTGTAGTGGCCGTCCCTGTGACAGATTTAACTGGCCAGACTACACAGTGGTGGAGCAGGGAGAGGTAAGTATTGCAAGTGCTGTGTCCCTGAGCAAGCAGGGGGGACCCACTCGTGGGCACCGGTACTGGCACAGGGCCCCTCATAGTACGCCAGTGTGTCTGACGGCGAAACCCATGCATAGTTCATTTTAATGAAGGTTAGATCATCAACATTTTGGGTCGACAGACGGATCCTATTTTCTGTCAGGATTGATCCAGCAGCACGGAAGACTCTTTCAGATAGCACACTACCAGCAGGGCAAGCAAGCTCCTGTAAGGCATATTGTGCCAATTCAGGCCATGTGTCCAGTTTTGAGGCCCAATAATCAAAGGGGAATGACCTGTGAGGGAGAACCTCGATATGGGAGGAGAAGTAGTTTGTAACCATAGTTGACAACTGCTGTCACTTGCAGTCGATTCTGTATTAGCTGTCGTGTGCGCGGGACTTGAGAAATCAGACCACAACGTGGTCAGGAAACCCCTGTCTCCAACGCCCGTTCAGCTGTGTGCACCATGAACACCTCTTCCATTTTGCCCACTACGGCTCATGGGAGAACCAGCTCCGCTGCTGTGTGCTGGGAATGCCTTAAACAACCTGTTTACCAGAGTTGCTGGTTTGTTATCCAATATTAGCTCTAGGTTCTCCTGTGGCATGATGTTTTGGAATTTGCCTTTATAGCGTGGATCCAGGATGCTGGCCAACCAGTAGTCATCATCGTTCATCATTTTGGCTATGCAGGGGTCCCTTTTTAGGATCTGCAAGGCATAATCACACATGTGGGCCAATGTTCCAGGTGTCAATGATGCACTGCCAGTGGTGGGTGGAGGAGCACTTTCTGTCAAATCCACATCCCTCCAGTCATGCACAAACCCTGTACCTGACCTTGGCACGCCCACATGTTCTCTTGCCCCTGAGAAGCATCCTCCTCCCCAAAATAACCATCCCCCTCATTCTCCTCCTCATCTTCCTCTTCTTCCTCCACCTCGTCCACGACAGTTCCCTGACGAGACAATGGCTGACTGTCATCAAGGCTTCCCCCCTCCTCCTCCTCCTCCTGTTGCTCCTCAGCAGCAGATGCCTGATCCTTGATGTGCATCAAAGTTTGCATGAGCAGATGCTTAAGTGGTATGCTCATGCTTATGATAGCGTCGTCTGCGCTTACCAGCCTTGTGCATTCCTAAAAACACTGAAGGACTTTACAGAGGTCTTTCAGCTTTGACCACTGCACACCCGACAATTCCATGTCTGCCTTCAAACTACCTGCCCGTGTATCCTCCCACAAATGCATTACAGCCTGCCTCTGTTCGCACAGCCTCTCAACCATGTGCATGGTGGAGTTCCATCTTGTAGCAACATCTATGATTAGGCGGTGCTTGTGGAGGTTGAGTGATCGCTGCAGCTTCTGCATACAACTGGAGTGGACGTTTGAGTGACGTGCAAGCACAGTCTTCGCACCTTATGGAGCAGGGCTGTTAACTCAGGATAATTATTTAGGAAGCACTGCACCGCCAAGTTCAAGGTGTGAGCCAGGCAAGGTATGTGTGTGAGTTTTGAAAGGGCTATGGCTGCCACAAAATTCCACCCATTATCACTGACTACCTTGCCTGGCTCAAGATGTAGACTGCCCAGCCATGACTCAGTTTGTCGATGCAAGTACTCGGTGTCATGATCTCAGTGCGGGTTTGACTCGCACACGTGGGGTTAATGTCTGGAACCAGTGCTGATGACTGGCATTTCTGGGGTTAAAGGTTGTGATCCCGGTGCAAGCTTACCTGCACACCTGGGGCTATGATTGTGGCCTCTCCCTGGTTCTGGGGGAGGCTTCTTATAGCCTCAGGACGCTCCCATCCCCGTCAGTTATACTTTCGCCCTTGGCATTGTGTGGTGACCCCTGAGTGTGTTTGTGCTGTGTTCTGGTTACTTGATTCTCTGTGTATGACTCGGTCTGTTCTCTGGATATCGCTTTGGATTCTGCCTGGTACCTTATATGTCTGTTTGGTTTTGATCTCTGCTTGGCCCTGATTATCCACTCTGTCTCATCCCTGGTACTGTACTGTGATCCTGTGTATGACCTTTGGCTTTGTCTGACCTCCCGTCTGTTTATCCCTCCTGTACCTCGCTGGTCTGTACTGTACATGACTTCTGCTTTGCCATAATCTTAGTTCTTTTGCTTCTCTGACGCTAAGCCCCGCCCCCTTGCAGCCACATGACCGTTCACATGACCGAAGGTCCTGTGCCTGCTTTCTAGTCTTCTTAGTGCATTTCCCGGCTATTCTTGTCCCCGGGGGTCCCTGCGGTGCGGGTGAGTCCCTGCTTAACAGAGGCTGCTCGCCGGCGCTGTCAGGACACTGACACTCGGTCAGTTCCTCCGCGGTGTGTCTACTGTCGCCTAAAGACATCATATTTAAAACAGCCTGCTGCCGCTTACCACTAGCTGTTCGATAGTGGGACACCTCATGTGCAACACTGACAGATATGGATGGAGTGATCGTGCGACTGCACTCTGTCGATGAGCTTTCGCTTCTGGAGGAGGAGGAGGGTCAAACGCCTACACCCAACTGTTTCCTATACCGTGGGCTAGGCAGCACTATCCCACCGCTGCTGTCCCCTGTGGAGCCTGCATCCACCACATTAACCCAGTGCACAGTGATGGACACGTAATGGCACTGGCCATGCCTACTGGTCCATGCATCTGTTGTAAGGTGCACCTTTCCACTCACTGATTGTTTTAGTGCATGGACAATGCAGTCTTTCACATGCCGGTGGAGGGCAGGGATGGCTTTTCGAGAAAAGAAGTGCTGACTGGGTAGGTGATAGCGTGGGACAGCGTAGGCCATGAGCTCTTGGAAAGCTTCACTTTCTACCCAATGGAAGGGCATCATCTCTAATGAGATCAGTTTGGCAATGTAGGCGTTCAAAGCCAGTGTACACGGATGAGAGGATGAGTACTTTCTTGTCCTACTCAGAGTGTCTGGTAGGGTGAGCTGGACTTGAGAGCTGCATATGGGGGAACTAGCATTGGACATGACGGACTGAGAAGGGGTTGGTGATGGTGAGGGTGTTGATGACCTAGGTTCAGTGTTTCCTCGCGAAAATATTGTTTTTGCGTGACTGGTTTGGCCTAGAGATGACACCTCAACATTTCTTGATGGTGGTGTGCTTAGCGGTGGCCTTACAGTGGGGGAAGCGATGGAGTGTTGCCGGCTAACTTGAGTCGGAGCAGGTGCACATGTGTTACCTGAGCTTTTGTAGTCCGTCCACGCTTGCAAGTGCATGTTGGTTAAATGTCTAAGCATGCAACTGGTATTCACATTTCTTAGATTTTTCCCTCTGCTAAAGGTCCTTCGGCACTTCTTACAGATAACCTTTGCGTCATCAGTAGGATTTTGATCAAAAAAGTGCCACACTGCACTCTTCCTACTATGGTACAAATTTTAAGGGCTTGCACGCTGTGCTAATTTTACCGTCTGGCCAAGCTGTCCTGCAACTCTTTTCATTTTCTTGCTGTCACGGTCACGTGTGTCTGGACGCAGCGAGTACCGCAAGGCGAACTCATGATACGCGTGACCCTGGATACACCGCCTCCAGTAGGGCGAATTTAAATAATAAAACGTGCAGCTGGATACACCGCCTCCAACTGGCGAATTTAGGTAATACACGTTATATATAGTAGTCTGGAAACCCCGCCTCCAGTAAGGCGAATTTAAATAATAAAGGGGAAACCTGGGTAACAATAACAATGGTGGGCCATGCGATAGGGAATAGGGACATGGAGACCTCTTGTACTCCCCTGAGCCAGTGTCCCTGCACTCCTAACGTTCCCTATGCCGGTTCCGCACTGGGCGATGCACGCGTACCTCAAACTCTGACTCGCCCTGCACCTAAACCCTCACTAAGGAATTGGTCGGTGCGGAAACTAATCCCACCACTGCAATAAACACACATAAGGAAAAATGACACCACTTAGCTTTGCTCTGTTGCTTATGCTCCCTGCAACAGAGCACACCACCTGCGTGCATCTTCTCCTTCAACCGGATCCATCACCATAACTGGATCTATTACCATAGTGCATCCTTGGAGCAGAGTCCACCACCAGTTGCAGCTGCCCAGTAAACAGAGTCCCAAATATGAGTCCAGCTTCGGCCAAAAAGTCCAGCATGCTTTAGTCCAATATTTCTGCCAATAAGTCCAGCATGCTTGAGTCCAGTTTTCAGCAACCATGTCCAGCATGCTGAGTGCAGCTCTCACCATAGTCGCCACTCCACCAAGCCATGCAAGCACTTCCTGCTGACACCATAAACTGCAACTCCACCACGCCATGCCAACCCTTCTTGCAGACCACATCGTTGGACTCCACCAATCCATGCCATCACTCCCTGCAGACTCCATAGCTGCAACTCATCCCCTCTGGCTGGGCTGCCCAGGACTCACGTTCAGCTCCATCTTTCACCCAGGCTTACTTGTGAAAGACTAACTATCACCAACAGTGATTGAACACACCTGAAACTCTTTTATAGAGCCTGACACCTGATTTGTAATACGTGCACATTAAAACTAAAGTGTAATACCACTCACCACCACCGGGGCAACTTAGAACAAATGACACCACGTGTAATAATTCTAATGGCCACCGGGGGCAATCAACCCACTTTGGCACCAAACCAAAGGAAAAAAAGTTCACTTTGTCCATTTACTTGTCAGATCCACCTTGGATCATGACACTTGCCAAGTTTTTTGACAGCTATGGGCCTGCCAGATAACGGCTGCTGCGATGATGATGCCTGCTGCAGATCCTTCTCCTGTTATGACCTATTGTCACCAGCACCCTCTTCCCCCAATGGATACCAATCCGGGTCAACAACTGGGTCATCCATGACCTTGTCATCTGTACCTTCCTCTGTACCTTCCTCTGTGTCACCGTGTAAGGTGGTATAGTATGCGGGAAGGGGCACCTGAGTTTCATCAGGGTCTGATTCGGGCTCAGTAGACTGCGAGGGCAATATAGTGCTGTGGGTGAATGTACCAGCAGATTCATCTAGCAGTGGCTGTGCATCAGTGCACAGCCACTGGGGAATTCAGGATTTGACTTGATAGCCCAGGAATGGTATGTGAAAAGAGCTCCATGGAGTAATCTGAAGTGTGTGCTGCAGCATCCTTCACTTTTGGTGTGGGTGAAGGACACAACGAAAGGTGTTGTTCCTGACCAGAGGCCTGCACTGATGACTCTGTGCTTGCAGTTTTTGTAACTTCAGAAGAGGAGGCAATAGAGCTGGAGGCTGTTTCGGCAATGTAAGCCAAAACCTGTTCCTGATGCTCCGGCTTTAAAAGCGGTTTACCTACTCCCAGAAAAGGGAACCTTAAAGGCCTTCTTGTGCCAGACGATGACGCAGGCTCAACACCTCCTGCCTTAGCTGCTATTGTGCTTTTGCCAGAACCAGCCGATGCACCACCACCACCACCATCAGTACCAGCTGCGCCCCCCTGCCCACATTCGCAGCCTCTTCCACCAGACTTCCTCATGTTTGAGAAAATGTACCAAAAATACCAGCAGAGAAATGGTACTGTATGAGTAGCGTACAGCTGTGTAAGGTGTATGTAAGAAGTGAAATCTCTGTATATATTTTGTGAGTCACAGGCGCTCACCCAGTATGTATTTCACTGTAATCCAACAAGCAGATATACAGTACTGTATCAGAGGTGTACAGCTGTATACGTTGTTGGTGAAACTGTCACTCTCCGTATATGTATTTACAGAATGTCACAAACACATGCTGACTCTGTGTAGATGTGACCGTAATAAGAACACCAGATATCCGATACTGTTTGAGAATTGGACAGCTCAATACGGTGTATAGAGAAATGGAAATGTCCGTATATGTATTTATGGAGTGTCACACACACACACACAGACTCTGTGTAGATGTGACAGTAATAAGAACACGAGATAGAGAGAGAGAGAATTTTTTTTTTTTGTCCGGCACCCAGAAAGAATTTCGGGTTAAATGAGTGTGTGGAGGATCCGCCAGAGAAAAAAACGTTGCAAGCTCCGTTTTGAAATCTTTGAGGATGGTGACGGACAGCAACTTTTGGCGGATCCTCAAAAAAACGGATGCAACGGACAGCAATCCGTCACAATCCGCCATTAATGCAAGTCAATGGGGAAAAAAAACGGATCCTCAAAAGAAAATTGAGGATCTGTTTTTTTCAAAACCTGGCGGATTGTGACTGATTGTAAAAAACTGAAGTGTGGAAGAGGCCGAATACAGCATTTTTAACATCTGAAGGTCTCTTTGAAAATCTCGTCATGCCTTTTGGTCTAGCGAATGCACCTGCAGTTTTTCAACATTTTATGAATGGTATTTTTTCTGATTATATTGGGAGATTTATTGTGGTTTATTTGGATGACATTCTGATTTTCTCACCTGATCTGGATTCACACTATAAGCATGTCCGTTTGGATTTGAAAAGGTTGAGGGATAATTGTTTGTTCGCTAAAATTGAAAAATGTACCTTTTCTGTTCAAGAAATGTCATTTTTGGGTTTCATTGTGTCAGCCTCCGGGTTTAAGATGGATCCTGGGAAAATTTAAGCCTTTGATTGGGTTCAACCCAGTCATCTTAAAGCTCTGCAGCGCTTTTTAGGGTGCGCAAATTATTACAGAAAATTTATTAGAGGATTTTCTAAGATCGTCAAGCCTCTTACAGACCTCACTTGTAAAGGGGTGGAGCTAAAGGTTTGGTCACCAGAAGCGGTTGGGGCTTTTGAAAATTTGAAGAAATGTTTTATATCTGCTCCTGTTCTTGTGCAACCAGACCTCCATAGGCTGTTTATTGTGGAGGGAGATGCTTCTGAGGTTGGGGTGGGGGCTGTATTGTCTCAACGTCCTGAGACCTTAATTAACCTGCGACCATGTGCCTTCTTCTCTAAAACATTTTCTCCTCCTTAGAGAAACTATGATGTGGGTAATGGAGATTTGCTTGTGGTCAAGTTGGCCTTTGAAGAGTGGAGGCATTTTATGGAGGGAGCTGTTCATCCAGTCACCATGGTGACGGATCACAAAAATTTTGAAACTTGAGCACGCGCCAAAGTACAGCATTGCCAGCCGGAGAATTGGCTCTTTTGCCAATTCTGGAAAGATCATGGCCTCATTTGTCCATGGATTTCATTTCAGATTTACCCCGGTCTGAGGGGGATGACTGCTATTTGGGTGATAGTCGATCGCTTCCGCAAACAATCTCACTTCGTTCCCTTATCTGGGTTACCTAATGCTGAAACTCTCGCCAAACTGTTTATTATTCATGTGGTACAATTGCATGGGACATTATATGTGATAGAGGTGTACAATTCGTCTCTAGATTTTGGAGGGCTTTCTGCAGAAAACTGGGGATTGATTTGTCCTTTTCCTCTGCTTATCACCATGAGACTAATGGTCAAAGAGGGCAAATCAGTCATTGGAGCAAATTTTAAGATGCTTTGTCACCAATCAGAAGGAGAATTGGTCATCATTTCTTCCGCTGGCTGAATTTTCCTTTAACAGTCGGGTTAATCAGTCCACGGGGACCTTGAAGTTTTTCTGTAGTTACGGGTTTCATCCTCATTTTGGTGAGTTTTCCAGGATAAGTTCTGGACGTCCTGGGGTGGCTGTAACCATTCAAGAGCTGGTGGATGTTTGGAGGAAGGTTAAAAAGAACATTGAGGTGGCTCAGCATCGGCAGAAGCGGAAGGCCAATAGGAGGCGCTTGTCAGGGGTTGTCTTCAAAGTGGGAGATAGGGTATGGCTTTCCTCTAAAAATATTAAATTGAAGGTGCCCTCGCTAAAATTGGGTGTTAGATTCATTGGTCCGTATGAAATTCTGGAGGTGGTCAATCCAGTTGCCTTCCGGTTAAAGCTCCCTCATTCTTTCCGTATTCCTAATGTGTTCCACAAGTCGTTGTTGGAGGAATTTATTCACCCTGTTCTGTCTTCTTCATCCCCGTCTCCTCCGATGTCTATTGAGGGAAGCTTGGAATATGAGAAACAAAAGTTCATTGATTCTCGAATGGTCCGGAATTCCCTTCAATACCTGGTACATTGGAAGGGGTGTGAACCTGAGTAACGATCCTGGGTTCCAGCTCATTCTGTAAGGGCTGATCGGTTGATCCAGGTCTTTCATCAGAGGTTTCCTTGAAGAGGGGTACTGTCAGGATTTCCACTCTGTTTGTCTTTGTGATACTTTGTGTAGGGGTTGTCAGTCTGTGCTGCAATCATCTGTGTTCATTTTCCTTAATCAGGCTTCTACTTAAGCATGCTAGTTCTTCCCCCAGTGTCAATCGTACACTTGCTGTTGCAGTGGAACATTGATCCTTCTGTGCTCTGTGCCTTTGGCGGATTTGAACTGATGCAAAAAACTGAAGTGTGAAAGAGGCCTTCCACTCATCACCCTCACGACTCCGAATTAGATTATATGCCCCTCTAAGATCCAGTTTGGAAAATCATTTGGCCCCGGAAAGTTGATTATAGAGACTGGGGATAAGTGGAAGTGCATAAGTATTTTTAACCATTATTTTGTTTAATTCTCGGAAATCGAGGCAGGGACGAAAACCTCCATCTTTCTTTTCAGCACAAAAAACAATCTGGTAACTACCGGCGATGAAGAAGGGCGAATATGACCTTTTAGTAAACTCTCACTAACATACACTTTCATGGCTGACTGCTCAGGGCCAGATGCGTTATACAAGAGAGACTTGGGTAATTTGGCATTAGGAATTAGATTAATTGCACAATCATAGGGACGGCGAGGAGGTAATATCTCAGACTCTTTTCCCGAAAAAACATGTCCGAAGTCTTTCAGGTATTCCGGAAGACCCTCCAGACTAATGGAACAAACATGCACAGGTTTAAAACATTTTTCAATACAATAAGGACCCCATTTGACAAAATCTCTCCGATTCCAGTCAATAATCGGATTGTGTGTACGCAACTAAGGAATACCCAACAAAATTCCAGCAGATAAATTGTCCAAAACATAACAGGAGATAAATTCCGTATGAAGAGACCCCACCTTGAGTGTGAACTCCACCGTAACTAACCGAACCAGATTTTTGAGCAAAGGTGTTCTGTCAATGGCATCAGTTTGAATAGGGCTTTCTAGCTTAACTGTCCCTAATCCTAACTTCAGAACCAGTTCCATATCTATGAAATTAGCAGCAGATCCGCAGTCAAAAAAGGCAAATGTGAACAGAGACTGATCTTGAAAAAGAAGTTCAGCATTCAACAACACCTTATCAGAGGAGTAAAAGGGTACCTGTAAGTCTGAGTGACCTCCTTGACAATCACCCAGACTTGGGCGTTTCCCGACGGCTTGTTTGCTTCAGATCGTGACAAGCAATCCTTTAGGAAATATTCAACTTGGCCACAATAGAGACAGAGTCTAAATTCCCGATGGCATTTCCTCCCCTTAATCCTTGCGCTAACAGCGTCAACCTGGATGGGTTCCACCTCAGGAGCACAAACCTGGCCAGTTGGACAAAATGGAGCCTCTTTTTGCACTTTGTGTCTCTCCCGCATCCTCCGGTCCATGCCAATAGCCTGAGTCATGGCCTCCACCAAATAACCAGGTGGAACATGTAGAGCCAGAGCGTCCTTAAGAGACTCCGAAAGACCCCTGAGGAATTGGCATCTGAGAGCTGCATCATTCCACAGGACCTCAGAATACCACTGATGAAACTCAGCACAATAGTCTTCTGCTGTGCGGTTCCCCTGTGTCAGGTTCATGATCCTTGTCTCTGCCACCTTGACCCTGTCAGGTTCATCACAGATCTGTCCTAAAGCATCAAAAAAGGCATCCACTGAAAGACATTCAGGAGCAAGAGAGGGTAGGGAAAATGCCCAGGTCTGAGGACCCCCGCAAAAGTGACATTATAATTCCCACCTGCTGTGACTCATTCCCTGATGACCGGGGGCGCAAGGTAAACAATAGTTTGCAACTCTCTAAAAAATCTGCATTGGTCCTTTTTCTCCTGAAAATTTGTCAGGGAGTGCTCTAACAGGTTCTGGGGGGCTTAGCGATACGTCAGATGGCACAGAAGTCATAACTGCGGTCTGAGGAGTGGGATTCTGAGAGGCAGTAAGAGTACCAGAAATCTGACCCTGTAACTGAGCATGAGAGGAAGCCAGTTTGTGTTGTTCCAAGGCCAAATCTTGGACTAACTGAGCCAGATTCACCACCTGATCACACAACGTATGTAACGGATCCATAGGTGGGTATGTAGGTACGTGTGCCGACTGGGGGGTGGTGCCTTTCCGCTGCGAATAGACCGAGACAGAGACTGATGTGCGTCCAACATGTCCTCTTTATTGGCCGTCCCTCTGACGACTGCAGCACCACGCAGCAGCTGCACGACACTTCCATACACAGGCCCGGGTACCTTTCACTTGCTTCCTTTTCCTGATTGACGTCCCTCGCGGCTCTTTCACTGTGGCTGCCCTAGGCCTACCACCACAGCGCTTCACCTGTCCGAGTCTGTCCGTTTGTGGCACCCCAGACTGACTCTGCTCTGCGGCTCCTCCTGTCAGGGCCACCCCCCTGACTGTCTTCCTCAGTCCCTGCTGGAGCTTGTTCTCTGTCCATCTCCTCCATCCGCCTCTTCTTCCTCTAAGCTCCTCTCCCTGGACTGGCTCTCTTCTGGAACTCTCTGCAGCTATTTATTCCCCTACCCGGGAATTCCCCCTCTAGAGCTCCTGTAACCCTGCCCCCCCATGGCTCTGCGGTTTCGTAGCCTTAAGCTGCTGTTAAGCCCTGTCCTCACTACTCCCTGCTACCATCTTGTGGCCAAACTACACCTTCTTCTGTTTCTGCTGTCCTTGGTCTCCCCCTAGTGGCTAAACCCAGTATTCCACCATCCCTCACTATCTCCAGCTGTCACCCACCTACATATACAGCAGTCCATGTCCAGCATATTGTACATTAACCCTCCTGCTGCAGACAGGTCCATAGTTCAGTCCACTTCCCCTACAGGTAACTGAAAAAATTTTTAGCGGTCAATTGCAATGTGATGCGAGTCACACTAGTAAATATAAATTCTTCTTGCTGTAAATAAAAGGAGCTCAAACAATCCGAGGTTAGGTCTAGGAAATGGCACAGTACAACAAAGGGAAGTCAGAGATGAAGTCCAATACACAAGCCGAGGTCAGGAATGCCAGAGAGACAAAACAGTGTACAGGGAGCAGGCACAAGCAAAGTCACGTCACCAGCAAAGGGTCTGAGTCCGAGAAGAGAAACAAGTCAAGCTGGGTCAGGTGCAGAGTGATCAATGTTCCACAGGCAACAGCAAGTGTACCATTGACACTGGGGGGAGGAACTAGCATGCTTAAGTAGAAACCTGATTAAGGAAAATTAACACAGGTGATTGCAGCACAGACCAGCACAGACTGACAGTCCCAACACAAAGTAACAAAAAGACAGAAACAGAGTGGAAATTGTGACAGAGAGTCAGGCGGCTATATAAGCATACAGTATATGGAATGCAGCACATTATTTCATTTAATTGTATATACCATATTGTTTTGTCCCCATTTTTTATCATCTTTGTATATTTTCTATAAACACTGCCTACTTTTCCGGATTAACTATATAAAATTTCATAGATCTGTTCCTCTTGCTCTGTAGACTGCACGCCTGATGCTATTTGCTTCCTGTAACTGGTGTATAATTTGCCTGTGCAAACAATTGGTGGTGGCAGCTAGTAGTTCTTTTTTTATTGTGGAGTTGGCAGTATATACTGGGGTGTATATATATATATATATATATATATACAGTTGTGGCCAAAAGTATTGACACCCCTGCAATTCTGTCAGATAATACTCAGTTTTGTCAGGGTCCTGACAGCGCCGGGTAACAGCCTCCGCTAAGCAGGGAGCTTCCTGAGGCTATAAGAAGCCTCCCCAGAACCAATGAGAGGCCACCATAATAGGTCCCAGGTGTGCAGGTGAGAGTCTGTACTGAGGTCAGAACATTAACCCAGAACTGGTATCATGACAGTACCCCCCCTCTCAACGGGGGGCCTCTGGACCCCCAGGCTTGCCCGGGTATCTAGCATGGAAAGCCCGAACCAGACGATCCACATGCATCAAGCGGGCCTGCACCCAGGACCTGTCCTCCGGCCCATACCCCTTCCAATGAACTAGGTACTGTACTGACCGCCGTACCAACCTAGAATCTACGATGTGACCAATCTCATATTCCACATGTCCCTCAACCGAAACCGGAGGAGCAGCGGACTCTGATTCTCCCCGGACTGCTTCAAACGGTTTCAGTAGAGATCTATGGAAGACGTTAGGGATCTTGAAAGAGAGTGGAAGGCACAGCCTGTACGATACTGGGTTGATTTTTTCCACAATCTTGTACGGCGCAATGAATTTGGGGCCCAACTTGGCTGACGGAATCTTTAACTTAATGTTTCGCGTGGAGAGCCAAACTTTCTCTCCAACCTGAAACATGGGACCAGGTGTTTGTTTCCTGTCCGCGAAAAACTTATACCTGCCTTGAGACCTAGATATACGCCGCTGGACTTTTGCCCATGTATCTTTTAACCGCTGCACAGAGTCCTCAGCCCAGGGCACCCCGTATCCAGACGAGAAAACTCACCAAAATGAGGACTGAACCCATAGTTGATCAAGAAAGGGGACATATCAGTGGATTGACTCACCCGACTATTGAAGGCAAATTCAGCCAACGGCAGTATATCACACCAGTCATTCTGTCTAGCAGAAGTCAGACATCTGAGGATCTGTTCCAGAGACTGATTAGTGCATTCCGTCTGACCATTACTATCAGGATGGTATGCAGACGAAAAGGACAGAGATATCCCTAATTTTTTGCAGACAGCACCCCAAAACTTAGCCACAAACTGCACACCATGATCAGACACCACATTCCGGGGTATCCCATGCAAGCAGACCACATGCTGCACAAACAATCTGGATAAGGTCTCAGCAGAAGGTAATGCGGACAGGGGCACAAAATGAGCCTGCTTTGAAAATCTGTCCACCACTACCCATACCACCATATTACCCCTGGAAGAGGGAAGATTGGTAATAAAATCCATGGACAGATGGGTCCACGGTCTTTCGGGAATTTCCAAGGGCATCAGCTCCCCCGCCGGCCGGCTATGGGAGCTTTTAGAACGAGCGCAGACCCCACAACCAGAAATGAATTTCTTTATATCAGAACCAAGGGTAGGCCACCAGAAGATCCTAGCCACCGCCAGTCGCGTGGCTGATATACCAGGGTGAGCACACAACTTGGATTCGTGGAACTCTTGCAAGAGTTTAAGGCGAAGTTGCTCTGGGACAAACATCTTGCCCCCTGGCTTGGCCGCAGGAGCCAGCGACTGGGCCCCCTCAATTTCTTGTTCCAATTCAGACGAGATCCCTGCTAACACCACCCCAGGGTGCAGGTTGGAGGATGGTGGCTCAGGGGCAGACACAGGGTGAAGACTACGAGATATGGCGTCAGCCTTGACATTCTTTGACCCTGGACGGAATGTAATAGTAAACTGGAAACGAGAAAAAAAAAGTGACCAACGGGCCTGTCTGGGCATTAATCTTTTAGCAGACTAAATGTATGACAAATTTTTGTGATCAGTGATCACAGTAACCGGGTGACTTGCCCCCTCCAAAAGGTGCCTCCATTCCTCAAACGCCAACTTGACCGCAAGAAGCTCTCTATTGCCTACATCATAATTTCTTTCAGCAGCGGAGAACTTCCTGGAAAAGAAAGCACATGGCATGAGGTTGGTTAGAGTGGCAGACCCTTGGGATAACACTGCCCCCACCCCCACCTCGGAGGCATCCACCTCCACCACAAATGGTTTGGAAGGATGTGGCTGTACCAAGACAGGAGCAGACATAAAACATTTTTTCAGCGTCGCAAAGGCCTCTTTTGCGAGTGAGGACCAATTTCTCACATCCGCACCTTTGCATGTTAGATCCGTGAGAGGTTTGACCACTTGCGAAAACCCCTGGATAAATTTGCGGTAATAACTGGTGAACCCCCAGAAGCGCTGAAGACCCTTAAGATCTCGGGGTTGCACCCAATCCGCAATGGCCAGCACCTTCTTGGGGTCCATGCGAAAACCCTCACCGGACACAATTAATCCCAAAAAAGATAATTCTTGCACACAGAATACACATTTCTCCAATGTGGCATACAGATGATTTTCTCTCAGTCTTTGGAGAACAGTTCGTACATGTACCAAATGAGAATGCTTGTCGGAGGAGAATATCAAAATATCATCTAAGTAGATAACGACAAAACGACCAATGAGATCCGAGAATACCACGTTGATGAAATTCTGAAATATGGCGGGGTGTTGGTAAGACCAAACGGCATGACTAAATTTTCAAACAGTCCCTCGGTCGTGAGGAACGCGGTTTTCCATTCATCCCCTTCTCGGACCCTTATCAAATTATATGCCCCCCGAAGATCCAGTTTAGAAAACCACTTTGCCCCTGATAGTTGGTTACACAAATCGGGAATCAACGGAAGGGGGTACTTATTCCATACCGTAATCTGATTAAGCTCCCGAAAATCGAGACAGGGATGTAACCCGCCATCTTTTTTCTTTACAAAAAAGAAACCTGCCGCCACAGGTGAGACTGAAGGACTTATGTGTCCTTTACGCAGACTTTCAGCAATGTACTCCTTCATAGCCAAGCGCTCAGGACCAGACAAATTAAACAGACGGGCTTTAGGTAATTTAGCCCCCGGGACCAGCTCAATAGCGCAGTCAAAGGGTCTATGTGGCGGTAACGTCTCGGCCTCGCTTTCGGAGAATACATCTTCGAAGTCCTTCAGGCATTCCGGAATACCTTCCAGCTCGACAGATGATACAGACACAGATTTAACAGGTTCAACCAGCAGTGCGGATTTATCACATAACTTAAAATCATTAAACCCCCATTGAACAATCTCCCCCGTTTTCCAGTTAATAACTGGGTTATGATGTTGTAACCAGGGCATGCCCAACACCAACCCTGCAGGTAGATTGTCCAGAACAAAACAACTTAGGTTTTCCACATGAGTAGCGCCCACTCTGAGCGAAAACAAGTAAGACATAAAGAGAATTCCCTCCTTAGTGAGGGGAGAGGAGTCAATGGCCATCACCTTGATCGGAACCTTGAGCCTAACTGTCCCTATCTTACAGTGTGTGACCAATTGGGAGTCAATGAGGTTAATAGATGATCCACAGTCCACGAAGGCTGTAGAGGTAAAAGAACTACCGTCCACAAACAGTTCCACATGCAGTAACACTTTTGAAAATGAGGAAAAGGGTACCTGAGGGTCTGAGTAGTCTCCCAGTTGACTACCCAGACCTAGTCGTTTCCCGCCGACCGGGTTGAAGATGGGAAATCAGGACACTCCCTTTTCCAATGTCCCGTTTTACCACAGTAAAAACATAACTGCTTGTCCTTCCGGCGTTTCCTCGCTGTATCCTTCAGGGAGAGGCCGCCTACATCCATGAGCTGAGGGGCAGTCTCTTTTCCACTGGGGAACAATGGAGTTTCCACCTGCATCACCCCTCTGGCCCGCAGCCCGCGGTCCATCCGGATGGCTTGGGTCATGGCGTCCTCGAGAGAGTCAGGTGGGGGATGCAACGCCAAGGCACCCTGCAGCCGCTCGGACAAGCCTCTGCAAAAGAGTCCTCGGAGTGCGTTGTCATTCCAAGAGACCTCTGCGGCCCAGCGGCGGAATTCAGTACAAAACCACTCAGCTGAGTGTTTCCCCTGACAGACGCTCATCACCATGTCCTCTGCCAATCACACTCGGTCAGGCTCATCATAAATGTGCCCGAGGGCCTCAAAGAATACATTCACAGACACTCTCTCAGGGGCAGTGGGAGGAAGGGAGAAAGCCCAAGCTTGTGGGGACCCTCTTAACAGAGACATAATGACCCCAACCCTCTGACTTTCATCCCCAGAGGAACGTGGTCTCAAGCTAAAAAAAAGTATGCACCCCTCCATGAAGATCCTGAACTCCTTTTTGTTTCCAGAAACAAAGTCAGGCAGTTTAACAGGTGGTTCTGGGGACACCAAAACAACATCACTCGCCCCAGCCCCCAGAGACCCAGCAGCTAGAGCTCCCTGCACTGTTTCAGAAACCTGCAGCTGAGAATGAGCCAGAACTTGCTGCTCCAGGGATAAACCCTGAAACATCTGACTCAGACTTTTCATCTGGTCAGCCAGAGACTGTATGGGATCCATAACTCTCTGCATAAAAAAACCCCAAAAAACTTAATGGTCAGTTATAATGTCAGGATCCTGACAGCGCCGGCATACAGCCTCCGCTAAGCAGGGACTCACTCGCACCGTAGGGACCCCTGGGGACAAGAACAGCCAGAAAATAAAGATGCACAGGACCTGAATGTAGAAGTTTAGCAAGCCGGCACAGGACCTACGGTCATGTGAACGGTCATGTGACTGCAAGGGGGTGGGGCTTAGCGTCCTGCTTTCAAAGAAGGTAGAAAACTCAAAGTCAGGCAAAGCGGGGGTCATGCACAGTACAGGCAAGCGAGGTACAGGAGGGATAAACAGACGGAAGGTCAGACAAAGCCAAAGGTCCTACACAAGATATCAGTAAAGTACCAGGGATGAGACAGAATGGATAGTCAGGGCCAAGCAGAGATCAAAACCAAACAGACATAGAAGGTACCAAGCAGAATCCAAAGCAATATCCAGAGAACAGACCGAGTCATACACAGAGAATCATGCAACCAGAACACAGCACTAACACATTCAGGGGTCACCACACAATGCCAAGGGCGAAAGTATAACTGACGGGGGATGGGAGCTTCCTGAGGCTATAAGAAGCCTCTGCAGAACCAATGAGAGGCCACCATAATAGGTCCCAGGTGTGCAGGTGAGAGTTTGCACTGAGGTCAGAACATTAACTCCAGCAGTGCCGGTCACCCAGCACTAGTATCATGACAAGTTTCTTCCTGAAAATGATTGCAAACACAAATTCTTTGGTATTATTATCTTCATTTAATTTGTCTTAAATGAAAAAACACAAAAAGAATTGTCCCAAAGCCAAATTGGATATAATTCCACACCAAACATAAAAAAGAGGGTGGACAAAAGTATTGGCACTGTTCAAAAAATCATGTGATGCTTCTCTAATTTGTGTAATTAACAGCATCTGTAACTTACCTGTGGCACCTAACAGGTGTTGGCAATAACTAAATCACACTTGCAGCCAGTTGATATGGATTAAAGTTGACTCAACCTTTGTCCTGTGTCCTTGTGTGTACCACATTGAGCATGGAGAAAAGAAAGAAGACCAAAGAACTGTCTGAGGACTTGAGAAACCAAATTGTGAGGAAGCATGAGCAATCTCAAGGCTACAAGTCCATCTCGAAAGACCTGAATGTTCCTGTGTCTACCGTGCGCAGTGTCATCAAGAAGTTTAAAGCCCATGGCACTGTGGCTAACCTCCCTAGATGTGGACAGAAAATAAAAATTGACAAGAGATTTCAACGCAAGATTGTGCGGATGTTGGATAAAGAATCTCAACTAACATCCAAACAAGTTCAAACTGCCCTGCAATCCGAGGGTACAACAGTGTCAACCCGTACTATCCGTCTGCGTCTGAATGAAAAGGGACTGTATGGTAGGAGACCCAGGAAGATCTCACTTCTTACCCCGAGACATAAAAAAGCCAGGCTGGAGTTTGCCAAAACTTACCTGAAAAAGCCTAAAACGTTTTGGAAGAATGTTCTGTGGTCAGATGAGACAAAAGTAGAGCTTTTTGGGCAAAGGCATCAACATAGAGTTTACAGGAGAAAAAAGAGGCATTCAAAGAAAAGAACACAGTCCCTACAGTCAAACATGGCGGAGGTTCCCTGATGTTTTGGGGTGGCTTTGCTGCCTCTGGCACTGGACTGCTTGACCGTGTGCATGGCATTGTGAAGTCTGAAGACTACCAACAAATTTTGCAGCATAATGTAGGGCCCAGTGTGAGAAAGCTGGGTCTCCCTCAGAGGTCATGGGTCTTCCAGCAGGACAAAGACCCAAAACACACTTCAAAAAGCACTAGAAAATGGTTTGAGAGAAAGCACTGGAGACTTCTAAGGTGGCCAGCAATGAGTCCAGACCTGAATCCCATATAACACCTGTGGAGAGATCTAAAAATGGCAGTTTGGAGAAGGCACCCTTCAAATATTAGGGACCTAGAACAGTTTGCCAAAGAAGAATGGTCTAAAATTCCAGCAGAGCATTGTAAGAAACTCATTGATGGTTACCGGAAGCGGTTGGTCGCAGTTATTTTGGCTAAAGGGTGTGCAGCCAAGTATTAGGCTGAGGGTGCCAATACTTTTGTCTGGCCCATTTTTGGAGTTTTGTGTGAAATGATCAATGTTTTGCTTTTTGCTTCATTCTCTTTTGTGTTTTTTCATTTAAGACAAATTAAATGAAGATAATAATACCAAAGAATTTGTGTTTGCAGTCATTTTCAGGAAGAAACTGAGTATTATCTGACAGAAGTGCAGGGGTGTCAATCGGAGGTATATATACCATACACAGTAACTGGCCTGGTAGTGGAAGCAGCCAAGGCCTCGTTCATCACTTTTCAGTCAATTACGGTACGTAATTGTTCTGACGATTGGAAGTAGCAGAGTTGTGTTTCTTGACAAACTGGTGACATTGGTGGAATCTGCATGATCTCCTCGGTGTTATCTGTGACAAACTGGAGAAATCTACGTGACCTCCCTGGTTGCTATCCTTGACAATGTCAAAGCAATGTATCATTATCATTATATTTACAAGCATGTAAAAAAAACCTGTTCATTTACTTGGCACAATGAAATGCAGCTAATGTGTTCTAATGACAGTTAATCATAAAAATTGGCATATAACAATATGAGCCTCACTCAGAGAAATAAAAAAAGCAAGTTAGATAATATTTTAGCCGAATTTAAGGTACTCTCTGGAATCATTTACATAAATTATTGTGATGTATGAAAACTGAAATGATCTGTTATCATATTTATGTCTGGTAGATCTGGAAGTCACACATCTCCACTTGTGTCATTTTAGTTTCTTTTGGAAAAGTGATCTTGTACTTTTATTGGCACTTTTATTTATTTTAGGACTATACTGTTGTGTTGCAATTAAAGGGAGCTTACTTGTAGCTTGTGTAGCTTGATTTTCAGATATAAGCTGCTCTATGTAGGGGCAAATGAAGCACATTCATATAAGGATTGGTAAGGGAAGGAGCCTACCTAAAAATAGTCCTACCTTCAAAGATGGTAAGCGAGAAAGCCTAACAGAACAAGGCTTGTAACTTGCTCACTCTTATAGCCATAGTGATGTAAGCAGGTTGCGGGATGCAGGGACGCAAGAGAGGCAGAGCAAGGGTTAACACTTTTAATTTAGCAGGGGATACTCCACAAAGGGAGATAAACAGTTAAATGAGGGTTAAACAGTTCAAGGGTAGGCAATAGGTAGAATTATTGAGCAATAAACAAGGTAACGGCAGTTCCTTAAATCACTTATTGTTTCAAAAACTTCCCAGTCTTCTGCTGAAGCTTGGAGGGCGGTGGCGCTGACAACGGCTGGCACGGTGATGTTCCAGTGGGGTCCTGCAACCAGCAGTCCATCTTCTGATGGCAGCGGTCGGTCTCCGGTACCTTCCACTGAGCCCCTAGTCCATAAGATGGCACGGCCAGGACGAGCAGGGCCACAGCACTTGCAGGGTCCGACGTGAGGCGATCAGCAGCAATGAGCCAGGTATGCTACAGAAATTCATCTGTTACCCGGCTCTTTCTAGGCTGCACTCTCAGCCGCGTGGCAGACGGGACCTCTCAATCGCGTTGAGGCAAGGCACCCGACACCTTGGTCTCTGACAGTCACTTGGGTGGTGGCGGGAAGTGGCGGACGCAGACCGATGCAACGTGGGTGCTCGAAGGACAGAGCACACTCCTCAGCCTGCTGGTCGCTGCCTGTCCGTGCCAAATCTGACTGCTGCCTCATGCGATTCTGTTTGTGTACACCCCCTGCTTCTGGGTCAGAGGTTCTGTCCGAGCCCTTATCCCTTCCCCCGGACAACAGGGGATGCAGCCTCAGGAGTTCCAGACCCATGCTTCTCCTTACAGTGACAGCAAATAAAACAGGACAGATATTGGAAACAGATTTAAACAGAAGATTCTATGAGGACAAAAAGCATGAGATTAAGGGTACTAGGAGGCATAGAAGAGCAGGATAATGAACAAAGTATATTATTGGACCATTTTATGAAACATTTGATCAATGTATAATCTGAAAACCAGGAGTTTTGCTGACTGTAACTAATTGTTGTTTCCATTTATCTGAATGGGGCTGCTTTGTAAGCAAAAACGCAGTTTCAGACAAAATCACAGACATTTCCGTTTTAAATTTGTAGCTTGTAAATAAAGTTAAAAAGACACTCAGAACTGCCACCTTCACTTAAAGAATGCTAGTCCTGTCTAGGCAGGACAGCAAGGAGCTCAAGATCATGGAGACGCTGATCTTTGGTGAAGTTCCCATTATGTTTAGAAAAGGACAAGATTCTAAGTTCTAACAAGGATCATGTAGATTGGATTGTGGACATGAAGAAGTGTAGATATAAGTGTTGTCTTCAGACTGTCTTCTTAGCCTTGTAGGAAATGTGTCATTATAGAATGTCCTATTGTTTAAAGCAGGTTTTTGTGTTAAACTTTTGTTTCAATTTTCCATAATAATACTGATAACACAAAGATTAATCATATACAATAGGCCATTGTCACAGCTCACCTACACACTCCTTTCACAATTATCTTTGATCAGATTAGAGCTTGAATAGAAAATGCTTCTATGGAAGTCGGACCAAGTCTATTGTATTGTTGAAAATAACAGAAATTTTAAAAATTGAAAATTGCAAGATGTATGTTTTAATTTAATGTATACACTAATATTGAAAACTATATTATCAAATTAAAAAAAGAGTTTAACATAAAACAAGGAATTAAATAAAAGGTAATTTTCTGATGACAGATTCCTGTTATGATTAACTATAGTTCCTCAGTCCATGGACAACAGGCAGGTTCCTGAACTAGAAGGTCTAGCAATAGAGGTAGACTTCAACATTCTCCTGATGATAGTTGGAGACAGGACCGTATTTAGAGTTTGTGCTGCCCTAGGCACTTTTCGTGCTGCCCCCCCCATTGGCGAGTATGACTAATGCAGACAATGTCGGCAGTGACTTGGGCTACTTTCACATCAGCGATTTTTGCCATTCACGGCAGATCCGGCAGTTTTTTCCGCATCTGTCACGTAACGGATCACTTATGGCAACACTGCATTCGGCCTCATTCATTCCCTATGGGACTTGCGGACATGTGCGGCACTTGTAGTTTTGTCGCGATCCCGCAAATGCGGTACTTGCAGCAACGGAAAAAAATGCTGCTAGCTGTTTTTTTTGTCTCACCGCAAGTGCAAAACTGCAAGTGCCGAACATGTTCGCAAGTCCCATAGGGAATGAGTAAACGGTCAGAATCTGTGTATGCCCATGTAGCTCTTTCAAAGACAATTCCAGCAATATTTTTACATGTTCAGTCTATTCATCTGAAATCGGTTTGCATACATATGCAAATGAGGCAGTAGATCTGTTACTCCAGCTCTATACCCGCTCACTGCCACCTCTCCCAGCTCTTTTTTCCAGAAGGAAGCACATCATAGAGGCTGTCAGTGAAGGAGGTTGCACTCTGTGGGAAATAGAGCTGGAGTGATAGAGGGATAAGATCCACCATAGTCATTAGGCATTATTTATATATCAGTTGAAATGCTGATTTCTCAGTACAGCAAAACGGATCTGGTTCACAGATCTGTTTTTTTCACGGATCTGTACTGATCCGTCTCCATAGACATCCATGTTATTTGACTCAGAAAGCTACGGATCCACGTCTGTCGGTTTGTGTCGGCGTTTTTCAAGGCAGCCCAAAACCAGAGCAGTCTCCGATTCTGGATGCATGAAAAAAACTGACACAAATGGATCAGAGAAAACAAATAGAATAAAACGAATAGCAAAGAATAGACACGGATCAGAAATTTAGCAGTGTGAAAGCCACTGAGATGTTTTTGATTGAAAAAGCATTTGAATTCAGTAAATGTGGCCTCTTAAGGGGTTTTACACATAGCGATATCGCTAGCAATATCGCTAAAGCATCACCGATTTGGTGACGCAGTAGCGATATCGCTAGCGATATCGCTATGTGTGATACTTACCTCCGACTGGCTCCCCCGCTGTCTGTCATTGATCTTGTGAGATCGCGCAGTTCCATTTCTCGTCGGGCGCTTCCTGCTGGGCTTCCTGTGGCGCCGACGAGCGACGTGTGGAGGCGGGCGGGAGGATGTCAGGATCGCCGCGTCTGAAAGGTAAGTATCGTCCACTGTATTGCTGCTGCATCGCTGTGAGATCTTTCTGTGTGGAAGCTCACTAGCGATCATTTAGCGATGCACCAGCGATACTGACCGGGTCGTATCATGGTCTGGATCGCTGGTGCATCGCTAAATGTAAAAGGTCCTTTAGACTGGAGACACAAGGTGTGAGATGCATGCAAGATACTTGAACGAGTCTTACATGACTCACCCGGGACGGTGGCAAGAGGGAGCATGTCAGCTGTGTGTGTTTCTAAGCAGCCGACGCACTCACGTCCAGAGAGCCTGCCGCTGCCCCGGGTGAGTCATGCGAGACTGATGCGAGTATCTCGCCTGCCTCTCGGTCCGTGTTTCCAGCCTTAATGCTGCAAAATCAACAAATGACCATTGGAACCTAATGTATAAGTATGGTAAAATAGCAGTCATTATTCCATGAAACGCTACAATGCCTTCAGGCAACTGATCAGTGCTGGTGTCAATATTGATGGCCTATTATAAGAATAGGATATCATATCAATATTACATCCTCAAATAAATCAATAAAAACAGATGTGTAATGTATATGATGAGCATAGAAAGAGCTAATACACAATGCTGCCAGCAAAAATATTCTTGCATAGCTATTATGGCAGCACGGTGGCTCAGTGGTTAGCACTGTACGCGGTGGCTCTGTGGTTAGCACTGTATATTGTGGCTTAGTGCTTAGCACTGTATATACTGGCTCAGTAGTCAGCGCAACAGCTTTGTAGTACTGGGGTCTGGGGTTCAAATCCCAACAAGGATGACATCTGCAAAGAGTTTATATGTTCTACCCGTGTTTGTCTGGGTTTCCTACCACACTCACAAGATCTACAAATAGGATGTTTAGATTGTGAGCCCCAATGGGGACAGTGTTGATGATGTATGTAAAGCGCTGTGGATTTAATAGCGCAATATCAATGAATAAATATTATTCTTAATATTATGTCACCATACCAGGATCTGAGGATCTTCTGTTTCGAGGTCACGAGCTCTCTGATGCGATGTTGCTGCCTGTCTCGCTGTCTTCCTCTTTTGACACTGCAGTGTGGTGGACAAGAAAACATTAACTGATTAACAGCAAGAAGTATGGTGTCTGTACTAACTGAACTATAAACTATCCCCATACCATGTCCAGCAGATATTTGAGGATTACCCGTATATACTCGTGTATAAGCTGATCTGTGTATAAGATGACCCCCTTAATTTTGCCACAAGAAACTGGGAAAACTTATTGACTCGCGTATAAGCCTAGGGTGGATAATGCAGCAGCTACCGGTAAATTCCAAAAATAAAAATAGATACCAATAAAAGTAAAATTAATTGAGACATCAGTAGGTTAAATGTTTTTGAATATCCATATTGAATCAGGAGCCCCATATAATGCTCCATACAGTTCATGATGGGCCACATAAGATGCTCCATACTAAATATGCTCCATATAATGCTGGACAAAGGTTAATAATGGCCCCATAAGATGGTACATAGAATAATATGCCCCATATGCTGCTCCATAAAGGTTATGGCCCTATAAGGCGTTCCATAGATTATGCCCCATATGCTGCCTCATAAAATGCTCCATAGACTAGACCCCATAAGATGTCCCAGAGATTATGCCCCATATGCTGCCCCATAAGATGCTCCATTGAATATACCCTCATATGTTGCCCCCATAAGATGCTCCATTGAATATGCTTCCATATGCTGCCCCATAAGATGCTCCACTGAATATGCCCCCATATGCTGCCCCCATAAGATGCTCCATTGAATATGCCCCCATATGCTGCCCCCATAAGATGCTCCACTGAATATGCTCCATATGATGCTCCACTGAATATGCCCCCATATGCTGCATCCTGTTACGAATGGGACGCCGAAGAGGAAAACAAGACCAAGCCAAGTCACAGAAAACCAGAGAGGTTGGTAACTACGCAGATTGCAGACCCCTGATCCTACGACACAACCAAGAGCAGCCGTGGAGTGTACCCACGATGATTCCAGACGCCTTGTCACAGCCGGAGGACTAAATAAGCCTAAAGCAAGAGAAGGGGAAATCTAAAACTGCCCCAGAGCAGACCCCAAAGGAATGGACAGCCCCCACACATGTATTGATGGTGAGACAAGATGAAAACAAGAACACAGGTAGGAAAATAGGCTGAGCAAACGATGGGACTCACACTAGCTAGAAAGGACAGGAAAGGAAAGATACTGTCTGCAATCATGCCAAAAAAACGTGCAAAAATGTCCAACACTTCTGATAGCAAAAAATACCTGAAGTCACTAGGCTTCTCCCACTATATCAGCACTCTGGCATATTCTGAGAACAGAGCAAAAAGAGGCCAATCTAATAAGGGACAAAAAGCAAACTGGCACATACAGTGACATAAGAGTAGAAATTCAGCATAGCCCCAGCCGGGGCTGGCTGGCCACACAAAAAACTGAATAGACCAAACCAAATCAAATGTGAACATTAGCAAAGACAACTTAACTTGAGAAGGCAGGAACTGAGCTGGAAACTAAGACCTCAGGAGGCAGGAAAAAATCATCAGCATGGGAATAGGGAGTCGGCTGTCTTAAATCCAGTCTGAGACTCCAGATGTCCAATCCTCTTCCTCATTATCAGGTGGCAGGTCTCTGTTAATTAGATCAGCTAAACTACCTCCTGCCACCACCAGAGGGAGCCCAGAAAGAGAACTCACAACTCCTCTGTCAGCACAACCAGCTCCCTCACCAAAAACCAGAGGCAGACCAGAAAATGAGTTCACAACAGCCTCCATAAGATGCTCCACTGAATATGCCCTCATATGCTGCCTCCATAAGATGCTCCACTGAATATGCCCCCATATGCTGCCCCCATAAGATGCTCCACTGAATATGCCCCATATGCTGCCTCCATAAGATGCTCCACTGAATATGCCCCCATAAGATGCTCCACTGAATATGTCCCCATATGCTGCCCCCATAAGAAGCTCCATTGAATATGTCCCCATATGCTGCCCCCATAAGATGCTCCATTGAATATGCCCCCATAAGATGCTCCATTGAATATTCCCCATATGCTGCCCCATTAGGTGCTCCACTGAATATGCCCCCATAAGATGCTCCACTGAATATGCCCCATAAGATGCTCCATTGAATATGCCCCCATATGCTGCCCCCATAAGATGCTCCATAGATTATGCCCTCATATGCTGCCCACATAAGATGCCCCATAGATTATGCCCCCATATATTGCTGCTGCCACTAGTGTAGGTATTAAAAAAAACTGCTCAGTCTCCCCCCGGCCCCCATTTTCCCCCTGGCACTAATTTTCCCTCTCATTCCTCTCCTCGCTGCTCAGTCTCCCCCCGGCCCCCATTCTTCCCCTGGAACATTGCCCCACCCCGGTGCTCATTCCCCCCACGCTCATCTCCCCATACTCATTGCCCCCCCAGCGCTCAGTCTTCGCCCAGGCCCCCATTCTCCCCCTGGCACTCATTTCCCCCCCATTCCTCTCCCCGCTGCTCAGTCTCCCCCCGGCGCCCATTCTCCCCCTGGATCATTGCCCCCTCCCCAGTGCTCATTCCCCCCGCTCTCATCCCCCCAGCTGCTCAGTCTCCCCTGGCCCCCATTCTTCCCCTGGATCATTCCACCGCCCCCTGCGCTCATTCCTCCCCACTGCTCAGTCTTCCCCCCGGCCCCCATTCTCCTTCCAGCTCACCTGTCGTGGCGCGGTCTGGTCCCTGGTCCTCCTCCTGCTGCTGCATCATGTGCCAGGAGCCACGGCGCCGGTATCTTGAGCTCTCTTCCGGTTTGTGTCAGCGTGCGGTCACGTGGTACCACTGATTAAGATCATGAACATGGGTGCCACGCCTATGAGAGAGGCGTGGCATCCATATTCATGTATTAATGAGCGGTACCACGTGACCGCACGCTGACACAAGAAGACAGATATCGGCGCAGCCGTGCAGGACCATCTGAGCTGCAACAGGCACCGCTGGAGCCTGGAGGAGGTGAGTATGATTGCGGAGGGGATGGGGGTGAACGAGAGGGATGGCCGACCCCGGGCCCAAAAAAAAAAGCCCTTGCTGAGGTGCCACCCTCCCGCTAAGACCCGCCCTAGGCACGTGCCCTCCGGTGCCTAATGGTAAATACGGCCCTGGTTGGAGAACAGCAAAAGGTATAGCACCTGACCACAAATCTATAGTGATTAGTTCCTCTCCTTTATTTAGAGATCCCCATGCTCTCTACAAGTAGCACATATACAGTATAGTCATCCACAGGACATGTCAGAGATCAGGACTATTTTAAAAAATGTAATCCTCATTCTCAGCTGTTAAAAAAATACATGAAAAAGGGAGGGTGTCCCTAAAACTTTTTATGACAGAGGGTCTTGGTGTAGTGGCAGTAGCGCAACAGTGATACTACAGTTCTACATTGGATACAGGGCTGTCCCCAGGAATTTCAAGCCCCCATACTGGCAACATTTTTCGGCCCCCTTAAGACTCCATCCAGAGTCCACCACAGTTCTACCTTCATCATCCACTTTTGAACAACTCCACTTCTGCACCAAGTCCTCACCATTCACACATTAACAATTCCCGTCAAATACCATATCTTATACAGCTTTTGCGTTGGCCAAAAGATTTTTTTTAGCAAGGTAGACTCTATTGGCAAGGCCCTACTCTATTCTAACTTATTAAACATTTCTTAAAATACCCAATACCCTTTTAAGTAAATTTTTATATTATTTTTCTTTACGGGAATGTGTCACATACATTTTTTAAAATGACCAATAATTCCATATACAAGGGACAAATACCACCACACCATGACCAAATCACATATTACCACCACATAATGACCGAATATTATCACATACAAGTAACAAACACTGTTACACCATGACGAGACCACATATTACCACTATGGAATGACCGAAAAATACCACATATAAGGGAAAAATGCTGCTGCACCATGACCAGACCACATATTACCACGACAAAGTGACTGAATTGTACACTACTGATCATTAATAAAAAAACAAAATACTAATATACACAGGCACTCTGTACATAGTACACAGTGTATAGTGTCAGTATACAGGTAATAGTGACTTGCTAGTGACATTATGCATAGGAGCTCTATATAGTGTCAGTGTACAGGTAAGGCTAGGTTCACATTTGCGTTTGATTCCGCAGAGTATCATCTGCAATCTCAAACGCATGTAAAAACACATGCAAACACATGTTAACCCAGCGTTTTTATCCACATCATCTTATGCTTGACGACAAAAAACGCAGCATTTACAGGCGCGTGTATGTGTTTTTGCATGCGTTTGCATTTTTTATGCGCATGCATTAGAAATTTCCAATTTTTTCCAGTAGCTTTTCCTTAACTTCAGACACCCAGTAGGTGTGTCTCATGGGATTTCTATATATATATATAGACACATTGCACTGAGCAAATCCTCGTCTTTGGCTGCTGTATCTAGCTGCAAGATGGATCTTGACCTGGACAGCTTCCTAGAACATCTGGATTTACAATTGAAGCTGGCTGTTGCCTTTGCTTTTGCTTGTCAAGAACACCGAAGAGAAAGACGGAGAAGACGTCATCGTTGCTATTATCAACACCCTATCCTTGAACTCTGAGATAGCCATGGAGCCTACCATTCTTTGTACACTGAGCTGCAGCAAAACCCGGAGTTTTTTGACTACACGAGGATGTCGCAACAGAGCTTCCATGACTTGCTGCTAAATGTCCAAGGATCCATTGTCAGGCAGGATACACAGATCTGTCGAGCAATTCCTGCTGAGGAACGTCTCTTGGTCACCCTGAGGTATGTAGTTTTGAAAAAGAAACTCCTGTCACAAATAACCCTAACCCTACCCTATCCCTAACCCTATCCCTCAGAGGCGTATCAAGGGGGGGCAGTCGGGGCATTTGCACTGGGCGCAGCCGGCAGGGCGGCGCAGTCGGGCCACCTAATGCGGCGGTCCGCACTGTCCGGCCTGGGAGTCGGCTGTTCTCTGCGCTGGCTGTCAAGCTGACAGTCGACACAAAGAAGCTGCATGTGCCGGCTCCCAGGGAGCAATTATATACAGACGCCAGTACAATTGAAGCTCTGACCCTCTGACCGCCGGGTCAGAGCGACGCCAGCAACGTGATCAGGTCATGTGATCACACTGCTGACGTCATTCCCCGGCGCCCAGAGCGAACGCTGGTGGCAAGTGTGCTACACTATGGAGCTGAAGAACCACCGAAGATTGGGGGATGTGGGGATGGGGGTTAATGAGTGGGGGGATATAGAGTGGGGGTTAATGAGTGGGGATGGAGGTTAATGAGTGGGGGGATTTGGAGTGGGGGTTAATGAGTTTGGATGTGGGTTAATGTGTGGGAGATGTGGAGTGGGGATAGGGGTTAATGTGTGGGGGATTTGGAGTGGGGATGGGGGTTAATGAGTGGGTGGGGATTTGGAGTGGGGATGTGGGTTAATGAGTGGGGATGTGGGTTAATTTGTGGGGGGATTTGGAGTGGGGATGGGGGTTAATGTGTGGGGGATTTGGAGTGGGGATGGGGGTTAATGTGTGGGGGGATTTGGAGTGGGGGTTAATGAGTGGGGTTAACGAGTGGGGATGTGGGTTAATGAGTGGAGGGATTTGGAGTGGGAGTTAATGAGTGGGGATGGGGGTTAATGAGCGGGGGGATTTGGAGTGGGGGTTAATGAGTGGGGATGGGGGTTAATGTGTGGGGGGATTTGGAGTGGGGGTTAATGAGTGGGGATGTGGGTTAATGTGTGGGGGATTTGGAGTGGGGGTTAATGAGTGGGGATGTGGGTTAATGCGTGGGGGGATTTGGAGTGAGGATGGGGGTTAATGAGTGGGTGGGGATTTGGAGTGGGGATGTGGGTTATGAGTGGGTATGTGGGTTAATGTGTGGGGGATTTGGAGTGGGGATGGGGGTTAATGTATGGGGGATTTGGAGTGGGTATTGGGGTTAATGAGTGGGGGATTTGGAGTGGGGATGTGGGTTAATGAGTGGAGGGATTTGGAGTGGGAGTTAATGAGTGGGGATGGGGGTTAATGTGTGATGATGGAGGTTAATGAGTGAGGGGATTTGGAGTGGGTATGTGGGTTAATGTGTGGGGGATTTGGAATGGGGATGGGGGATAATGTGTGGGGGGATTTGGAGTGGGGGTACATAATGTGTGGGGAGATTTGGAGTAGGGATGGGGGTTATTGAGTGGGAATGGGGGATACTTAATGTGTGGGGGGATAGGGGGATTTAATGTGTGTGGGGAGATTTGAGGACACAAAATGAAGAGTATGTATGTGTGAGGGCATGTATGAGGAAACAGTATGGTGAATGGGGAAGGGTGCAGACAGTATGGGGAGTCAGGGGTATGTGTGAGCAGACATTATAGAGAGTGAGGGGGGTAAATATATGAGGAGACAGTATGGTGAACAGGTGGAATATTAGAGGAGACAGTATGAGGAGGGAGGGGATTAGTGTGAGGAGACAGTATATTTCAGATATTTTTATTCAGGAGCATTATATTGACACTTCTATCTTTAAGGGCATTGTGTGGAGAGTTGGTGCAGAAGACCGGAGAAGATGGACGTCTGTAGAGACGGCTGTGGATGAGAAAACTCATCATGGGGTCTGGACAAAAAGAAGAAATGGAGAACGACTGCAGCGACAACGTCATCTATAAGGTACCTGGATGCAAATATTATTTGTGATACTGACTTATTCTCATGCTTTTATTTATGTTAGGAACATTAAAGGGGTTGTTCAGGTCTGTGATGAGTCTGCAGTCATTCTATGTGACTGCAGACTTCTGAATTCTCACAGTGCTCATTGAACGCTGTTAGGATTCTCTCATGCCAGTGTTTTACATACTGTACATGCGGTCACATGCTGACTAGACATGTGTGGCCTCACTCAATGAAAATGATCGGAGCGAGGCCGGGCACATCTAGTCGGAATGTGGCCAGAAGTATACAAATCACATACATGGGCTGACATGACTGTACATCGGCAAGGGAGAATCCTAAATGTGTGCAGTGCATTCATTGAGAGAATTCAGAAGCCTGCAATGTCAGGATTCAGCGCTGCAGGTTACAGTAGTCATCACATGGACACTTCACTCATATGCTATTTTCATACTTATGGTCCTGTGACAACAAGCTTCTCTTCCTGCTTCTTTCAGTTTTTTACTGAACATTGAGAGCATTAGTAAGAGCAGCTTGTGGGTACATGACTAAGTGTGCAAATTGCATGTGTGGAAGGGGGGGCGCCGAAACAAATTCTTGCCCCGGGTGCCAGAAAGCCTAGATACACCTCTGCTATCCCTAACCCTATCCCTAACCCTATCTCTAACCCTATCTTTAACCCTAAGCAGTGTACTGATTTTTGTTTTTCATTTTCTTTCCGCAGATTCCTGGCTACAGGAGAGGCATTGTCCTCGTTACATTTCCAATTCAGGATTGTAGCATCCACCCTTTCTGGGATTATTGTAGACACTTGTCATGCTTACTTGGCATTCTGCTGCAAGAATTCCTCCCCCAACCCACAAGTGAACTCTGGATTGAAAATGCTTCCAAATTCTAGGAAATGTTTAATTTTCCTAACTGTGTGGGGGCTGTGGAAGGCAAACACATTAGGATTACGAAAACATCTGGAAGTGGAACAGAGTACTTCAATTATAAAAAATATTTTTCCATTGTTCTAATGGCTATTGCGGATGCCGACTGTAGATTCGATGCTGTGGACATTGGCTCATTTGGACAAGGCAATGACTCGCAGACGTTCAAAAACTCAAACATGGGCCAACGTCTGTATGGGAATGATTTTAATTTTCCGCCACAACCTCTGTCAATGCCTTTTGTTGTTGTTGGTGATGAGGCGTTCCAAATGTGTGCTAACCTCATTACTCAAGTTGGAACTTAAATGAGGTTGTGAAAGCATGTGTAGCACTGCACAACTACTTCATGTTAAAAGAGCGACCAAGCTTACAACCTGAGGAACCTGTTACATTGCATGATCACCAATTTCACCCTATGAGAACCACAGTGGAAGTTGCCCAGATGAGGGATAAGTTTGCCGCTTACTTTGTTTCAGATAATGGACGTTAAATGTACCTGTTATGTTTTGTACCTGTTATATTTAAAACATACCTGTAATGTCAAACGTTACATACCTGTTATGTTTAAATGTACCTGTAATGTTACCATGTACATGTAAAATAATTTACCACTAATGTTTGCCGAGTTAAATATAAACTACCTTCCCTCAAAAATAAAGTGTGTTTGTGTCGTACCTTACCTCAAAAATAAAGTGTGTTTGTGTCAGCTGCGGCGCATAAAGATAAAAAAAACACAGGATATACTGCTAACAAAATGCAAATTTTATTTTCAACACTTTTACAACTTTTATTTAAAGCCTTTTACAAAAAAAAATGGTTAAGGTTGGAGTGATTTGTTTTTTCTTTGGGGTTTACGTGCAGGTGAAATAGGGAGGACCTTGGGGTGGGGAGCTGTGAGGATTGGGTGGTAGTTGATGAGGAAGGGGTTACAGGGGAAGGGACTACAGGGGAAGGGGCAACAAATTGAAGGATTAGATCTGCTATGTCAGTGGAGACATTGGGGATAGATGACAAAGTGGAATCATGGGAATCGATAGATAAACTGGAAGGAACAGACAGAGACACAAGGGAAGGTAGGAAGGAAGGAGGACCTACCTGCCTGAAAGACCGCGCCAGAACGCCCCTACCAAAGCCATGTTATTCCAGCCGAGCTTGGAGGAGATAGTGCGAAAGCGGATAGCATACTGTCCAACCGTGAGAGAACCCTGATGTAAGTTAAAGAGTGATTCAGTGAGCGCGGCTAACCGACCCGGCTCATCAAAGACCCTGCGAAAAGTATCCAAGAAAACCGGAAGACTTGAGACAACGGGATCGTCACGTTCCCAGAGAGGATTCAACCAGAACAGGGCCTCTCCCTCTAGATGGGACATAATAAAGGCTACTTTGGCCCAGTCAGAGGGATATTGCAGCGGCAACCATTCAAAGTGGAGGCTACACTGATTTAAGAACCCCCTGCAGAGCTTGGGATCCCCAGTGAAGTGAGGCGGTTTGGCGAGGCGGGGTGATAGGAGAGCTGTAGGAGCGGAGGGAGGAGTCGGAGTTGCGGCGGCAGACTGGAGGACCGACAAGCGGCTATCAAAGGGGGCCATGTAAGACAGAATATGGGCTTGAGTATCTTGTTGCTGGCCCAGCTCCTGTTGAAGACTGGCCAGTAGATTGGCAGTTCCAGGATCGGCCACCTGCAGGGCCGACAAACGGGTGTCCATAGACTTCATGTCAGACATAATGCGTCCCTGATTCTCCCGCAGGAAGAGTAACTCTTTCTGGGTAGCAGTAGTACCGGCGGAGTCCATGGCCTGATTGTACTATTAGCGTGGCTGGTCTGGAGCCGGAATCTCCAGGAGTGGACCCTCTGGGCTGTGGCACCGAGGGGCCCCTGGGCGTGCTGCCAGGTCGGACCGACCCCTATACACGGACCGTTAAGAGCAGGCCCAGGGGTTCGAGTACCATGGTAGCCGGTACCGAGAGGGGCGGCTCAGGATGGATTGGAGTAGGAGTGTGGGACTGAAGTGTAGATGAGAGGACAGAGCTGGAACACAGGAGACAGGAGTGGAGTAAGACAGTAGACTGGAACGTGGAGGGACTGAAGTGTAGATGACAGGACAGAGCTGGAACACAGGAGACAGGATTAGAGGAGGACGGAAGGACTGGAGCAGGATGGAACTGGAACACCTGAGGCAGGACTGGAGAAGGACGGAAGGACTGGAGCAGGATGGATACAACTTGGTAGGTGAGGGTGGAGGTGGTGGGTTGAAGGTGGGCAGATTTTTTTGGCTCCTGGTTTTGGTTCTGATGCCAAGATTTTTTTTGGACCTCGCTTTTCTTGGCCAAGTGGGAGTGCTGGGCTCTGTAGCAGTCATCTGGCAAGGTGCTGGACTGGGCCGCATTGTGGATACTGCTGGCTGCATCGGTGCTGTAGTGGGCAGGGGTGCTGTAGTGGGCAGGGGTGCTGGACTGGGAAAGGGTGCTGTATTAGGCAGGGGTGATGGACTGGGCCGCATTGTGGATACTGCTGGCTGCATGGGTGCTGGACTCTGGAGCGTGGTGGATGCTGCCGGCTGCAGGGTTGGTACACTTGGCAGTGTGTTCGCTCGGTGAACTGGAGGCGGTGGTGGCGGTGGATAGTTTGGTGCTGTGGGAGCTGGACAGTAGATTGGCTGCTGGTAGTATCCTCTGGCCTGTTGATTGTAGGATTGTGACTGCTGCTGGAACTGCTGCTGCTCCAATGCGTGGCTGTAAGCAACCTGCATGACAGACAGCTGGAGTTGAGGCATAAGGTTTTCCGACACGCTTTGCTCAAATGCAGAAAAAAAATGTTGCGCCGATCTATTAAGGTCAGCTTCCAGGCAGTCAAGGTGATTGTTGACTTCCTTGAACCCACTCTTCACTCTGTCAGCAATCAACCTAACCCCATCCTGGAAGACCGAGTTTAATTGCAAAAACTCAGGCATGCCTGACCTCTCCCAGGCCCTCTGCCGCTGACGAGAAGACCCAGCAAAAGCAGAGGCAGAGGGCTGGGAGAGGGGAAAACCTGATGGACCGGCTGCCTGTTCCCCAGCCTATGAAGCCTGCAAGGTTGCTCCATCACTGGTGGATGACTGGGACTGCGTCTGTTCAGTGGCTGGTAGATGAGGAGCCACTTCAACCGAGCATGATCCGGGTTGTGTGGTACTTCACCATTAGTGCATAAATCAGGGTTGCGTTGTGCTGCTCCTGGTCCTGTGTGTGGAAAAAAATTAAACATCGGTAAAATGAAAAAAAAAATTCTATACTTACGTTCGCTGAGCAAGCACAGGCCTCAGAAAGGCAAGGTCCCGGTGGTACTTGTATTTGCGGAACCTTGCAGCAGAACCACTTCGAACCCGAACCTTCTCTCTCATGTCCTTGTTGAAACGGTCCCTCTTGGAGCGCCAATGGATTTTGATTCGCTTCACTGTGAAGGGGGAAAAAAATAATAATAATTAGAAAACAATGCACATCCATTCACAGGTTCACTGCTGTTTCAAACCACATTGTAATACTTACCAAAATCTGTTCAGGCAGCAGCGATGTTGCCACTTTTTCCAAGAGCCATGGAATCACCACGTTGTCGGAGTGCTGACAGTCACAGGGGTCCCACAACGGTTCAAAATCTTGCACAAGGTGGATTAGTTGTTCGTTGTCTAAATCCAGTGTGGCTTTTTCCCGTTGTGAAACCTATAGATAAAATAGAAAAAAAGAATTTTAAGTAAAACTGAAAAAAATTGTATTACAACACAGATGAAAGGAATACTTATACCCCGTCTTTCCACCTGAGACACATGAGCCCGACGACCCTGAGAAGAATCCTCCCCACTGCACTGCTCCTGCTCTTCATCACTGCCAGGTACCTGTAAATAAATTAAATGATTTAACACATGTGGAGTATTGCCAGTCAATGCATACCAATCAGTATAGCAAATGTGATTACATAATCTTTGTCCGGTCCACCCTGGGAAGAAGTCTGTTCTTCATTTGAGGACATTTTGAAGAGCAGGCAGCAGCAAAGTGAAACACTACAGAAAAGAACAGAAGAAAAATTGAATTTTTAAGATCCAAAAACAATGTAGACCAAAAAAAACAACAATACTTACATTACGGGCAGTAGTCCAACACCACAGCAGATAGCACAGGCCAGGGACAGACGACAGCAACAGGAGCCAACCACAGCACCAGGAGATGACCACAAGAAAACCACTGCACCAAGAGACACCCACTGCACCAGAGAGAATCGGCCAGTCTACAAGGAACAGAAAAAGTATGCAGAGAGACAGACATTTCCAAAGCTTCTATACTTACATAGACAGTGTTGTCCTCACCACAACAGAAAGCAGCACCAGGAGACGAACTGGAGAAACCCGCTGAACCAGGAGCCAACCAATGTACCAGGCCAGTTGACACTTTTAAAAGTAAACAGAAAAAAAATTTAATACAAAGTACAAACAGAAGTGAGGGAGGATGACATTTTCTAAGGTTCTATACTTACATAGTGTTAGCGTGGCTGGTCTGGAGACGGAATCTCCAGGAGTGGACCCTCTGGGCCGTGGCACCGAGGGGCCCCTGGGCGAGCTGTCAGGTGGGACCGACCCCTATACAGGGACCGTTAGGAGCAGCCCCAGGGGTTCGAGTACCACGGTAGCCGGTACCGAGAGGGGCGGCTCAGGATGGATTGGAGTAGGAGTGCGAGACTGAAGTGTAGAAGACAGGAAGAGCTGGAACACAGAAGACAGGAGTGGAGTAAGACAGTAGACTGGAACGTGGAGGGACTGAAGTGTAGATGACAGAACAGAGCTGGAACACAGGAGACAGGATTAGAGGAGGACGGAAGGACTGGAGCAGGATGGAAGCACACCGGAGGCAGGACTGGAGTAGGACGGAATGAGTAGAGCAGGATGGAACAGGATCACCAGAGGCAGGACTGGAGTAGGACGGAAGGACTGGAGCAGGATGGAACAGGAACACCGGAGGCAGGACTGGAGTAGGATGGCAGGACTGGAGCAGGATGGAACAGGAACACCGGAGACAAGACTGGAGTAGGACGGCAGGACTGGAGCAGGATGGAACAGGATCACCGGAGGCAGGACTGGAGTAGGACGGCAGGACAGGAGCAGGATGGAACAGGAATACCGGAGACACGACTGGAGTCTGCTGCAGGGAGCACCCGAGAACGGGACTATGAGACTGCAGAGAGCACACGAGGAAGCGGGGCCCAGTGTGCTAGGAAACACAACGATCAGGCGCCTCCCTCAGGGGGAAGTGGCCTGATATGCCCCTGTCTGGCCTGCCATTGGTCAGGGGGTGCTTCCGGGTCAGAGCATTGCCGGAGCACAAGAAGCAGAAGGGAGGCGAGGCCGTGGCCTATGGGCATTGCATGCAGAGGCGCCGTCGGCCGTGCGCCTGTCCAAGGTGACCGCCAAGGCTGTCGGGCGGCGAGGGGCTGCGGCGTGGGAGCGATGGCCGGGTGAGTATGTCGGAACGGTGTGACACATAGCCAGTGTTGTGGTATTGTGCAGAGTCCAGAGAGTTTTGGCCTTGCTGTGTCCACACTTCCTTTTATAGAGCTCTCAATTATCAGGTTGATGAATCACTTCCTGGACAACTCATTAAAAAAACGCATTTGTATAGAACGCATGTGTGTATGCATGTCCTTGTGTACGCATGCGTTCCCATAGACAGTAATGTGTTTATTTGACACACTCATCCGCATGCACATGACTGCGCATATTTGATGGATTTTTACCGCTTCCAAAAATCTAACATGTTGCGTTCGCCGGACCCCATCGCATACCGAAAAACAACACATGCGTACGCTGACACATGCGAACTGATGCAAACACATAGTAACATAGTAACATAGTTAGTAAGGCTGAAAAAAGACAATAATCCATTCAGTTCAGCCTATAAAATACTGTCAGAATAAATCCCTAGATCTACGTCCTTCTAAAGAACCTAACAATAACTGTAAGATACAATATTGTTACGCTCCAGGAAGACATCCAGGCGTCTCTTGAACCCTTCAACTGAGTTCGCCATCACCACCTCCTCAGGCAGGGAATTCCAGATTCTCACTGGCCTAACTTTAAATAATCCTTTTCTATGTTGGTGGAAAAACCTTTTCTCCTCCAGACGCAGAGAATGCCTTGTGACCGTCACCTTCCTTGGTATAAACAGATCATCGGAGAGATATTTGTATTGTCCCCTTATATACTTATACATGGTATTAGATCGCCCCTCAGTCATCTTTTTTCTAGACTAAATAATCCTAATTTTGCTAATCTCTCTGGGTATTGTAGTTCCCCCATCTCCTTTATTAATTTTGTTGCCCTCCTTTGTACCCGCTCCAGTTCCATTATATCCTTCCTGAGCACCGGTGCCCAAAACTGTACACAGTACTCCATGTGCGGTCTAACCAGAGATTTGTACAGAGGCAGTATAATGCTCTCATCATGTGTATCCAGAACTCTTTTAATGCACCCCATGATCCTGTTTGCCTTGGCAGCCGCTGCCTAGCACTGGCTGCTCCAGGTAAGTTTATCATTAACTAGGATCCCCAAGTCCTTCTCCATATCAGATTTACCCAGTGGTTTACCGTTCAGTGTGTAATGGTGATATTGATTTCTTCTTCCCATGTGTATAACCTTACATTTATCATTGTTAAACTGCATCTGCCACCTTTTGACCCAAGTTCCCAACTTATCCAGATCCATTTGTAGCAGAATACTATCTTCTCTTGTATTGACATGCCCCTGCGTACACCATGTTAAGGATAGGGAAACATGACGCATACGGATTGCTGCGGATGAAATGCTGCGCAAACAGACGCAAATGTGAAAGCAGCCTAATACAGTTATCACTGGTGACATTACACAAAGTAGCTCTGTATATAGTACGTAGTGTAAGGCATCAGTGTAAAGGTAACACACTGACTTACCAGTGACATCTCTAGTTGAAGATATTCATCTATGCTTTGATTCTTCATCCAGTGCAGACTGTCATCACTTCTTCCAGTCATGACTTGCCTCTGCAGAAAATAAGTTATCTAGAGCACATTTCCCAACTTCTACACTACACCAGATGAAGAAAAAAAGGGACAGTGTAATCATGCACAGTAACAGGACCCACCACTACTCCACTGAAAACAGTATCTTCAAAAATAAAATATATCACAGCAGTAATAATATCCCTTAATTAGCCCTCATAGTTATAATGTCCTACATCCTGACACTTTTCTGCAATAATGTCCCTCATCCTGGTCCTCATGTGTCTCATTTCAGGTCCCATGTGTTTGCATCCTGCTACCATATATCCTCTTATCATGGCCTCATGCGTCTCCATCCTGCTCCCATATGCCCTCCCTTCCTGGCCTCATATATGTCTTTCCATTCTGGCCCTAAAGATCTCCATCCTGCCCTCTCCCCATATGTCTCCATCCTTCCCCCATATGTTACCATCCTGCTCCCTGTATGTCTCCATTCTGCCCCCTATATGTCTCCATCCTGTCGCCCCATATGTTAATCCATCCTGCCCACCCATATTTCTCCATCCTTCAACCCATTTATGTCCTCCCTTCCTGCCCCCATATGTCTCCATACTGCTCCCCCTATGTCTCCATCCTGCCCACCATTTATGTCTTCTCATCCTGGCCCCATATATCTCCATCCTGCCTTATATGTTCTCCCATCATGCACCCCCATATGTCTCCATCTTAACCCCCCCATGTAAGTCCTGTCACCCTGGCCCTATATGTCTCCATCTTTTCCCCATATGTCTCCATCCTGCCCTCATATATGTCCTCTCATCGTGGCCCCAGATGTCTCCATTCTTCCCTCCATATGTCTACATCCTGCCCCTATATATCTCCATTCTGCCCCCATATGTCTCCATCCTGCCCCACATATTTCTCCATCCTGCCCATGTCTCGATCCTGCCCCCTCATATGTCTCCTTCTTGCCCCTCATATGTCTCCATCCTGCCCTTCATATGTGTCCATACTGCCCCCATATATGTTCTCTCATCCTACTCACTCATATGTCTCCATTCTGCCACCTAATATGTCTCCATCTTGCCCCCTTATATATCTCCACCCTGCCCCTTCATGTCTCCATCCTGCCCCACCATTTATAGCCTCTCATCCTGGCCCCATATATCTCCATCCTCCCTTATATGTTCTCCCATCATGCACCCCCATATGTCTCCATCTTAACCCCCTCATGTATGTCCTGTCACCCTGGCCCCATATGTCTCCATCTTGCCCCCATATGTCTCCATCCTGCCCTCATATATGTCCTCTCATCCTGGCCCCAGATGTCTCCATTCTTCCCTCCATATGTCTCCATCCTGCTCCTATATATCTCCATTCTGCCCCATATGTATCCATCCTGCCCCTTCATATGTCTCCATCATGCCACCATATGTCTCCATCCTGCCCCACATATTTCTCCATCCTGCCCATGTCTCGATCCTGCCCCCTCATATGTCTCCTTCTTGCCCCTCATATGTCTCCATCCTGCCCCTCATATGTGTCCATACTGCCCCCATATATGTTCTCTCATCCTACTCACTCATATGTCTCCATCCTGCCGCCTAATATGTCTCCATCTTGCCCCCTTATATATCTCCACCCTGCCCCCTCATGTCTCCATCCTGCCCCACCATTTATATCCTCTCATCCTGGACCCATATATCTCCATCCTGCCTTATATGTTCTCCCATCATGCACCCCCATATGTCTCCATCTTAACCCCCCCATATATGTCCTGTCACCCTGGCCGCATATGTCTCCATCTTGTCCCCATATGTCTCCATCCTACCCTCATATATGTTCTCTCATCCTGGCCCCGAATGTCTCCATTCTTCCCTCCATATGTCTCCATCCTGCCCCTATATATCTCCATTCTGCCCCCATATGTCTCCATCCTGCCCCCTCATTTGTCTCCATCATACCACTATATGTATCCATTCTGCCCCACATATTTCTCCATCCTGCCCATGTCTCGATCCTGCCCCCTCATATGTCTCCTTCTTGCCCCTCATGTCTCCATCCTGCCACTCACTGCCCCATATATGTTCTCTCATCCTACTCACTCATATGTCTCCATCCTGCCGCCTAATATGTCTCCATCCTGCCGCCTAATATGTCTCCATCCTGCCCCCTCATATATCTCCACCCTGCCCCCTCATATATCTCCATCCTGCCCCCTCACATGTCTCCATCCTGCCCCATTTATATCCTCTCATCCTGGACCCATATGTCTACATCCTGCCTTATATGTTCTCCCATCCTGCATGCCCATATGTCTCCATCTTACCCCCCATTTATGGCCTCTCATCCTTGCCCCATATATCTCCATTCTACCCCCTAATATGTCTCCATCTTGCCCCCTCATGTCTCCATCCTGCCCCCCATATATGTCCTGTCACCCTGGCCCCATATGTCTCCATCCTAACCTCATATATCCTCTCATCCAGGCCCAAGACGTCTTCATCCTTCCACATATGTCTCCATCCTGCCTCCCATGTCTCCATCCTGCCCCCTCATATGTCTCCATCATGCCACCATGTCTCCATCTTGCCCCCTCATATGTCTCCATCATGCCACCATGTATCCATCCTGCCCTCTCATATGTCTCCATCCTGCCACCTCATGTCTCCATCTTGCCCCCCATATGTCTTCATCCTGCGTCTCATATGTATCAATACTGCCCCATATATGTTCTATCATCCTGCTCACTCATATGTCTCCATCCTGCCGCCTCATATGTCTCCATCCTGCCCACTCATATTTCTACATCCTGCCCCCTCATATATCTTCATCCTGCCCCCTCATATATCTACATCCTGCCCCCTCATATATCTACATCCTGACCCCCTATGTCTCCATCCTGTCCCCTCATATGTCTCCATCCTGCCCCCTCATGTCTCCATTATGCCCTTTCATGTCTCCATCCTGCCCCCTCATATGTCTCTATCTTGCCCCCCAACATGTCTCCATTCTTCCCCATCATATGTCTCCTCATATTGTGTATAAAATGTTGTGCTGATGTAAAGTAGACATGTGGGAAATGTTATTTATTAACTATTTTGTGTAACACAGACATCCATGGTTTTGCTCATCCCTAATGTACACTTTTTAATATATTTAGTCAGTCTTGGGTTGTTGTAAGCCATAAACTGAAAGCTATGCCAGCTGTATTCTTATATTACTGATGTGTCCACCTTAACTAATATATAGAAAATGACCAAATCCAATAAATGTAATATATTTTCTAGCGTATTGGAATTAAAATATAACTTTTAATATAAGAGTTAAAAATCACAAAACATACAACAAAATTACTGGTGCAAGATCCCGAAAAGAATAGGGCCAGACAGCCCAGTGGGGCATAAACTACCATGGGTATCACTATTTAATATTTAGGGGTTATGAGGCCCTCAACCCTCTGGTTGCACTCTGAATATGGCAAATTAGTACAATTTTTAACAATTCATAATACCTTAACCTTACTCAAAATGTATTGAAAGACAGGTATGCATATTTAACTGAAGCCATATCAACACCCCATATTTGTGCATCCGAAGAAGACCACTCTGTGGTGAATCTTGTCGACCACCTCAACAGAAAATTCGCCAGGTCCACCAAAAAGAGCAACACCTTGGTCCTTCAAAATCTGCACATTGAAAGCAGGTGCTACGCACAATGATCAGTCCACGTAAAAACAACCTGCATGCCACTGATCAGACCTCATACATTATGATATATCTCCCACCTACACAGTAGGTTCTCATAACTCATTTCAGTGTAATGAGGTCATTAATTGCGACAAAAAAGGGGGTATTAGGTAGGTGTCACCAGTCTACTAGCCTCCATGCTAGACATGCAATGATGCATGACACCCCCAACCCCGATCCTTTAGTGGTGTTCATCAAAGAACCCGAACGTGAAATGTATACAAATAATATCATATAAACAGGAGCGGTCTCACCCGGACACCCGGATACGATGGATACCATAGATGTCATTGTTTATCTAGATTACGTGGTGGACACTCTCCCCCATTCTCCCTTCTCCCGGCGCATTTTGTTTAATCTCATCAGGGAAGTATTACAGGGCCATGTCATATGCAAGTCGCCATTATATATGGGCAGTTCCCGACTGTCTAACCTTATATCCATGCTTTGCTCCTGAATAATGAAACACTTCCGGTTAGCGATTGATGGTACTTCCGGTCACCGGACCACAAAAAAAACCGGATATCCCTTCAGTGGACCGCAGAGATTCACCTGACGTCCGGTACATGGAATGCATAAACCAGGCTGGAACACAAGCGCTTGTTCTACGCACGTGCAAAGATTTATGCTGTGTAATTTTGTCCGATGTTGCCAGGAATCACCTGGTCAAGGAAACGCATATTACACTATGCCCCTCATTCAGAGTATAAAAGAGTATACTTCTGTATTGGGGAGTATTAATGTTTCCATCATGCCCATGTCCATAAACATTTTCATGGGAACCACTAACTTATGTGCACCTTCCAAATCACGGGCTGACTTATAGGAAATCCATACGAAAGGTACTGAGACAAAAAGTCCACGCATTTGAAGCACATCCCTATAGAATGGTTATACTCATTCTTACTAAATATTTAATCAACGGCAGGAATAGACTGAGACCCCAATAAATGCCTATAGTCCCATATGTGTGCAAACACAACTACAGGATTAATAGACGGAGGAAAAAAGAAAAGAGGGTTTAACAGGGGAAGAAAATTAATCCATACCGGGGGCTAATAATCCCTAGTGTGTCCAAAACTTTCTGGAACCCTACCTGACGCAGAGGTTGGCACCCTAGAGACCTGTGCAGTGGCGCCCCCACTCATCGGCGGCTGACCCTCACTATCTCACCCTACCTCAACCTAATGCTGAAGGAAGAAAAGGAGAGTCGATCATTAAGGCCCTTTGGATGTACCGTTTGTAGCCAGAAGATCCACTTAGATTCTCTCTGGAGGATCCAATGGTCCCAGTTACCCCCTCTGATTGGTGGATTGATCTTATCAATCCCTATAAACGTGATCTTCTTGGGGTCGCCCTGATGTACAGCTCTTTAAACCGCACATATGAAAAGAAAACAAAATGTGCTTTATAAAGAAAAGGGGGTAAATGGCCCAGTCCTAACCTGGCTAAACGTGACTTTGAACCTGGAAAATCCTGAAAAGGGTAAAGCAGCAGTGTCCCAAATTTTACAAAGTAGAGGATAAAAGGGATAAGCTAAATTAGAGAGGACTTGTTATAGGGGACTTATTTACGACTTCCATGATGATTCCTCACATAATGCTTCTACCTGTAAGTCCTTTATCTAAGTGATCTGCAAAAATGTTACAAATCCATTAGTACTATTGCTCTTGACAGCTTTCTGTGCTCTCCACCTCTCAGTTTGTAAATCTAGTTTCACACATCCATGTTTTGCATTCAGAGAATGGAGCACTATGCATGGAAGAGGCCCGAAGACTTTCTCTATATGTTAAAGGTCATGAAAGGGCTAAAATAACTTTAGTTTACCTTACAAAAAAAAATTCTAGACTTCATATAGTGAAGTTTATGTAAAAATAAAAAAGTTATGGCTGTTAGAACTATGAATTAAAGAATGAATGAATGAATCTTAATTCCATAGGTCCCAAGAATCCTGGATACAGTGGGACAATCCCAGGTGGTCTGATGAATATTCCTCAATGCCATGGGTATCTTCTCCTGCCAGAGTAAAAAGAAATGGTAAATGGGGTGGCTGGATAGGGTGGTTAGGCTACTTTCACACATCAGGTTTTCGGCGTCAGGCGCGATCCGGCGTCGTGCCGGAACGCCGGATCCGGCAAATGTTTCGTAAAACCGCATGTGACGGATCCGGTTTTCTGCCGGATCCGTCTTTTTCTTGACAGACAAAACCGGATCCGTCTCATCCGGTTCATCCGTTTTTCTATCCGTTTTTCGACGGATTACGCCGGATCCGGTTTTTAAAATTGACCCTTGTGGCCTTCCGAACGGGATTGGCTACTGGAAAACTATAAATAGCATGTTCCTACAGCCCTTCTTTGACAGGTTGTAGAGGAGAAAGTGCAGGTTGGAGAGAAGAGCAAGTTACTGGCGAAGATGGATGTTGTCATTGGAAATATTTTGAAGAATTTGGCGGATTTTATAGCAGAGGCGAATCGTTTGAGGGTGATTGTTCTGGAGAAGGAGAGAGCGAGACAGCAGCGCATCAGGCATCGTAGACGACGTTTGTGGATCCACCCCATCACAGCCAAGAGAATGACGCGTGGGGTCTATTCTACACTCTGCATGGACCTTCGACGAAACCCGGATAAATTTTTTGGATATGTTAGGATGAAAATGGAGAATTTTGATTACTTGGTGGAGCGCATTGCACACCTCATAAGAAAAGCGGACACCTATTGCCGCTTCTCTGTTTCACCCGCAGAGCGTCTGATGGTGACTTTAAGGTAAGCCACATTTATTGGATATGCTCGCATCAGAGCACACTTTCACTGCAATCTTGTTGGTGGTAGTTTGTATCTCCAAGTGTTATAGGTCAGTTTTGGTATGTAATGCTGTGATTTAAAACTAATTTATTGTTTTTTAATTCCCCACAGATTTCTTGCAACTGGAGAATCCCTTTCGTCACTGCATTTCCAGTACAGACTCGGGATTTCCACCATATCTGGAATTGTGAAGTACACATGCCGTGCACTGTGGGACTCCTTAGCTGAAGAGTTTTTACCAGAGCCCACAACAGAGAGGTGGATTGAAATTGCTGACAAGTTTCAACAGATATGTCAGTTTCCAAACTGCTTGGGCGCTGTGGACGGGAAACATATCCGCATTGTAAAGCCAGCTGGATCGGGATCGGAATATTTCAATTACAAGAAATATTTTTCCATTGTCCTCATGGCCATCGCTGACGCGGAATACAAATTTATTGCGGTTGATATTGGGGCCTATGGCCGCTCCAATGACTCTCAAGTTTTCAAACTGTCTGCCATGGGGCGTAAACTGTATGGAAACACCTTCCAGTTCCCACCACCTAGACCGCTGCCGCAAACATCTGGTCCACCTATGCCATTTGTCTGTGTAGGGGATGAAGCCTTCCAGCTGTCAGAACACCTTTTGAAACCGTACTCTAGCAGAGGATTGACAAGACCAAAACGCATTTTTAATTACCGCCTCACAAGAGCAAGAAGAATGGTTGAATGTACCTTTGGTATTCTGACTGCCAAATGGCGGGTCCTATTGACTGCGATCAACCTCAAGACAGAAACTGTGGACGAGGTGATCAAAGCATGCGTGGTACTCCACAATTTTGTTATCTGCAAGGAACCCATTTCCATTGAGGACACCTCTGAAGAAACCACCTTGCAAGATTACCATGACATTACCACTAGAAGTTCTGTGACGGTTTCAGTAATGAGGGACAATTTTGCAATATACTTTATGTCACCTCAAGGCAGAGTACACTGGCAGGATGACAGAGTGTGAAAGATTTGTGCCCTAACCAAACTTGTGTACCTTCTGGACCAACAGTATATACCTTTGCCAACCAAAGTTGGCTATCTTGTCATGGTCTTACTATTTTTAGCTTTAGGCCACAGGTGTGTACCTGGTTGTGTTTTATGCAAAGTATTTCACCTTTTAACAAAAGTTGTGTACATTGTTAGGAAATCACCAACAATAAACACAACTTTTTAGGTGAAATACTTTGCTTCAAACACAACCAGGAACACAACTGTGGCAAAAAGCTAAAATTTACCCACAGTTATATACCTAGTTTTGAATACCATTTCACCTTTTAAATACCCTGTATTTAACCTTTTTCGCCGCAGAAAGAAATGACAGACAACCAGTGTAAAATAATTTAACTTTTATTGAAAAATGTTTTTTTTAGTAAACTTTTTTAAAATTTTAATAAACTTGTTTAATAAAGCTTTGAAACCATAAAACTGGTCATTTTTATTTAAATACACACATTATAAATCTGTGTAGTGTGTGGTGGAAATACTGCTGGAGGGGCTGCGGGACACTTCGACACTGGGAGTGTGGAGAGAGGACTGGGATCGTGGTGGGGAAGGAACAGTTAGAGGTGAAGGTGTGGAAAAAACTACAGAATGGGTGGACATGTGGGAAGCAGAAGAGGTGGTGGGTGGTGGAGTGGAGGGTTGGGCAGGGACTGTAGGAGCAGATGATGTTGATGGCAAGTTGTATGGGGAAGGAGTTTGGTACGAGGCAGGTTGCTGGAAGTGGGGAGATGTCTGGTACGGGGCAGGTTGCTGGAAGTGGGGAGATGTCTGGTACGGGGCAGGTTGCTGGAAGTGGGGAGATGTCTGGTACTGGGGAGGTTGCTGGTACTGGGGAGTTTGCAGGTACTGGGGAGGTTGCTGGTACTTGGGAGGTTGCTGGTACTGGGGAGGTTGCTGGTACTGGGGAGGTTGCTGGTACTGGGGAGGTTGCTGGTGCTGGGGAGGTGGATGGTGCTGGGGAGGTGGATGGTGCTGGGGAGGTGGATGGTGCTGGGGAGGTGGATGGTGCTGGGGAGGTGGATGGTATGTAATAGGAGGGGGAGGATGGAAAGTGGCTGGAGGGGGTGTAGATGTAATAGGAGGGGGAGGATGGAAAGTGGCTGGAGGGGGTGTAGATGTAATAGGAGGGGGAGGATGGAAAGTGGCTGGAGGGGGTGCAGGTGGAGGAACTACTGTGGTGGGAGGAGGAGGTTGGGAGGTAACTTGCTGGAGAGCAGCGTGGCATGAATGCATTACATGCATCTGCTGGGCTGGAGAGAGCGTTTCCATGCGCTCCACAACAGACCTGAAAAAGGTGTGGTTTGGCGAAGATCTTGCTTCTGAATGCATGGTTTGCAGAAGTGTCTTCACCTCCAGAATGCTGGAGTTGATCTGCTGATAGCCTGCGGAGATTTGCTCTGACAAGACTTTTAGACAGTTATGGAAAGATGCATTCAGATGCAAGAACTCTGGCGCATAAGTCTTTTCCTGACCCCTCTGCCGCTGCCGCCCAGTACCCGCAGGTGTACTAGAGGTGGCAGGGGCAGAAGGGTGGGGTAAAGGGAAAGCGATCTCCTCACCAGCAGCTTCATGTAATGTAGGCGGCCACGATGCTCCTGTGCTGGTGGATGGGACAGATGGGTCGAATGTGTGGGAAGGCTGGGAAGGTGCAGATGTACCGGGGCGGTCGAAGTGTCCCTCGGTGCCGGTCTCCTCAGGGATCGCCTCAGAAGGGTCCAATCGTGCAGGCTCCCGAGTGCTGCTCACCGTGCTGTGGAATAAAGAGAAAAAAAAACAATTAAAATACTGACATGGTATGGCCCTGGTTAAAAAAAAAAATTTACATCTAACATTTTTTTTCACATGTGGTGTGTAATATTTACCTTCTAGTGACCATTGTTTCCCGGAGGAACGACAGGGCTTCTGCGTACTTGTACTTGCTCCTGCGTCCTCCAGATCCACTCGGGGCCCGCATCTCTTTATTGAACTCCTTCTTGAAACGATCCCTCACAGACCGCCACCGATTCACAATTCTGTTCCCTGAAACGAGAAAGGACAAAGTGGTTAGTATACAACATCAGTGTTTCCCAAACTCCAGTCCTCATGGTCCCCAGGGGTCATGTTTTCAGGATTTCCATAGTAAATAGAAATCCTGAACACATGATCCGTGGGGACCACGAGGAATGGAGTTCGGGAAACACTGGTTTACATCAAGCAACCGGTACTGTATATACTTACGCTCTTTAATCTGGGCCCGAACATCGAGGTCCTCCCAGCGGCCCACAAGGAGCGAACAGATTTCCTCCCAGAGTCGTCGGGTAACGATAAGGTCAGCGTGGCGGCGGTCAGCCATATTCCAGAGCGGCTCCCTTTCTCTGACGAGATCGATGAGGTGGTCCACATCGAGTCCTCCATCCTCACCGTCAGAGTCGGGAGCACGCTGTGAAGGCTGTTAAAGAAAAAGACAAAAATAACATAATTAGCCTCCACAAAAGAAATGAAATAAAAAGTGCAAAAAAACAAAGCAAAAATATTTATACTTACACGCTGGTGACCGCCGCGTTGCTGTCGCCGACGACCCTGGGAGGCACTGCGAGGACCTCTTGGCCGAGCACCAGATTGGGAAGACTAGAGAAGAAAACAAAAAATGTTATGTCTTTGGATGTAGGCATTTGTTTGCTGTGTGTGGTCTGCAGAACATTGTTTTCTATGTGTTGTGTGCAGGGCTGCCACTAGGAATTTCGGGGCCCCATACTGGCAAAATTTTCTGGGCCCCCTTGAGACTCCGCCCAGGCTCCACCCCTCGAACTGTCCACAGTCCCAACGCTCTCTCTTGGAAAAACTCCACCTATCACACATTAATAGTTCCCATCTCCAGATTACACACATAGCCAGCAGCTCTTATTTTGGCCAAAAGATTTTTTAAATCTGCCACCACGACAAGGTAGACTCTTTTGGCCAGGCCCTACTCTACTCTAACCTATTAAACATTTGTTAAAATATCCAATACAATTTAGGTATTTTTTTAAATTTATTTTTAAATTTTTAAAATGACCAATAATATCACATCCAAAGGGACAAATACCACCGCACCATGACCAGACACCATATTGCCACTACATGGTGACCAATAATACCACATACAAGGAACAAATACAGCCACACCATGACCAGACCACATATTACCACCACAGTGATAGAATAATAGCACATACAAGGGACAAATACCACCACACCATGCCCAGACCACATATTACCATCATATGGTGACTGAATACTACAATACTGATCATTAATAAAAAAACATAACACTATCACTATAAGTGCCATTATATACAGATGTGTACTTAGTATGCAGTGTCTCTGCACAGGTAATACAGTGATCACCAGTGACATTATACACAGGAGCTCTGTATATAGTGTCAGTGTACAGGGAATAAAGTGATCACCGGTGACATTATGCACAGCACCTCTGTATATAGTGCCAGTGTACAGGTAATACAGTGATCACTGGTAAAATTGTACACAGGAACTCTGTATATAGTGTACAGTGTCAGTGCACATGTAATACAGTGACCACTGGTGACATTGTACACAGGCACTCTGTATATAGTGTATAGTGTCAGTGTACAGGTAGCACACTGACTCACCAGTGACATCTCTAGGTGAAGTCCTTCAGCTTCACTTTTCATCTTTCATCTAGCACAGACCGCCATCACGTCTTCCAGCCAGGGCTCGTCTCTGCAGGAAATAATAGTTATCTAGAGCACCATTTGCTGAACACATTACTTATTTTTTTCCCAACTTCTACACTACACCAGATGAAGAAAAAAAGGTGACATAGTGTCGCTCTGCACAGTAACAGGACCTCCCCACATTTAAAAGAGTATCCTCAAAAAATTAAAATAAATACATCACTGCAGTAAAAATATCCCTTAATAATCCCCTATGGTAATGATATCCCCCATCCAGGCCCCTGTGTGTCTCATTCCTGGCTCCAGCCATATGTTCTCTCATCCTGCCCTCATGAGTATCCATTCTGCCCCATATGATCTCCCATTCCTGCCCCATCTATCTACATTGTATCCATCCTGTCCCATGATCCTGTACATGTGTCTTCCATCCTGCCTCCAGTGTCTCGCATCCTGACCCCTCCGGTGTCTTACATTCTGCCCCCTCCTGGGTCTTACTGTCACATTCTGCCCCCGTGTCTCACATTCTGCCCCGTGTCCATTCTGCCCCCTCCTGTGTCTCACTGTCACATTCTGCCCCCATGTCTCACACCCTGCCCCTGTGTCCATGCTGCCCCCTCCTGTGTCTCACTGTCACATTCTGCCCCTGTGTCTCACATTCTGCCCCCATGTCCATTCTGCCCCCTCCTGTGTCTCACTGTCACATTCTGCCCCCGTGTCTCACATTCTGCCCCGTGTCTCACATTCTGCCCCCTCCTGTGCCTCACTTTCTGCCCCATGTCCATTCTGCCCCCATGTCTCACATTATGCCCCTGTGTCTTACATTCTGCCCCATGTCCATTCTGCCCTCGGCTTGCCACTTTCAATAAAAAAAAAACAAAAAAAAAACACGTTCTCCTTACCTTGCCACGCTCTTGCGGTGAAGCTCCCCCTCCACGCAGCTGAAGCGCACACTCGCCAGGGAGTGACAATCATGTCAGACGCTGGTGACGGACGTGCTGCGGCTGACATCAGCTGCCAGTCTCCAATTGACTGGCAGCTGTTAACTATTGACGTGTGGGCCCGGGCCCGCACGTCAATAGAATTGAACTGCCGCTAGGGCCCGGTTTAGCCTGCCGGTAGGGCCCGGTGAGCAGATGAGATGGGGCCTGCTGTGGGCCCCCTCTGCCCACCGGGCCCCATACACCAGTCAGGGAAGTAATGCCCTGATGGCGGCCCTGGTTGTGTGTAGTGTGATGTTGTGTTTCTGCGTTTGATGCAAAAAACTTACCAATTGTGAGCCCACTCCAAGTGTCTGTCCACCCCTTCCTTCTTCTTCTGGGAGCTCCTCTTCATCTTGTGAATCCTGTTTTGAAATAAAAGGCAATGAATAGACATATATTACAGAGATGATGGATTTTGGAAATAAAAACTTACCGTCAAACGCTGACGATGCGAGGGAGGGCTCCCAGAAGATGATGTGCTGTCTTCCTGGTGGCCACACTCCATGCCTGTGGGTGGTGTTCCACCTGCTGCCATTGCTGCTGCTGCTGCTGCATCTATTGGGCGGCTGTTGAATAAAGAGAAACAAAGGGCCAATGAATATCTTGATATTCAATAGCCCTAGTTTGGAGGAATGGGGGATTTGATAATTACCGTCTCTCATCTGCTGCTGGCCTCCCCTCCTCAGCATGTTCCATTTGCTGCTCCATTTGGGGTGGTGGTGGTGCTGATGGTGCTGCAGTGGTCCCCTGCCTTCTCCTGCTGCGCTTGGTTGCTTTCTTGGGTGGCATGTTGGGTGTGGCTGTGGGTCCCACTGTCTTGCTTTTATATATGTCTTGTGGGCAGAGCTACTGAGCATGCTCAGACCCAAAAAACCGGATCCGGCGCATTGCGGCGCTCATAGGCTTTCATTGTGTGAAAAAGCCGGACGCGCCGGATCCGGCGTGTCCGGCTTTTACGCCGGAGACAAAAAACGTTACAGTAGCCGTTTTTTCCAGACGCCGGATCGCGACACATTGCCGGATCCGGTGAAAACCGGATGAAACGCATGGCGATCTGGCGCGATCCGGCGCAAATGCAAGTCAATGGGGGGGAAACCGGATCCGGCATTGCATTTCGCCGGATCCGGTTTCTGTCAAAAGCGCCGGATCGCGCCTGACGGCGAAAACCTGTTGTGTGAAAGAGGCCTTAACGGTGTGTCCTTCTCGCACTACAAAAGTTGGAAGGTACGCAGAAATTATGAGCTAATGAAGACAAGCAGCCCCATGGAAACACAGTCCTCACATCCAACCTATACGTTTGGAAGTCACTCCCTCGAGAGAAAAATTTGAAACTTAGATTATGCTACAAACTGGATATCAGGGGGTCTGAAAATAAGTGAAGAATTGAAGACTGCCACCTGCAACTTGATGAAACTAAAGTTAACCACTAATTCCCAAGTAATACATGGCCATGGCATTTAAGTCTATCTAATATGGACAGATTTACCAGTAGATTTTTCTCACAACAATATTATAGCGGATCTGTTATATGAAGTTATTTTAGGTCTTTTTTTAGGTGCACAATTCATTCCCAGAAGTATTAACCAATGGTGGAAGGTCTCATATACATCAAATAATTTGTGAAACATAACTGAATTACTGTCAGTTGTACAGTGATCTCATGCGAGCAATGCCAGAGAACCATAGCACTAAACCACAAACAATGTACTGCACTGTGACATCTTGCAAAATGGCATTGGCAACACAGGGAAAGGTGTAAACTGAATTATATCATAATTATAAAAACGCAAAAACTCTTTATACTTTATCAACCGCTAATTTTTGGATGCATGATATCCATTGAGTTCCTACAGGCCAACATTGTATGCAATATTGCAATACAATTTAGTTTGCACAGCGGAATTTAAATGGTTAAACTGCAGCAATCGGAAGCTCCACTCCTCCACTGCAGTTACAATACGTACAAATGTCGGCTATGTAATACAGCCAATTTCTGCCTGCCTGAGCCAACTCCATACTTTTATATACTGTACATCATTGCCTGTACGCTGATATTGCAGTATCTACTATATAATTGTCTAATTCTGTCTGTCTGTCTGTAATGGAAATCCCACCTCGCTGATTGGTCGCAGCCTAACTGCCGCGACCAATCAGCGACAGTTGCTTAGTCGTCGTGGCAACATGGCCGCATTGCTTATTGTACAGGCACATTACAGCCGTTAAAGGCATCACTGCTGTGTTGCACATTACACAGGCACAGTCCTGTACATATTCTGGAGTACAATACATTAGGTAATTAAGTAACAGTAGAACAGTGACTGCAGCTCTGGGTATAACTTGTGTATAATACATTAGGTAAGATGTGAACAGTGACTGCAGCTCTGGGTGTAACTTGCGTACAATACATTAGGTGACAGCAGAAAAGTGAATGCAGCTCTGGGTGTAACTGGAGTACAATACACTAGGTAAGATCTGAACAGTGACTGCAGCTCTGGCTGTAACAGGAGTATAATACATTAGGTAAGAGCAGAATGGTGACTGCAGCTCTGGGTGTAACTGGTGTACACTTCATTAGGTAACAGCAGAACAGTGACTGCAGCTCTGGGTGTAACAGGAGTACATTAGGTAACAGCAGAACAGTGACTGCAGATCTGGGTGTAACTGGAGTACAATACATTAGGTAACAGCAGAACAGATACTGCAGCTCTGGGTGTAACTGTAGTACAATACATTAGGTAACAGCAGAACAGAGACTCCAGCTCTGGGTGTAACAGGAGTATAATACACTAGATGGTGGCCCGATTCTTTTGCATCGGGTATTCTAGAGTCTCTGTTAAAATAAAAAATAATGATATACTAACCTCCCGACGGCCCCCGGACTCTTTCTCTCCTCTCACTACGTTCCCGGCATCTTCCCATGCGATAGAATAGGGCCACCATCTAGTATGTTATAAGAGTATAAGAGATCACACAATTGCAGGTTTAAGTCCACTAAAGTAACTAAAAAATAATATGAAAAAGGTAAAAAAAAAAGTTTTCAATATTTTTTAAGAATATATAAAAGTTTATATCACTCCCTCAACCAATTAAAAATAAAGAAATTAAAAAATATACATTTTGGTATCGCAAAATGTCCCATCTATAAACATATAAAAGTAGTTAAACTGTATGTTAAAGTCTTAAAAAAAATATAGAATGCCAGGATTGCCATTTTTTGGTCCCTGCACTTCCTAAAAAATGTGCAATGAAAAGTTCTATGTACCCTAAAATGTGATTGATAAAAATGTCAGCTAAAAAACAATCCCTTACCCAACTCCATGGATAGAAAAATTAAAAAGTTACAGAAAATGATGCCACTTTTTTGGCATCTCCAAAAATACTGCTGAAAACAAAACTCAAAAATCAATGGCGGAAATGCATTTTTTTACCATTTCACCACACCATGGTTTTTTTCCCATGTTTTTCAGTACACTATTTGGTAACATAAATGGCATACTTCAAAACTACAACTTGTTTCGCAAAATTCTAGCCCTCATAAGTCTTGTGGAGAGAAAGATAAAAACTGGAAATGCAAAAACGAAAAGTTGCTCAGTCCTTAAAGCAGTTGTAAGGGACCGACACTGCTGATCCGACTGCTGCCACCAAATTGTCAGGGAGGCCTCGAAGATATTCCGTAGCTGCAAAGGTTGCAAACCTATTATTCAATTTTTCCTGGACAAGTGGATCAAAATTCACGGACAGACCAAAAGTTTTAAGGGCATTTGCTACGCTCCTCAATAAGTATCACACCCAACAGCCCACACCCCTCATTAACTATCACACCCCCAACTGACCCAAATAATACAAAATACTACAGATGATGAAAATTACATTCAGTATACAGGACAGTAGAAGGGGTACTGTGCAATACAGAGATTGTACTGTATGTGTACATAATGTATGTCAGACCTGAACAACTGCTTTTAATGATCAGGTGATCACTAATTGCAGCCTTCAGACTATTTGGTTCTCCTTATTATGCATGGATTGACACAACATTCAGATATGCCAAAATCAATAACACTGATCAGTTTCTATTATCTTAAGGCTGTGTGCCCACGTAGCGATTTTTAAGCATTTTTGGTGCGAAAACATTTAAAAATCTTGTACAGAACGCACCCCATGCATTCCTATGGCATTCCGCACATGCTGCGCTTTTTTCCGCGGCGGAATCGCATCGCGGAAAAAATTGCAGCATGGTCATTCTTTTGTGCGGAATCGCAAAGAATTGCCGCGATTCCGCACCCATAGGAATGCATGAGAATCGCTGACTTCCCGCATGTGGCTATGCCCACCATGCGGGAAGTTAAGCGTCTCATGTGCGGTTGGTACCCACGGTGTGGAGGAGAGGAGACTGTCCTCCAGGCCCTGGGTACCATACCCCTGTAAAAAAAAGAATAAAAAATCGGGGTATATTTACCTTCCGGCGTCACGCGCTGCATTCCCGGCCTAAGCATTCCCAGTAATGCCTTGCAGCAAGGTCCTGTGATGACGTAGTCTCGCGTGACTCTAGCGGTCTCGCGAGATCGCTATAGCAACGCGAGACCAACGTCATCACAGGTCTCGCAAGGCATTACTGGGAACGCTGTGACGCCGGACGGTAAATATACCCCGATTTTTTTATTTTTTTTAGCATTTTAACATTCTTTCTTTTACTATTGATGCTGCATAGGCGGCCTCAATAGTAAAAAGCTGGTCACGCTTGTCAAACACTATGTTTGACGAGTGTGACCAACCTGTGAATCACTTTCCAAGCGATGCTTCAGATCGCTTGGAAAGTGCTTGAATATCGCACGCGAAAATCGCGGCAAAATCGCGATCATAATCACGGTGAAATCGCGAGGAAAAAAACGCGCGATTTCTGGGAAGGAGCCCGGTTTTTAGTGTCCGGAATAAAACGCTACGTGAGCACATAGCCTAAAAGGGTTCTCCCGGAATGTGGTAAAAATGGACCTCGTCACATTTCAAACTGCAACCCATCCTTGTCACATGTCAGAATAGTTTGCAGACTGAAGAAACACATCTAGAGAAATGTGACAATTGTCAGAGGAGTAGCATGATGATCAAACAAATGTCACTCAGCCACTAAGCAGGGTTGTGACATCTCCTTGCTGAATGAGCACAGCGTTTTTTTCTCTAGCCTTAGTCCTTCTGCATGCTCAATCAGTCCCCATCTCCTGCTACAACGCCATCAGGCTGACTGAACAGAATGAATATACAAATATGCACAAAGGAGGATGAAGTAGAAGAACAAAAACCCTTATGCTTAGTCAGCAGGGTTTTTTTTCATGTCACAGCCCTGCTCTGCGGCTGAGTGAAGAATGCTTGTTCACAATATTGCTCCTCTGCCATTGAGACACTTGTTTAGTATTGTTTCTTCTGTTTGCAACCCATCCCCACTCATGACTAGGAAATATGAATTGAAATAGGTTTGGAATATATGACAAAAAAGGGCAATTTTTATCATATTTCCTGAGAACTCCTTTAAGATAATGTACACTAGTCAATTTTATTGCTTTGCCATATCTGAATTCTGTATCACACTATGCATAATAAGAGGGGTTTTTTTATGACTCTTCCATAAAGGCCATATCTGAGCAGGTATCTGAATAGTAGAACAATATACCACAACTCCAGACTCTGCTAAATGTTTCTGAAGGTCTTTTGCAGTCAAGTGGGGGTTCTGATTTGCCTCTCTAGCAGTCATACGAACAGCTCTCACTGAACTTTTGCTTGGTCCTTCAGATCTTATTTTAGTTTCCACTGTTCCTGTTCCTGCCATTTCTTAATCGCATTTTGAAATGAGGAACGGACAACTTAAAAACGCGTTGCTATCTTCTTATAGCCTTCTCCTGCTTTGTGGATCCCTACCATTTTTCATTTTCAGAGTGCTAGGCAACTGCTTAGAAGAACCCATGGCTGCTGTTTCTTGGCAAAAGGTTAGAGGAGGCTAGATTTTTATAAAGCTGTGAAATTTGCATCAACTGGCCTTTCCTAATTATGATAGTGAACAAGCCATAACCCTAATAGCCTAATTAAGGTCTGAAACATTGGTCAAAGAGATCTGAGCACACAAATCTCTAAGGGTGCCCAAACTTTTGCATCAACCCATTAAACTTTTAGTAATTTTTAAAATATAAAAAAATGACAAAATATAAATAACAATATAAAAAATGACTATATATATTTTTTTTCATAAAATACAAAATGAAACTTGTCATCTTTAACTTTAGGTCTTTTGGAGATCATTTTATCTTCAACTTGCTTAGGCCTCTTTCACACATCAGTTTTTCGCCGTCAGGCGCGATCCGGCTATTTTTACTAAAACCGGATCCGGCGAAATGCAATGTCGGATCCGGTTTTCCCCCATTGACTTGCATTAGCCCCGGATCGCGCCGGATGGCCATGCGGTTCGTCCGGTTTTGACCTGATCCGGCAATGTATCTCAATCCGGCGTCTGGAAAAAACAGCAACTGTAACGTTTTTTGCCTCCGGCAAAAAAGCCGGACCTTCCGGATCCGGTGCTTCCACCTTTTTCACACAATGAAAGTCTATGAGCGCCGCAATGCGCCGGATCTGATTTTTTTGGTCTGAGCATGCTTAGTAGCCCTGCCCACAGCAAACATATATAAAACCATGACAGTGGGACCCTCAGCCACGGCCAATATGCCAGCCAAAAGAGGAGCCAGCCGCAGGAGAAGGCAGGAGACTACTGCACCACCAGCACCACCCCAAATGGAGCCAAGCGACCATGCCGAACAAGCGGAAGGGAGTCCACCAGCACATGACAGACGGTAATTATCACATCCCCCATTCCTCCAAACTAGGGCCATTGAATATCAATATATTCATTGGCCCTTTGTTTCTCTTTATTCACCAGCAGAATCCGCCCTACAGAAGCAGCAGCAGCAGCAACAGGAGTGGAGTATGACCAGCAGCAGGAACCACATCTTCTTCTGAGAGCCCTCCCTCGCATTGTCAGCGTTTAATGGTAAGTTTTTATTTCCAAAATCCATCCTCTCTGGAATATATGTCTATTAATTGGCTTTTATGTCAAAACAGGAATCACAAGCTGAAGAGGATCTCCCAGAAGAAGAACGAAGGGGTGGACAGATACCTGGAGTGGGCTCACAATTGGTAAGTTTCTTGCATCAAGAAACACAACATCACACAGCCATCCCTGGACCAGAACTGCACTGCTAACTACAGACCTGTCTCTAACCTTCCCTTCATCTCTAAACTCCTGGAACGCCTGGTCCACTCCCGTCTAATCCGCTATCTCTCAGATAACTCTCTTCTCGACCCCTTACAATCTGGTTTCCGCTCTTTACACTCTACTGAAACTGCCCTCACTAAAGTCTCTAATGATTTAATAACAGCTAAATCGAAAGGTCATTGCTCCCTGCTGATTCTCCTGGATCTCTCTGCCGCATTTGACACTGTGGATCACCAGCTCCTCCTCACTATGCTCCGCTCTATAGGCCTCAAGGACACAGCCCTCTCCTGGTTCTCCTCCTACCTCTCTGACCGCTCCTTCACTGTATCTTTTTCCGGCTCCTCTTCCTCTTCTCGTCCCCTTACTATCGGGGTCCCGCAGGGCTCAGTCCTAGGCCCTCTCCTCTTCTCTTTATACACTGCCCCTATTGGACAAACAATCAGCAGATTTGGGTTCCAGTATCATCTCTATGCTGATGACACCCAATTATACACTTCTTCCCCTGACATCACTCCTACCCTAATTCAAAATACCAAGGATTGTCTGTCTGCTGTCTCTAGCATCATGTCCTCCCTCTATCTGAAACTAAATCTCTCTAAAACTGAACTTCTTGTGTTTCTCCCCTCTACTAACCTCACTCTACCTAACATCGAAATAACCCTGGAGGGTTCAACCATAACTCCCAAGCAGCATGCCCGCTGTCTTGGGGTCATATTCGACACTGAACTTTCCTTTACTCCGTACATCCGATCACTCAGTCGCTCTTGTCACCTGCATCTTAAAAACATCTCCAGAATCCGACCTTTTCTCACCTTTGAAACTGCTAAGACTCACTGTCGCTCTTATTCATTCTCGTCTGGACTACTGCAACTCTCTTCTGATCGGTCTCCCTCTTACCAAACTTTCTCCTCTCCAATCCATCTTGAATGCGGCAGCCAGGGTCATATTTCTGTCCAGCCACTTCACCGATGCCTCCATCTTGTGCCAGTCATTACACTGGCTACCTATTCGCTACAGGGTCCAGTATAAACTCATCTCTCTCACCCATAAAGCTCTCCACTGTTCTGCACCGCCTTATATCTCCTCTCTCATCTCTGTCTATCGCCCTACACGTGCCCTCCGTTCTACAAATGACCTAAGACTAACATCCCCCGTAATCCGAACCTCGCACCTCCGTCTCCAAGACTTCTCTCGTGCTGCTCCAGCTCTCTGGAATGCACTTCCCCAGACGATCAGACTGATACCTAGCCCTGACCTATTCAAGCGCGCTTTGAAAACCCATCTCTTCAAAGAAGCCTATCACATCAACTACTCAGCAAGCTAACTTTGCCCTGTTCCCTCCTTCCAAATATTATTCTGAATCTGCACCCTACTATTCATCTGTCTCCACACCCTTCATGCACATAACTGCACTTGATACTTGTCTATTGCACTTAAACACACGGGCTGATGACCGGATCATGCAGCTTTATATGAAAATCCCTATTATAATTGCCAGACCTGAATTAACAAGCATTTCTCACCTACTGTGTCCCCCCATTTCCTTGTAGATTGTAAGCTTGCGAGCAGGGACCTCACTCCTAATGTCATTGTTTGAATTGTCTTAACTTGTATTGAATTTATTGTCTGTACATGTCCCCGCTTAATTGTAAAGTGCTGCGGAATATGTTGGCGCTATATAAATAAAAATTATTATTATTATTATTATTATTATCACACTACACACAACACATAGAAATCAATGTAGCGCAGACATCACACAGCAAACAACACATATGCCTACATCCAAGCACATAATTTTATTTTTTCTTTTCTAGCCTTCCCAATCTGGTGCTCGGCCAAGAGTTCCTCGCAGTGCCTCAAAGGGTCGTCAGCGACAGCGACGCGGCTGTCACCAGCGTGTAAGTATAATATTTTTGCTTCGGTATTTTTTTCCCTTTTTATTTCATTTCTTAAGTGTGGAGGCTAATTTTTTTTTTCTCTTTTTCTTTAACAGCCTTCACAGCGTGCTCCCGACTCTGACGGTGAGGAGGGGGGGATTGATGTGGACCACCTCATCGATCTGGTCAGAGAAAGGGAGCCACTATGGAATATGGCCGACCGCCGCCATGCTGATCTTATTATTACCCGACGGCTCTGGGAGGAAATCTGTTCGCTCCTTGTGGACCGCTGGGAGGACCTCGATGCTCGGGCCCAGATTCAAGAGCGTAAGTATAGACAGTTCAGGTTGCTTGATGTAAACCAGGGTTTCCCGAACTCCAGTCCTCGTGGTCCCCATGGGTCATGTTTTCAGGATTTCCTTTTGAGCAACACTATGGAAATCCTGTAAACATGACCCATGGGGACCACGAGGACTGGATTTTGGGAAACACTGATGTTGTATACCAACCACTTTGTGCTTTCGCGTTTCAGGTGAGAGAATTGTGAAGCGGTAGCGGTCTGTGAAGAATCGTTTCAAGAAGGAGTTCAACAAAGACATGCGGGCCCCAAGTGGATCTGGAGGACGCAGGAGCAAGTACAAGTACGCACAAGCCCTGTCGTTCCTCCGGGCAACAATGGTCACCAGAAGGTAAATATGAAACATCCCATGTAAAAAAAATGTTGACATGTGTAATTTTTTTTCAGCCAGGGCCAATGCCATGTCACTATATTAATTGTATTTGTTTCTCTTTATTCCACAGCACGGTGACCAGCACTCAGGAGCCTGCACGGTTGGACCCTTCTGAGGCGATCCCTGAGGAGACCACCACCGAGGGACACTTCGACCACCCTGACCCATCAGCAGCTTCCCAGCCTTCCCTCACATTTGATCCATCTCTCCCATCCACCAGCGCAGGAGCATCGTGGCCACCTACATTACATGAATCCACTGGTGAGGAGATCGCTTTCCCTTTACCCCACCCTTCTGCCGCTGCCACCTCTAGTACACCTGCAGGTACTGGGCGGCAGCGGCAGAGGGGTCAGGAAAAGAGCTATGCGCCGGAGTTCTTGCATCTGAATGCATCTTTCCAGAACAGTCTCAAAGTCTAGTCAATCTCCGCAGGCTTTCAGCAGCCAATCTGGAGTTGAAGACACTTCTGCAAACCATGCATTCAGAAGCAAGATCTTCGCCAAACCACACCTTTTTCAGGTCTGTTGTGGAGCGCATGGAAACGCTCTCTCCTAGCCAGCAGATGCATGTAATGCATTCGTGCCACGATGCTCTACTGCAGGTTACCTCCCAACCTCCTCCTCCCACCACAGTAGTTCCTCCACCTGCACCACCTCCAGCCACTGTCCCTCCTCCCCCTCCTATTACATACCAGCCACCTCCCCAGTACCAGCCACCTCCCCAGTACCAGAAGCCTCCCCAGTACCAGCCATCTCCCCACTTCCAGCAACCTGCCCCGTACCAAACACCTTCCCCGTACCAAACTCCTTCACTGTACCACTTCTCAGCCACATCTGCTACTCCAGTCCCTGCTCAACCCTCCACTCCACCACCCACCACCTGTTCTGCCTCCCACATGTCCACCCATTCTATTGTTTTTTCCACACCTTCACCTCTAATTGTTCCTTCCCCACCACGATCCCAGTCCTCTCTCCACACTCCCAGTGTTGAAGTGTCCCGCAGCCCCTTCAGCAGTATTTCCACCCCACACTACACAAATTTATAAATGTGTGTTTTAAAATAAAAATGACCAATTTTCTAGTTTGAAAGCTTTATTAAAACAGTTTATTGAAATTTCCAAACAGTTTATGAAAAAAAATTTTTTTCAATAAAAGTTAAATTATTGTTTTACAATGGTTGTCTGTGATTTTTTTTCTGCGACGAAATACGCGTATGGTATAACAAAAGGTAAAATACAGGGTAGAGATAAGGTAAAAAGGTATACAAAACCTGGTACATAACTGTGGGTAAAAGGTTAAGAAATTTTACCTTTTGGCTACAGTTGTGTACCTGGTTGTGTTTTAGGCAAAGTATTAAAGCTTTTCCAAAAAGTTATGTATCTTGTTGGGGATTTCCTATCAATGTACACAACTTTTGTGAAAAGGTGAAATACTTAGCCTAAAACACAACCAGGTACACAACTGTGGACAAAAGGTAAAAATTGTTAAAACAATGACAAGATAGACAACTTTTGGTTGGCAAAGGTATACTGTTGGTACAGAAGGTACACAACTTTGGTTAAGGGCAGAAAGTTATCAAGCTCTGTCATCCTGCCAGTCTATTCTTCCTTGAGGTGCAAAATTGTCCCTCATTCGTGAAACCGTCACAGAACTTCTATTGGTAATGTTCTGGTAATCTTGCAAGGTGGTTTCTTCAGAGGTGTCCTCAATGGAAATGGGTTCCTTGCACACACCAAAATTGTGCAGGACCACGCAAGCTTTGATCACCTCGTCCACAGTTTCAGTCTTGAGGTTGATCGCAGTCAATAGGACATGCCATTTGGCTGTCAGAATACCAAAGGCGCATACCACCATTCTTCTTGCTCTTGTGAGGCGGTAATTAAAAATGCGTTTTGTTCTTGTCAACCCTCTGCTACAGTAGGGTTTCAAAAGGTGTTCTGACAGCTGGAAGGCTTCATCCCCTACACAGACAAAAGGCATAGGTGGGCCAGATGTTTGCGGCAGCGGTCTAGGGGGTGGAAACTGGAAGGTGTTTCCATAAAGTCTACGACCCATGGCTAACAGTTTGAAAACTTGAGAGTCATTAGAGCGGCCATAGGCCCCTATATCAACAGCAATAAATTTGTATTCCGCATCAGCGATGGCCATGAGGACAATGGAAAAATATTTCTTGTAATTGAAATATTCCGATCCAGATCCTGCTGGCTTTACAATGCGGATATGTTTCCCGTCCACAGCGCCCAAGCAATTCGGAAACTGACATATCTGTAGAAACTTGTCAACAATTTCAATCCACCTCTCTGTTGTGGGCTCTGGTAAAAACTCATCAACTAAAGAGTCCCACACTGCACGGCATGTGTACTTCACAATTCCAGATATGGTGGAAATCCCAAGTCTGTACTGAAAATGGAGTAACGAAAGGGATTCTCCAGTTGCAAGAAATCTGGGGGGGAATCAAAAAAAAAAATTAGTTGAAAATCAGAGCATTACATACCAAAACTCAGCTCTAACTTGGAGATACAAACTACCACCAACAACATTCCAGTGAAAGTGTGCTCTGAAGCGAGAAGATCCAATAAATGTGTCTTACCTTAAAGTCACCATCAGATGCTCTGCGGGTGAAACGGAGAAGCGGCAATAGGTGTCCGATCTTCTTATGAGGTGTGCAATGCGCTCCACCAAGTAATCAAAGTTCTCCATTTTCATCCGAACATATGCAAAAAATTTCTCTGGGTTTCGTCTAAGGTCCATGCACAGTGTAGAATAGACCCCTCGCGTCATTCTCTTGGCTGTGATGCGGTGGATCCACAAACGGCGTCGACGTCGCTGATGCATGATGTGCTGCTGTCTCTCTCTCTCCTTCTCCAGAACAATCACCCTCAAACGATTCGCCTCCGCTGTAAAATCCACCAAATTCTTCAAAATATTTCCAATCACAACATCCATCTTTGCCAGTCACTTGCTCTTCTCTCCAACCTGCACTTTCTCCTCTAAAACCTGTCAAAGATGGGCTGTAGGAACACGGTATATATAGGTTTTCAGTAGCCAATCCCGTTTGGAAGCCTTGGGGGCGTTTTTAAAAACCGGATCTGTCGTAATCCGTCGAAAAACGGATGAGACGGATCCGGTTTTTGGTCGGATGCGTAAGATGGATCCATCACAAAACCGGATCCGTCACATCCGGTTTTACATAACATTTGCCGGATCCGGCGCTCCGACGTGACGCCGGATCACGCCTGACGGCGAAAAACTGATGTGTTAAAGTAGCCTTAACTGTTAACAAAAACAGTAATTTTGACCAGAGGCGCCCAAACTTTTACATGCCACAGTAGATAGAAGTGTAGTGTATCAATAAAGTGAATAAGTTACTCTGGCCTCTGAATCATACTTGCCTGAGAGTAATCAAGGACCACAAAGATCAGAAACGCATTGCCTTATCTTTTTATGGTTTCCTTCTATGCCTAATGGAGTACTGCTGTGTGAACTGTTGTTGATTTTACCTTTATAGGAATAAAAACCTTTTTATGGAGGAATCGAGGGCTGGTCTCTTCCTGAATATGGGTATATAGGTATATTTCGATACGGTCACCACCAACCTCCGCAAGAACCAAAGAAAAACTAACTGCCATCACCAATCGTTTTTTACAGTCCAATTGGATGCCTGTTACTGGTAATGTTGAGCCTCATGAGACTACACAGGCGCGGTTTATAAAGTAAGGCTACTTTCACACATCCGTTTTTTTAAATCTGGCATGATGCGGCGAAATTTGTGTAAACCGGATCCGGAATTGGTTCCGGTTTTTTCACATAAAATATAATGATCGCCGCATCATGCCGGATGGACATGCGGCGCCTCCGGGTTTTGCCGGATACGGCAAACATGCGCCGTCCGGCGTCTGCAAAAAACGTTGGCTGCAACGTTTTTTTGCAGCGCCGGACCGGCTTTTTCAACTGCGCATGCCCGGGCACTATGAGTTTTAACCCCACAAGTGCCCGGGGCGCATCTCTCTCTCTCTCTCCCCCTCCCCTTCTCTCTCTCTCTCTCCATACGCTCCATACCTTTCTTTGGCTGGCTCTCTCGTCCCCCTCTGTCTCTCTGGCTGCTCTCTCGTCCCCCGCTGTCTCTCTGGCTGCTCTCTCGTCCCCCGCTCTCTCTTCGGCTGTTCTCTGGTCCCCCGCTCTCTCTTCGGCTGCTCTCTCGTCCCCCGCTGTCTCTTCGGCTGCTCTCTTGTCCCCCGCTGTCTCTCTGGCTGCTCTCTCGCCTCCCGATCTCTCTCCGGCTGGCTCTCTCGACCCCCGGTGCTGCGGCTCCTTTAAATGTCCTCCAAGCCGCATCAGGGGCCGCATGTACATCCGGTGTCACCGCTGCAGGCCGGATCCGGCGGCCCAGCTATTCGCCGCAGGCCGCCGGACCCCTGACACCGGATGTCTGAAAGAGGCCTAAGAGGAACGAAGTTATTTAATTTTATACACTTAATCCAACAATTAGGAAGTGCTTTTAAAAATAATCAAAAGATGTTACAAAGGGGACAAGACAATACAATATATACAGTCACATAAACGTAAAAGGGTTAAACAAAAGAAAGTTACTAGACTTGATGTCATAGCAATTGTACTAGACCTTGTGAAGGGGAGCACTCTGATTAGGACATGGCACAGTTCTACCGAACACTGTATCTTTCAGTACTTAATAATGGTTCTAAGTCAGAACCTGCTTTTACCAGGTACCAGCCACAGCCACCAACCTCCCCTGGTGACCTCAGATGGGGGCTGGTAAATGAGAAGCAGAATCAGGTACAGTTGTGGCCAAAAGTATTGACACCCCTGCAATTCTATCAGATAATGCTCAGTTTCTTCCTGAAAATGATTGCAAACACAAATTCTTTGGTATTATTATCTTCATTTAATTTGACATAAATGAAAAAACACAAAAAGAATTGTCCTAAAGCCAAATTGGATATAATTCCACACCAAACATAAAAAAGAGGGTGGACAAAAGTATTGGCACTGTTTGAAAAATCATGTGATGCTTCTCTAATTTGTGTAATTAACAGCACCTGTAACTTACCTGTGGCACCTAACAGGTGTTGGCAATAACGAAATCACACTTGCAGCCAGTTGACATGGATTAAAGTTGACTCAACCTCTGTCCTGTGTCCTTGTGTGTACCACATTGAGCATAGAGAAAAGAAGGAAGACCAAAGAACTGTCTGAGGACTTGAGAAACCAAATTGTGAGGAAGCATGAGCAATCTCAAGGCTACAAGTCCATCTCCAAAGACCTGAATGTTCCTGTGTCTACCGTGCGCAGTGTCATCAAGAAGTTTAAAGCCCATGGCACTGTGGCTAACCTCCCTAGATGTGGACAGAAAAGAAAAATTGACAAGAGATTTCAACGCAATATTGTGCGGATGTTGGATAAAGAACCTCGACTAACATCCAAACAAGTTCAAGCTGCCCTGCAGTCCGAGGGTACAACAGTGTCAACCCGTACTATCCGTCGGCGTCTGAATGAAAAGGGACTGTATGATCGGAGACCCAGGAAGACCCCACTTCTTACCCCGAGACATAAAAAAGCCAGGCTGGAATTTGCCAAAACTTACCTGAAAAAGCCTAAAATGTTTTGGAAGAATGTTCTCTGGTCAGATGAGACAAAAGTAGAGCTTTTTGGGCAAAGGCATCAACATAGAGTTTACAGGAGAAAAAAAGAGGCATTCAAAGAAAAGAACACGGTCCCTACAGTCAAACATGGCGGAGGTTCCCTGATGTTTTGGGGTTGCTTTGCTGCCTCTGACACTGGACTGCTTGACCGTGTGTATGGCATTATGAAGTCTGAAGACTACCAACAAATTTTGCAGCATAATGTAGGGCCCAGTGTGAGAAAGCTGGGTCTCCCTCAGAGGTCATGGGTCATCCAGCAGGACAATGACCCAAAACACACTTCAAAAAGCACTAGAAAATGGTTTGAGAGAAAGCACTGGAGACTTCTAAGGTGGCCAGCAGTGAGTCCAAACCTGAATCCCACAGAACACCTGTGGAGAGATCTAAAAATGGCAGTTTGGAGAAGGCACCCTTCTAATATCAGGGACCTGGAGCAGTTTGCCAAAGAAGAATGGTCTAAGATTCCAGCAGAGCATTGTAAGAAACTCATTGATGGTTACCGGAAGTGGTTGGTCACAGTTATTTTGGCTAAAGGTTGTGCAACCAAGTATTAGGCTAAGGGTGCCAATACTTTTGTCTGGCCCATTTTTGGAATTTTGTGTGAAATGATCAATGTTTTGCTTTTTGCTTCATTCTCTTTTGTGTTTTTTCATTTAAGACAAATTAAATGAAGATAATAATACCAAAGAATTTGTGATTGCAATCATTTTCAGGAAGAAACTGAGTATTATCTGACAGAATTGCAGGGGTGTCAATACTTTTGGCCACAACTGTACCAAAAATGATGCGATCCCTAACCTTAAGGATATCTGCCCCCCTGGAGGTCCCAGGCTAGAGATATTAATAACATATTTCTTAGCATGATTTTTGCATTCTATACATATAAGACATGGCATATACAATTGTATCCATTTGGCTGGTATTAATTCTGGGCTAGCAGGTAGGCCTCATGGCAATGCAAGTTAATGCATTTCATTCTGCACATCTGAAAATATATCTCCCATATCTCTAGAACCTCCACCTGTCACAAAAAATCTAATATTCATATCTGGTACATGGTTCTGATGCGTCTGAGTCATTGCTCTGAGTGGCTCTTTGAAGTCAGGAAGAACCTAATTACACAGTGTCACCATTCCAGCCCGTTGATTACTATTCATACTGACCACTTCACAGGATGTGGCTGCATCACAGAGGGGGTCGTAGAGCAATTGGGAGGAAAAGAGTGTTTGTTCTTCTTTTCCATGGCTCCGATTTACAATTCATAGTGAGGACATACGCCTATGGTTGATATGAGGGTGACAGGGGTGGTCTGAAACTAAGCACACTGGCGTATAGGCTATAGCATCCGATGTGAGAGCATCTGATGCGATATGCTAATGACCCTGGGCTCCTGCTCTGCTCGTGCGGGAGTCGAGTATCAGTTCACTGTGCTTCTCTTGCATGACAGAATTGCAGCACAGTCCGGAGGAGATGGAGAAAGTAATTTCTCCATCTCCTCCATTGCCTGACTTGGCGTATATCGCACTGCATTGGGATGACGTCCGAGTGCAGTCCAATTTGCCACATGCAGCCATAAACTTGTAGGGGTGAGTGTAATCCGAGTCTTCATGCAAATTGTTCTCCTAAGCCGAATTGCCAATCTGAGCTGCCCTATAGTATAACACTGGGTCGAGTGCTATATGATGTTTTATCGCCTAGCACTCGGCCTAACACTGGTTTGATCCTATATTTCTAGTTAAAGGGAATCTGTCACTACCTTTTTCGGATATCATGTAAAAACATCATTCAATTCAGTGTCTACTATGCATTATAACAGTACTTTTGATACCCCTTGACTCCCCACCTTTGATCAATAAATACTGTTTATATTCCTCCCGTGTATGTAAATCTGCTCAGTCCAGTCCGATGGGTGGGGCTTATTGTCCGTCTCGCCCTCCTCCTGTCTTGCTTTATGCATTTCTTTCTTGTAATTCCTGTGTTCACGTACTGTTACCGCACGTGTGCAATCAAACGGCCTTTTGCACGCGCACAGTGGGCAAAGCATAAAATCAGCATTGCGCATGCGCCGGCATACGCCATTATGTTCTATGGCCTGGAAGTATTGCGATGCAAATTGTATGTTCCCTCACGCATCGCAATACTCCGGGCCATAGGACGTAATGGCGTATGCCGGCGCATGCGCAATACTGATTTTATGCTTTGCCCACTGTTGGGCAAAGTATACTGCGCACGTGTGAAAGGCCATTTGATTGTGCACGCGCGGTAACAGTACGCGAGCGCAGGAATTACAAGAAAAATGTGTAAAGCAGGACAGGAGGGGAGGAAAGACGGACAATAAGCCCCGCCCATCGGACCGGACCGAGCAGATTTACATACACGGGAGGAATATAAACGTTATTTATTGATGAAAGGTGAGGAGCCAAGGGTATCAAAAGTACTGTTATAATGCGTAGGTGACACTGAATTGAAAGATATTTTTACATGATATGCCAGAAAAGTGGTGACAGATTCCCTTTAATGTAATAATCTAATTGTTTTTCCAAGATACTTTCATGAAAAAGTCCCTATTGTTCCCTCTTCTATGTACCTGCTTTAGTTTTTCCTAACCTCCTGATTGCTGACATTTGACCTCCACTGCATGCTGTGCTACTCAAATGAGACGTCATCAGGGGGCAGAGGCTGCATCAGTGCCACAACCTCCGTCCCCACCCTGAAACCAAGCACCATCATTGATGCCTGTGATTGTACCTGCTAGTTGTCAATTCCAACTTATGCCCAGCAGAATCTTGTCATTGTGTGATATTACTTTCAATGCTCAGTGACAGTGTGCTCCCTCGCCGGCTCTGATGAGAAGTTACAAGCCAGCAAGAGAGCACACTGTCAGGATGCATTGCAAGAAGATAGCACAACCAGCAGGAAAAGCAGAGGCCAGCCCCGCCTCCAAGAGTGCTGTCTGTTTCTGGGGCGGAGTTGGTCTCACCTTACAATGCTCCCTGACAGTGCGCTCTTGCTGTCATTAGAGCTGAGGAGGGAGTGCACTGTCACTTTGCATTGCACAGTGACAAGATCCTACAAAGCAAATATTGAAATTGCCGATGGCACATGCTCAGAAGAGCAGCCAGCACCTGAAACAGACGTCACTGATGACGATTTGGTTGACGGTGGGACAGAGGTGTCATTAGTGACCGCAGCCTCTGACCCCGGATGACCTCTCATTTCAGTATCCCAGCATGCACTGGGGAGTCTCCAACGAAGGAAGGAAGGTAAAATAAAGCAGTTACATAGTGTAGCGAGAGAACGTTTGTATCACAGGTATCAGGAGAAGTGTACAGTGTACGAACACTACATGGCGCTAAGAGTCTAATAAAATAATCCGTGTGCTGTACGTATAGCTATAGGGACGTGTGTGTGTGTGTCTGGTGCGGGCAATAGGCGCATGCGCAGCAGATCCATCCGCCTGAGCGTCATTCGAGCGAGCACATCACAAGCCCCGTGCAGCACTGCCACTGATTACCAGCACATCCTCCCGCCCTCCTGAGCCGAAGCCACGCCCGTCTGTGCATCTCAGGTCACGTGAGCGGCGAGGACGCTGTGGAGGGAAAACGCGCGGTGTCACCGCCTGATCACGTGGCCTTTGTTGCCGTGGTGAAGCTCCGAGAGGATGAATGTATGTCTCTGCGCTGTAGGCTGCACGTGTGTGGTTGTGTGGACGTGGTCACATGATGTCCTTGTGTTCATGTTTTAGGCGCCTGCACACAGGTACACGTATACGCCGCTGGACAAGCTGGTGGAGGGCACGGTGGCCAATGTGTACGGCGTTGTGACGTTTTTTAAACTTCCATATCGTAGTAAAGGGACAGGTACGTACAATACCGCTGTGTGGTAGGAGTGAGGAGGACGGGAGGTCAGCGCCGAGCGAAGACCCGCCCAAATGCCTTGGCCACGCCCATAAGGTCCTGTCAGGCCCCATGTGTGCGCATTGCACAGTGTCCTAGCTGTTCCTGAGGGTGGTCACTGGTCACAGCAGCTCTTGGGGGTAGTAGTCACACTAGTGACGGGCAGTCCGGCTCTTTTTGGCTAAAAAAAAAAATGGCTCTTGCAGACAGTGCTACTTTTCCCACTTTTATCACTCCAGTCCCTTTACTCTAAAACCTGGGCCTCGTTATACAGGTGTCTGGTGAAGGCTTTTTAGCCATTTACTCAGATTGTAAGCTCCTGGGAACAGGCCCTCCCTCCTAGTCTGTGTTGCTGACTTGTGTTATTTTGCAACATCTATTATTTGTTCATGTGGTTTGTACATTAGTCAGTGCTGTGACATCTGCCTGCGCTGGAGAACATTCTTATTCTAAAGGTACTGTCACACTAAGCGATATCGCTAGCAATATCACTATAACTTGTGATATCGCTATGTCTGATACTTACCTACGACCGGCTCCCCCGCTGGTTATCGTTGATCGTGCGAGAACGTCCTGGACCACTTCTCGTCGTCAGCTTCCTGCGGCGCTTCCTGTGGAGAGACGAGCGTGGGGCCGGGCGGGAGGACGCAGGATCGCCTGGTGTGACAGGTAAGTAGCGACCCCCGTCCCCTGCGATGTCGCTGGTGAGATCTGCCTGTGTGGCAGCTCACTAGCGACCACTTAGCGATGTACCAGCCATCCTGACTGCGTCATATCGCTGGTACATCGCTAAGTGTGACAGTACCTTTAGGCCGGGATCACACATGCGAGAATCTCGCACATCAATACCCGGCACTGGCACTCGGGAGCGGAGCATGCGGCTGCATGTATTTCTGTGCTGCTGCATGCTCCACCCCTGAGTGCCCTCGGCAGTGCCGGGTACTGAGACTCGGCCGAGTTTCTTGCTTGTGTGATCCCGGCCTTATAAGTAAATCCTTGGAGACATGTTCCAGGCACTTACAGAGTGAGGCCTGTGGTCAGATACAACGTATAAAAATACGGTCCGTATTTTTCGGTTGTAATACGCAGTAATGTTCCCTGAACAGTGATCTGTATGTTGTCCGTTGGCAAGGTTAGGATGCGATTTTTGCGCATGTAAGCATCCGAATGACATCCGTATGCTGAGAATTTCTTGCCGGCTTGCAAAATGGACATATAATGGATCTCAATGACAGGTTAAGGCTGTGTGCCCACGATGCGATTTTTAAGCGTTTTTGCCGCGATTTTCGGCGCAAAAGCGTTTAAAAATCGTGTACAGAACGCACCCCATGCATTCCTATGGCATTCCGCACATGCTGTGCTAATGCTGCGCTTTTTTCCGCGGCGGAAACGCATCGCGGAAAAAAATCGCGGCATGATTATTCTTTTGTGCGGAATCGCAAAGAATTGCCGCGACTCCGCACCCATAGGAATGCATGAGAATCGCTTACTTCCCGCATGTGGCTATGCTCACCATGCGGGAAGTTAAGCGTCTCATGTGCGGTTGGTATCCACGGTGTGGAGGAGAGGAGACTGTCCTCCAGGTCCTGGGTGCCATACCCCTGTAAAAAAAAAAAGAATAAGAAATCGGGGTATATTTACATTCTGACGTCCCGCGCTGCATTCCCGGCCTAAGCATTCCCAGTAATGCCTTGCGGCAAGGTCCTGTGATGACGTAGTCTCGCGTGACTCTGCAAGATGCGCCAATTCCGGCACTTACCCACTGTAGCGGTGGCATATGGGGTAATAAGGGGTTAATGTCACCTTGCTATTATAAGGTGAGATTAAGACTGGTTAATAATGGAGAGGTGTCAATAAGATACCTATCAATTATTAATCCACTAGTCTGAAAAGGTTAAAACACAGACATTAAGACTAAAGACTTCTAATGAAATAAACACACGTTCATCCCACATCTCCTGTCGTTAATAAGTGACAGCAGGTGTCGGATGATGGGGGTAAGGCTATGTGCACACGTCCGGAATTCCTGCGGATTTTATGCATTTTTGCCGTGTTTTTTCGCCACAAAAATGCTGCAAAAGCGCATAAAATAAGCAACCCATTGTATTCAATGGCATTCTGCACATGCTGTGTAATGAGTATTTTTCGCGGCGGAATCACATTGCGGAAAAATACGCAGCATGCTCATTCTTTTTGCGGAATCGCTGGAATTCCGCACACATAGGAATGCATTGTTCCATTTACTTTCCGCATGTGGCTATGTCCACCATGCGCAAAGTAAGCGGAAAATGTGCGGATGGTACCCAGGGTCTGGAGGAGATTCTCACGAGACCGCTACGTCATCAAAGGTCATTGTCGCAAGGCATCGCTGGGATCGGGACTTGCCGGGAGCATCGTTGAGGTCTGGGGACGCTGCATGGGACGCGCGGAAGGTGAGAATAACACTATTTTTTTTATTATTTTAAACTTTATATCTTTTTACTACTGATGCTGCAGAGGAAGCCTCAATAGTAAAAAGTTGGTCACACTAGTCAAACACTATGTTTGACAAGTGTGACCAACCTGTCAGTCAGTTTTCCAAGCGATGCTATAGTTCGCTTGGAAAACGCTGGTATTCTGCAAGCTAATTACGCTTGCAAAACGCTAGTTTTTCGCGGGAAATATGCAGGAATTACGCATGCGGATTTCTCGCGTATTTTCTGCTGCAGGGAGTTGCGCGGCAATTCCACAACGAGTGCATATAGCCCAATACTCCCAAAAGCCACTACCTGCTGTTGTTTGGACTTTAATATACCGCTCATCATTCTCCTCTGCTCGCCGAGGAGAATCATAAGGATTCCATCATCCACAATTGGACATTGAATAGTGCTGCAAAACACAATTCAGGATAATATAATTATTATTTATTATTACATATCTATTATAAGGCAGTATTCAGGTAAAAGGAGAAATGGAAAAAGTGCAAAAAGGAATGAATACCAAAAGAAGAAATGAGAAAAAAATACCTGTGTGGCTCTTAATATAAGGGTTCTGAGAAAAGAGAGGGGAGAAAAAAAGGAATGATATGAGAAATAAATTAAAATAAATATGTATACATACAGTGGGGCAAAAAAGTATTTAGTCAGTCAGCAATAGTACAAGTTCCACCACTTAAAAAGATGAGGCGTCTGTAATTTACATCATAGGTAGACCTCAACTATGGGAGACAAACTGAGAAAAAAAAATCCAGAAAATCACATTGTCTGTTTTTTTTTTTTCATTTTATTTGCATATTATGGTGGAAAATAAGTATTTGGTCAGAAACAAAATTTCATCTCAATACTTTGTGATATATCCTTTGTTGGCAATGACAGAGGTCAAACGTTTTCTGTAAGTCTTCACAAGGTTGCCACACACTGTTGTTGGTATGTTGGCCCATTCCTCCATGCAGATCTCCTCTAGAGCAGTGATGTTTTTGGCTTTTCGCTTGGCAACACGGACTTTCAACTCCCTCCAAAGGTTTTCTATAGGGTTGAGATCTGGAGACTGGCTAGGCCACTCCAGGACCTTGAAATGCTTCTTACGAAGCCACTCCTTCGTTGCCCTGGCGGTGTGCTTTGGATCATTGTCATGTTGAAAGACCCAGCCACGTTTCATCTTCAATGCCCTTGCTGATGGAAGGAGGTTTGCACTCAAAATCTCACGATACATGGCCCCATTCACTCTTTCATGTACCCGGATCAGTGGTCCTGGCCCCTTTGCAAAGAAACAGCCCCAAAGCATGATGTTTCCACCACCATGCTTTACAGTAGGTATGGCGTTTGATGGATGCAACTCAGTATTCTTTTCCTCCAAACACGACAAGTTGTGTTTCTACCAAACTGTTCCAGTTTGGTTTCATCAGACCATAGGACATTCTCCCAAAACTCCTCTGGATCATCCAAATGCTCTCTAGCAAACTTCAGACGGGCCCGGACATGTACAGGCTTAAGCAGTGGGACACGTCTGGCACTGCAGGACCTGAGTCCATGGTGGCGTAGTGTGTTACTTATGGTAGGCCTTGTTACATTGGTCCCAGCTCTCTGCAGTTCATTCACTAGGTCCCCCCGTGTGGTTCTGGGATTTTTGCTCACCGTTCTTGTGATCATTCTGACCCCACGGGGTGGGATTTTGCGTGGAGCACCAGATCGAGGGAGATTATCAGTGGTCTTGTATGTCTTCCATTTTCTAATTATTGCTCCCACAGTTGATTTCTTCACTCCAAGCTGGTTGGCTATTGCAGATTCAGTCTTCCCAGCCTGGTGCAGGGCTACAATTTTGTTTCTGGTGTCCTTTGACAGCTCTTTGGTCTTCACCATAGTGGAGTTTGGAGTCAGACTGTTTGAGAGTGTGCACAGGTGTCTTTTTATACTGATAACAAGTTTAAACAGGTGCCATTACTACAGGTAATGAGTGGAGGAAAGAGGAGACTCTTAAAGAAGAAGTTACAGGTCTGTGAGAGCCAGAAATCTTGATTGCTGGTTTCTGACCAAATACTTATTTTCCACCATAATATGCAAATAAAATGGAAAAAAAAAAAACAGACAATGTGATTTTCTGGATTTTTTTTTCTCAGTTTGTCTCCCATAGTTGAGGTCTACCTATGATGTAAATTACAGACGCCTCTCATCTTTTTAAGTGGTGGAACTTGCACTATTGCTGACTGACTAAATACTTTTTTTCCCCACTGTATACTTGTCAAGCTTGATATGAAACCAGATAAAAGTACTGACCTGATGGTGAGAAAATGGGAGCATCAGGATCCAAGCCGCTGTGTGCAGTGCAAGTGTACAACCCCTGGCAAAAATTAAATCACCGGTGTTATGAATGGGTCACCGAGGAGGATGGCAGGAACAGGCTAAGCCACCAGAAGACCAGAGAGGTTGGTAACTAAGTGGATTGCAGACCCCTGATCCTATCCACACAACTAGCAGTAGCTGTGGAGCGTTCCTACGATGCCCTAGACGCTTCGTCACAGCCGGAGGACTACCTAAGCCTAAAGACAGATGAAATCTAAACTGCCCCGGAGCAGATCCCCAAAGGAATAGACAGCCCCCAAACATATATTGTCGGTGAGACAAGATGAGACATAAACACAGGCAGAGACCAGACTGAGCAAACGGTGGGGCCCAAGCTGTCTAGACAGGACAGAATAGATACTGTCTGCAATCATGCACTAAACCCTGAAAAAGTCCAACACTTCTGATACACAAAAAACCTGAGATCACACAACCTCACCCCCGCTAGATCAGCGCTCTGGTATAAACTGGCAGCAAAGCAAAAAGATACTAACTTAACAGGGGACTGAACAAGCTGCAACATATGAAACAGGGCCCAGCAGGGAGCAAGCTAAACCCTAGCAGCAAAACAAAGCAAAAAAAAAGACACAACCAGATTAGATGCAAAGGATTAGCAAAAGAATCAGCTGAGCCATGCAGATCAGGCAGGGGACAAAAGAACTCCAAATGCACATAGAGGAAATCACCAGCAACCTCCAAGAGCAGCCAGCTCAATTATATGCTCCCAGCCAGTAATCCCAGGTTCCCAATTATTGACAGGTGGAGAACTTCTATCCACCTGGCCAGCTCCACTACTCTCAGCAACCAGCAGAGGGAGTGGAGGGAGATTCGGCTCAGAATTTCGAACAAGAGAATTCACAACACACCGGCCTGGGAGGATGTTCATTCTGTTGTTTAATTTTGTAGAAAAAAGCAGATCGCAGACATGTCACAAAACTAAAGTCATTTCAAATGACAACTTTCTGGCTTTAAGAAACACTAAAAGAAATCAAGAAAAAAAAATGGTAGTCAGTAACGGTTACTTTTTTAAACCAAGCATAGGGAAAACATTATGGAATCACTCAATTCTGAGGAAGAAATTATTGAATCACCCTGTAAATTTTCATTCCCAAGACTAAACCTGTATCATATTAGATCTGCACGTTAGTCTGCATCTAAAAATGAGTGAGCACACCTTGGAGAGCTGTTGCACCTAGTGGGCTGACATGAATCATGGCTCCAACGCGAGAGATGTCAATAGAAACAAAGGAGAGGATTATCAATCTCTTAAAAGAAGGTAAAAGACCAAATGCAAACAACATGGGAAGGTTGTTAACAGGGCTGTGGAGTCAGTAAGCCACAGTTGCGACTCCGACTCCTGGATTTTATCAGGCTCCGACTCCGGTTCCGACTCCGACTCCTTCATAAATGGCCAATTCATAACAACAAACTTACTGTTGTAAAATATTAAACATCGTGCTTATTCAGTTTCTCACCATCATATAAGTAATCAGACCACTTAGAGCAAAAACTACATTTATTATAATACAATTAGAATATAGAAAATAACTTTTATAAACTGTAAGTAAATATGCAATAAACACTTTTATGCAGTTAATAAGAAGAAATCTATAAATTTGTCCTCAGAAAAAGTATTGCCTCTGTCAGATCCTCCTTCATGGATGCCCTCAAATCTGATCTAATTATTTTGAGAGCAGAGAACAACCTCTCTACACTAACTTGTGTTGGTGGCAAAGCAGTAACCACTCGGGCAACATCTCTGACAATTTCAGGATACAGAGGAATCGCTTGTTGCACTGTTATTTTTGATGAACGGTCAAATTTCTTTTAGTGCACATGAAAAATTCTGCTGAAATGTACTGGCTGTGTTCCTTGATGTGGATGACTCTTCTTCTATGCGGGAACGCTTTGCACGGTCCTTGTGATCCAAATATTTTTCGAAATTAAATTCTTCATCAGTTGATGATGAGGGTGAAGATGTGGCAGGACGACCAAATTCTTCTTGTTCCTCCTGACTGTTCTGCAACCCTTTCATCCTTACTGCTATTTCAAAAAGAGCTTCTTTTCCTTTACTTAGCTGTTGATCATCTAGAAGAATCCGATGCATTGGGTCTACATAAACAGCTGCCAAAAGAATGTTATTTTGTAATAGTAGCTCCTCTCTCCGTTTCATTGATGTAGCAATGCCACTTGCAATTAACCCTCCTCTTTGGGACAGGCGAAACATCAGGTTCTTCCACTCCTTTAAGAAAATACCTGGAGTTAAGTCCTCTGCTTGTAATTTTTTAGTCACTGTAAATGGGTGCTCTAGCAATTTTTCCAGCTCAGTCACCTGATTCTACTGACTTTCATTTAGCGTCAGTTGAGGGTTAGCCATGTCTACAAGAAAGGTTTTCAGTTCAACCAAGCGCTGAATCATTAAGTAAGTACTGCCCCATCGTGTGGCTTGATCAATAATTGCCCCTTTTCCAGCACGTCTCTTCAAAATTGACTTTAGGGGTTCTGGCAACAGTAGCCAATTTTCTCACCTTGCCAATCAGTGCAGCAGCATGTCCTTCTTGCAGACTGTCTTATAGCCAGCTATAGCGTATGCACAACATAGCGCATGTGATGAACGAAAGAACATATTGACACAGTTTCAACAAGATCTAAACTATCATGTTGCTGTTCATCTGAAGCAACTTCAGTTTGCTCCTCAGTTACAATACTGTGTTCCTCTATTTCAAACATTTCTGTGTCTGTGGACCCAGAATGTTCTTCTAGCTGCTGGTCACCATCATTACTCTCATTCATTAGCTTAATAGTACTTATATTTGAAGCATTGTCAGTTACGACAGAAAGAACTTGCTCTTTTTTAAGTTCATAGTCTTGCAGAACCTTTTCCACCAAGACCTGGAGAAACTCACTGGTGTGATGAGCTTTGGTGTCTTTTACTGCCAATGTCTTGGTAACTATTTCATTTTTGTCACAAACAAATCGGACATTGATGGCAAAATAGTTCACTCTGTGACGTGTGCAGGCATCCATTTTAAGAAACAGAAAGCGTCCCTTGAGAGTTTTTTTTAAGTTCTTCCTTTTGTTTAAAAGCTTCTTCGATTACTAATTTTCTAATACTCTCTCTCTCCAGAGAAACACCAAGCTTGCGGGCCATTTCCCCATTCAGACACATAAAAGCTGGTCGTGAAAATAATGAAATAGGCACACTATCCTTTACAACAAGCTCTATGATCTGTTTTTTAAATGTATCTACTGTCATTGTCACAGTAACTTTGTCAAAATATCTTGCAACTGATGGCTGCAAAGTTCTCTGCTCCTTTGTTTGGCTGGAAGAGCTGGGCACTGGTTCATTGGTTTGGATGCAGTCTTTCTCATCCACTGCTTTCAGTACTTCTGGATGAAAGCGCTGTAAATGTCTCTTTAGATTAGAAGCTCTGGTAGGAGCATTTTTATCTTTGCCTGAATATGCACTCATCTTGGCTTCACAGCATTTGTTTTCTTCTGGATAATTTGTCATACACTGACAGACATAATGTTTTCTATCTTGAGTGATGGTGAAATGTTCAAATACAGCTGATTTAATGTGATGCTTCTTTGACATTCTCAGGTTTTTAATTCTGCATTCACAATCCAAATGACAATTGTTTTTCCTAAAAACAATTGTACAAAATTGCCAGGTCGTACAACTGATATAGTGGTCAGTAATACTGTTATTATTCCTCATGTACTCAGTTAACTGATGCAAAGTTTGTTGAAAGGATAATACTTCTTACAGTCTTCCTCTTCTGAGTAGCAGGCAGCTGTGAGATGCTTGGAAGACGCACACCTAGTATGATCTAGTCTAGAGGAGGAGCTTTACTACTAAGAATTTGCAACACATTTTCACTTTCAGTTACATACATTGTAAGTAGGGGGGTTGGGGCAGCATGAGGTTAACCAAGTATAAGATTAGATAAGGGCAGTGGAGAACAGTGACACACAAGAAGTAAGAAATGTCTCTATCTCCAGCAGAACTGCTTATCACTGTTGTTCATAGTTTGATAGAACATATATATTTGAGTAACATTTATAAAATTCATATGAAAGTTCAATTATGAAATATTAATACATTTTTTTTTAAAGCTGGAGTTGGTACATTTCTACCGACTCCAACCAAAACTAACTCCGACTCCACGACTCCGACTCCACAGCCCTGGTTGTTAAAGGCAAACATATCGGTGGACCAAGGAAGACATCAAAGCGTCAAGACCGGAAACTTAAAGCAATATGTCTCCAAAACAGGAAATGCACAACAAAACAAATGAGGAACGAATGGGAGGAAACTCAGACCGAACTGTAAGAAACCGCCTAAAGGAAATGGGATTTACATACAGAAAAGCTAAATGAAAGCCATCATTAACACCTAAACAGGAAAAAAACAAGGTTACAATGGGCTAAGGAAAAGTAATCGTGGACTGTGAATATGTCTTTCATCCAGTGATGAATAGCGAATCTGCATTGGGCAAGGTGATGATGCTGGAACTTTTGTTTGGTGCCGTTCCAGTGAGAGTTATAAAGATGACTGCCTGACGAGAACATGCAAATTTCCACAGTCATTGATGATATGGGGCTGCATGTCAGGGAAAGGCACTGGGGAGATGGCTGTCATTACATCTTCAATAAATGCACAAGTTTATATTGATATTTTGGACATTTTTTTTCTTATCCCATCAATTGAAAGGACGTTTGGGGATGATGAAATCATTTTTCAAGATAATAATGCATCCTGTCATAGAGCAAAAACCGTGAAAGCATTCCTTGAAAAAAGACACATAAGGACAATGTCATGGCCTGCAAATAGTCCGGATCTCAATCAAACTGAAAATCTTTGGTGGAAGTTGAAGAAAATGGTCCATAACAAGGCTCCAACCTGCAAAGCTGATCTGGCAACAGCAATCAGAGAAAGTTGGAGCCAGATTGATGAAGAGTACTCATCAAGGCCCTGTGCACACGGTGCGGTTTCTACTGCGGATCCACAGCGGATTTGCCACTGCGGATCTGCAGCAGAACTGCAGGTGATGTACAGTACCGTAGCCTATGAAAAAAAAAAACAAAAATGCTGTGCACACGCTGCAGATTTTTCCGCGTGGTTTCTGTGCGGTAAAAAAAAAAAAAAAGCAACATGTCACTTCTTTTGTGCGGTTTTGCTGCAGTTTTCCACCTGCTCCATTCTACAAATCCGCAGGTGGAAAACCGCACAAAAACAGCAAAAAAAAGGAAGAAATCCGCAGGAAAAATGCAGGTAATTTGACCTGCGGATTTCGTAAAATCCGCGGGAGGATCCGCACCGTGTACACATAGCCTTAGTCCATGCCTCAGAGACTGCAGCTGTTATAAAAGCCAGAGTTGGTGCAACAAAATACTAGTGATGTGTTGGGAGTGTTTTTTTGTTGGTTTGTTTTTCATGATTCCATAATTTTTTCCTCAGAATTGAGTGATTCCATAATTTTTTTTCCCTATGCTTGGTTGAAAAAAGTAACCATTACTGACTACCATTTTTTTTTCTTGATTTCTTTGTGTTTCTTAAAGCCAGAAAGTTGCCATTTAAAATTTGAACACCGCATTTCAGTGCGGTGTTCTTGACATATAGTATGTCAGAAACTAATTAGGAAGTGTGACATAAAGATATAGCTGCGCATGTGCATAGGTCCCAACCCTCCCGATTCCCGCAGTACAGACCCGATTTCTGGTCCTTATCCCGCCGTCCCGGCCGGGAAGCTTTCTATCCCGCAATCGCATGACCGCAAAATACAGCAGAGGCCAGCCAGCACAGTGCGGGGATCGCCGCGTCACATCCACAGGGAGCACAGAGCTCACCTCCAGCCCCAGGAAGCAAGAACCCGGAACTACAGCTACCGTATATCACCAAGGAGACGTGCCCCCGTCCTGCAGCAAGTGCCCAGAGAGCGTGTGGTGCTGTGAGGACGCGGTCAGGCGCTCAGGTACACGGAACACGCTGAGTCTGGGGGGGGGGACAGTGGAGTCTCGGGGACAGAGAGGTCTGGAGGGGACAGAGAGGTCTGGAGGGGACAGTGGAGTCTGAGGGAGATAGGAGTCCGGAGGGGACAGAGAAGTCTGGAGGGGACAGAGGACTAGAGGGGACTGAGGAGTCTGAGGGAGAGAAAGGAGTCCAGAGAGGACTAGACGGGACAGAGGAGTCGGGTGGACAGAATGGACAGAGGCATCTGGGTTGGACAGAGGAGTACAGAGGGGACACAGGAGTCTGGGGTGGACAGAGGAGTACAGAGGGGACACAGAAGTCTGGGGTGGACAGAGGAGAACAGAGGAGTCTGGGGTAGACACAGGAGTTTGGGGTGGACAGAGGAGTACAGAGGGGACAGATGAGTCTGGGATGGACAGAAGGGACAGAGGCATCTGGGGTGGACAGAGGAGTACAGAGGGGACACAGGAGTCTGAGGTGGACAGAGAAGTACAGAGGGGACACAGGAGTCGGGTGGACAGAGGAGTACAGAGGGGACACAGGAGTCTGGGGTGGACAGAGGAGTACAGAGGGGACACAGGAGTCTGGGGTGGACAGAGGAGTACAGAGGGGACACAGGAGTCTGGGGTGGACAGAGGAGTACAGAGGGGACACAGGAGTCTGGGGTGGACAGAGGAGTACAGAGGGGACACAGGAGTCTGGGGTGGACAGAGGAGTACAGAGGGGACACAGGAGTCTGGGGTGGACAGAGGAGTACAGAGGGGACACAGGAGTCTGGGGTGGACAGAGGAGTACAGAGGGGACACAGGAGTCTGGGGTGGACAGAGGAGTACAGAGGGGACACAGGAGTCTGGGGTGGACAGAGGAGTACAGAGGGGACACAGGAGTCTGGGGTGGACAGAGGAGTACAGAGGGGACACAGGAGTCTGGGGTGGACAGAGGAGTACAGAGGGGACACAGGAGTCTGGGGTGGACAGAGGAGTACAGAGGGGACACAGGAGTCTGGGGTGGACAGAGGAGTACAGAGGGGACACAGGAGTCTGGGGTGGACAGAGGAGTACAGAGGGGACACAGGAGTCTGGGGTGGACAGAGGAGTACAGAGGGGACACAGGAGTCTGGGGTGGACAGAGGAGTCTGGGGTAGACACAGGAGTTTGGGGTGGACAGAGGAGTACAAAGGGGACAGATGAGTCTGAGGTGGACAGAAGGGACAGATGCATCTGGGGTGGACAGAGGAGTACAGAGGGGACACAGGAGTCTGGGGTGGACAGAGGAGTACAGAGGGGACACAGGAGTCTGGGGTGGACAGAGGAGTACAGAGGGGACACAGGAGTCTGGGGTGGACAGAGGAGTACAGAGGGGACACAGGAGTCTGGGGTGGACAGAGGAGTACAGAGGGGACACAGGAGTCTGGGGTGGACAGAGGAGTACAGAGGGGACACAGGAGTCTGGGGTGGACAGAGGAGTACAGAGGGGACACAGGAGTCTGGGGTGGACAGAGGAGTACAGAGGGGACACAGGAGTCTGGGGTGGACAGAGGAGTACAGAGGGGACACAGGAGTCTGGGGTGGACAGAGGAGTACAGAGGGGACACAGGAGTCTGAGGTGGACAGAGGAGTACAGAGGAGTCTGGGGTAGACACAGGAGTTTGGGGTGGACAGAGGAGTACAAAGGGGACAGATGAGTCTGAGGTGGACAGAAGGGACAGATGCATCTGGGGTGGACAGAGGAGTACAGAGGGGACACAGAAGTCTGGGGTGGACAGAGGAGTACAGAGGGAACACAGAAGTCTGGGGTGGACAGAGGAGTACAGAGGGGACACAGGAGTCTGGGGTGGACAGAGGAGAACAGAGGAGTCTGGGGTAGACACTGGAGTCTGGGGTGGACAGAGGAGTACAGAGGGGATACAGGAGTCTGGGGTGGACAGAGGAGTACAAAGGGGACAGAGGAGTCTGGGGTGGACAGAAGAGACAGAGGCATCTGGGGTGGACAGAGGAGTATAGAAGGGACATAGAAGTCTGGGGTAGACACAGGAGTCTGGGGTGGACAGGAGTACAGAGGGGACACAGGAGTCTGGGGTGGACAGAGGAGGACACAAGTCTGGGGTGGACAGAGGAGTACAGAGGGGACACAGGAGTCTGGGGTGGACAGAGGAGAACAGAGGAGTCTGGGGTAGACACTGGAGTCTGGGGTGGACAGAGGAGTACAGAGGGGATACAGGAGTCTGGGGTGGACAGAGGAGTACAAAGGGGACAGAGGAGTCTGGGGTGGACAGAAGAGACAGAGGCATCTGGGGTGGACAGAGGAGTATAGAAGGGACATAGAAGTCTGGGGTAGACACAGGAGTCTGGGGTGGACAGGAGTACAGAGGGGACACAGGAGTCTGGGGTGGACAGAGGAGGACACAGGAGTCTGGGGTGGACAGAGGAGTACAGAGGGGACACAGAAGTTTGGGGTGGACAGAGGAGAACAGAGGAGTCTTGGGTAGACACAGGAGTTTGGGGTGGACAGGAGTACAGTGGGGACACAGGAGTCTGGGGAGTACAGAGGGGACACAGAAGTTTGGGGTGGACAGAAGAGAACAGAGGAGTCTGGGATAGACACAGGAGTTTGGGGGTGGACAGAGGAGTACAGAGGGGACACAGGAGTCTGGGGTGGACAGAGGAGTACAGAGGGGACACAGGAGTCTGAGGTGAACAGAGGAGTCTGGGGTAGACACAGGAGTTTGGGGTGGACAGAGGAGACACAGGAGTAAATGGGTGTGGCTTAAAAATGGGTGTGGCTAGGGCGTGGCCTAAAATTTGCCTTCTTCAAAAGTTGGGAGGTATGCATGTGTGGACATATACTAATGTGCCTATATGTTAAAGCACAAAATGGAGCATCATGCATATAAAAACAGGGAGTAACTCCTGGCGTTAATTGGAGCATACACGAAGCATGCAATAGAAGACGGGATGCTACCATATATTGTTGGTATCTAAAAAGAAGGGACTAAATGACAGCATAAAGAAACAAGTCTTTCACCAAGAATAAAGATAAGTCCCAAGGTGGATACCTGATTTCTGCCATTAGGTCTGTAAGAAAAAAAAGAAATGTATTAATAGTAATAGTAATAATAATAACGATCAATTGAAATGACAAAAAAACTAACAATTAAAATAAAATAACAGGCAAGAAGAATCAGACATAATAAATGACTCCTATCAGAAAACATTAAGAATACCAATAGGTGTAATCTAACAAAATAGATTAATAAAAGACCTCATATTCTCTATTTAAACCTTATGGTTACAATGTTTGAAGGGCGTGTATCCAATATGCTTCTATTTCTTTTAATTTTTTAATTCTGTTGCCACCTCTCCTAACCAAAGGTACGCTATCAATCACCTGATATTGAAGTTGTGAAATTTTATGATTGTGTGCCAAAAATGTGCTGGTATGGGTAATATAGTTCTCTTGCAGCGAATAGTAAATTTGTGCTGTGAAATGCGGTCTTGGATATGTTGCGTAGTCTATTTGATTAAATTTTGGTGTTCTTATGTCATCTTCACTTAGCTCTGACAATCGATGGGGGCGTCGTGATCGCCACTCGTCAACTTCGCTACACAGCAGGTATTACTCCACCAAGGACTGGAGTAGGATTTGTGGCGAGCCGCATAAAGATGTGTACATCAATCATCCAGCACTCTTGATTCATGAAGAGACCTTTGCCTCTTCATTGGTCAGGAGTGTTGGAATCCATCCCACCTCATCGCTGATCTTGGCGATTCGGGCTCTGTACTTTTTGCCAGAGCATTTCAGAGTAAAATATACCTGGCCTCAATCATGAAGTCAGTGTCTAGTTCAGGCAGCATAAATTTAATGACGGGTTCCTTTTTTGCCCATTTATAGGGCCTCATCTCGACTATTTAAAGGGGTCGTCTGGTCCAAACCAATAAGTCTGCAGTCCCTTTGTGTGACTACAAACTTATGAATTGCTCCAGCATAAGCTCTGTGCGCTGCAGACACTCGCCGATTTCTGACTTGGGGAAGTAGGGTATGTATGAGTTAGGGCAGAGTCAGACAGCGGTATAACTCGTGATAGAATTGCATCGCACTGCACGGACTGGCCCGGCACCTCTCCTGACCTGAGCAAGAGAACATAATGGATTACTATGCAGCTGTCAAGTTTAGCTCAGGAGAGCCGACAGCCAGTGCGAGTTTTACGATGCGATTCTCGCACGAGAAATACGGCAGTCTGACCCTGCCCTTATACATACTCCTGGCCATTGGTGGCGGCCTTGCTCTCCCTGCCCAAGTATGGAGCGAGGCCATGCCCACGCGCCTTTTGCGTCACTAGAGGGGTGCATCGTCTGCTCAATACAAGTGCATGGAGCGAGGCCACACCCAATGCTTTGCGATAAGTATAACTCCTACATACTCTCCGTTCCCGGGTCAGAAACCGGCAAATCACTGCTGCGCAATGCATACAGAGTGACTGCAGACTTATCAGTTTGGACCGGACAACTCCTTTAACCCCTTCCTGACATCCGACGTACTATCCCGTCCACGGTACCCGGGCCCGTATGACCGTGGACGGGATAGTACGTCTACCGCGATCAGCGGCGCCCACGTGGTGAGCGCCGCTGATCGCGGCCGGGTGTCAGCTGATTATCACAGCTGACACCCGGCACTATGTGTCAGGGGCGGTCACGGACCGCCCCCGACACGTTAACCCCTTGCACACCGCGATCAAACATGATCGCGGTGTACCGGGAGTTAAAGGGAAGCATCGGCAGGGAGGGGGCTCCCTCCGTGCTTCCCTGAGCCCCCCCACGGCAGCGCAATGTGCAGCGCTGCTGCGGGGGGCTCCTATCCTCCAGGCCCCCGAATCAAAGATGGCGACGGGGGCCTTCGGGGACCTGAGGAAGCTGGCTTCCTCTGCCTGCAAAGCGCAGGCAAGAGGAAGTCTTCTTCAATGCCTGTGACAGATTGCTGATCTGTCACAGTGATCTGTGATGTGACAGATCAGCGATCTGTCACAGGACAGTGATGTCCCACCTGGGACTATGTAATAAAGTTAAAAAAAAATTTAAAAAAAATGTAAAAAATAAATTAAAAAAAATCGCCAAATAAATTAGAAAAAAAAAAAAAAAAATATTCCCTCAATAAATCCATTTTTTGGAAATAATAAAAAAAAAACAATAAAAGTACACATATTAGGTATCGCCGCGTCCGTAATGACCCGCCCTATAAAACTGTCCCCTTAGTTAACCCTTTTAGCGAACCCCTTAAAAAATAAAAATAAAAAACGAAGCAAAAAATAATGATTTATTATCATACCGCCAAACAAAAAGTGTAATAACGCGCGATCAAAAAGACGCATATAAATATCCATGGTACCGCTGAAAACGTCATCTTGTCCCGCAAAAAAATGAGCCGCCACACAGCATCATCAGCGAAAAAATAAAAAAGTTATAGCTCACAGAATAAAGCGATGCAAAAATAATTATTTTTTATATAAAATAGTTTTCATTGCATAAAACCGACAAAAACATAAAAACACGACCTAAATGAGGTATCGCTGTAACCGTACTGACCCGAAGAATAAAACCTCTTTATCAATTTTACCGCACGCGGAACGGTGTAAACGCACCCCCCCAAAAGAAATTCATGAAACGCTGGTTTTTGTTCATTCTGCGTCCCAAAAATAGGAATAAAAAGCGATCAAAAAAGTCACGTGCCCGAAAATGGTACCAATAAAAACGTCAACTCGTCCCGCAAAAAATAAGACCTCACATGACTCAGTGGGTCAAAATACGGAAAAATTATAGCTCTCAAAATGTGGTGATACAAAAACTATTTTACAATAAAAAGCGTCTTTTAGGCCTCTTTCACACATCAGTTTTTTGCCTTCAGGCGCGATCCGGCTTTTTTTTGTAAAACCGGATCCGGCAAAATGCAATGCCGGATCCAGTTTTTCCCCATTGACTTGCATTAGCGCCGGATCGTGCCGGATGGCATTGCGTTTCATCCGTTTTTTGCCGGATCCGGCAACTTGTCTCATTCCGGCGTCTGGAAAAAACGGCTACTGTAACGTTTTTTGTCTCCGGCGAAAAAGCCGGAAGCGCCGGATCCGGCTCTTCCAGCTTTTTGCTACAATGAAAGTCTATGGGCGCCGGATCCAGAAAAAGACGGATCCAGCCACCGGATCCAGTTTTTTTAAGTCTGCGCATGCTCAGATCCAATTGGCCAGCCCCCAGGAACAGATATAACCTGCTAGACGGATCCAGCAAAAAAACGGATCCGTTTCTACAGTTCTCCAAAATTTATGCCGGATCCGTTTTTTCTAAAAATAGCCGGATCCTGCCTGACGGCAAAAAACTGATGTGTGAAAGTAGCCTTAGCGTGTGACAGCCGCCAAACATAAAAACCGCCATAAATAGTAAGTCAAACCCCCCGTTATCACCCCCTTAGTTAGGGAAAAATAATAAAACTAAAAAAAAAGTATTTATCTCCATTTTCCCGTTAGGGTAAGGCTGTGTGCACACGCTGCGGATTAGGTGCGGATTCATCCGCGCGGATTTTGTAAAATCCGCAGGTGAAACCGCAGGTCAAAAGACCTGCGGATTGCTCTGCGGTTTTGTCCTGCGGTTTTTCATCTCAATAGAGGAGATGGCAAACCGCAGGAGAATCCGCAGAAAGAATTGACATGTCAATTCTTTCTGCGGATTGAAAACCGCAGATAATCCGCGCGGAAAATTCCGCACCGTCTGCACTGCGGTTTTTGATTCCCATAGGGAATCATGGTACTGTACACCGCAGCAGAAACTGCTGCGAGTCCGCAGCAGCCAAAACCGCTGCGGAACCGCAGCAAAATCCGCAGCGTGTGCACACAGCCTTAGGGCTAGGGTTAGGGCTAGGGTTAGGGCTCAGATTAGGGTTAGGGGTGTGTTGGGGTTAGGGTTGGAGTTATAATTGGGGGTTTCCACTGTTTGGGCACATCAGGGGCTCTCCAAATGCAACATGGCGTCTGATCTCAATTCCAGCCAATTCTGAGTTGAAAAAGTCAAATGGTGCTCCTTCCCTTCCAAGCTCTGCTATGCGCCCAAACAGTGTTTTACCCCCACATGTAGGGTATCAGCCTACTCAGGACAAATTGCAAAACAACTTTTGGGGTCCAATTTCTCCTGTTACCCTTAGGAAAATAAAAAATTGGGGGCAAAAATATCATTTTTGTGGAAAAAAATGATTTTTTTTATTTTCACGTCCGAGTGTTATAAACTTCTGTGAAGCACTTGGGGGTTCAAAGTGCTCACCACACATCTAGATAAGTTCCGTGGGGGGTCTAGTGTCCAAAATGGGGTCACTTGTGGGGAGTTTCAATAGTTTAGGTACATCAGGGGCTCTCCAAACGCACATGACACCCGCAGACCATTCCATCAAAGTCTGCATTCCAAAACGTCACTGCTTCCCTTCCGAGCCCCGACGTGTGTCCATACAGTAGTTTTCTCCCACATATGGGGTGTCAGCGTACTCAGGCCAAATTGGACAACAACTTTTGGGGGTCCAATTTCTCCTGTTACCCTTGAGAAAATGAAAAATTGGGGACTAATTGATCATGTTTCTGGAAAAAATACGATTTTTTTATTTTCATGCCCTGGCATTATAAACTTCAGTGAAGCCCTTGGGGGTTCAAAGTGCTCACCTCACATCTAGATAAGTTCCTTGGGGGGTCTAGTTTACAAAATGGTGTCATTTGTGGGGGGTTTCCACTGTTTAGGTACATTAGGGGCTCTCCAAAGGCAACATGACACCCGCAGACCATTCCATCAAAGTCTGCATTCCAAAACGTCACTACTTCCCTTCCGAGCCCCGACGTGTGCCCATACAGTAGTTTTCTTCCACATATGGGGTATCAGCATACTCAGGACAAATTGGACAACAACTTTTGGGGTCCAATTTCTCCTGGTACCCTTGGGAAAATAAAAAAATGGTGACTAAAAGATCATGTTTGTGGAAAAAATACGATTTTTTTATTTTCATGCCCTGGCATTATAAACTTCAGTGAAGCCCTTGGGGGTTCAAAGTGCTCACCGCACATCTAGATAAGTTCCTTAGGGGGTCTAGTTTCCAAAATGGTGTCATTTGTGGGGGGTTTCCACTGTTTTGGTACATCAGGAGTTTTCCAAACGCGACATGGTGTCCGATCTCAATTCCAGCCAAAAACGTCAAATGGCGCTGCTTCCCTTCCGAGCTCTGCCATGCGCCCAAATAGTGGTTTACCCCCACATGTGGGGTATCAGCGTACTCAGGACAAATTGCACAATAACTTTTACGGTCCTGTTACCCTTGGAAAAATAAGAATTGAGGGTGAAAAGATCATTTTTGTGGAAAAAATATGATTTTTTAATTGTATGGCTTTATGTTATAAACTTCTGTGAAGCCCATGGGGGTTCAAAGTTCTCACCACACATCTAGATAAGTTCCTTAGGGGGTCTAGTTTCCAAAATGGTGTCATTTGTGGGGGGTTTCCACTGTTTTGGTACATCAGGGGTTTCCAAACGCGACATGGTGTCCGATCTCAATTCCAGCCAAAAACGTCAAATGGCACTGCTTCCCTTCCGAGCGCTGCCATGCGCCCAAATAGTGGTTTACCCCCACATGTGGGGTATCAGCGTACTCAGGACAAATTGCACAATAACTTTTAGGGTCCTGTTACCCTTGGGAAAATAAAAATTGGGGTGAAAAGATCATTTTTGTGGAAAAAATATGATTTTTTAATTGTACCGCTGTACGTTATAAACTTCTGTAAAGCCCTTGTGGGTTCAAAGTTCTCACCACATATCTAGATAAGTTCCTTGGGGGGTCTAGTTTCCAAAATGGGGTCACTTGTAGGGGGTTTCCACTGTTTAGGTACATCAGGGACTCTCCAAACGTGACATGGCGTCCGATCTGAATTCCAGCCAATTTTGCATTGAAAAGGTCAAACGGCGCTCCTTCCATTCTGACCTCTGCCATGCGCCGTACCAGTCGTTCCCCCCCACAAATCAGGTATCAGCGTACTCAGGACAAATTGCACAATAACTTTTGCAGTCCAATTTCTCCTGTTACCCTTGGTAAAATAAAAAAAATTGAACCTGAAGTATTTTTTTTGTGAAAAAAAGTTAGATGTTCATTTCTTTTTAAATATTCAAAAAAATTCCTGTGACGCACCTAATGGGTTAATAAACTTCTTGAATGTGGTTTTGAGCACCTTAAGGGGTTCAGTTTTTAGAATGGTGTCAATTTTGGGTATTTTCTATCATATAGACCCCTCAAAGTGGCTTCAAATGTGATGTGGTCCTAAAAATAAAATGGTGTTATAAAAATGAGAAATCGCTGGTCAACTTTTAACCCTTATAACTTCCTAACAAAAAAAAATTTTGGTTCCAAAATTGTGCTGATGTAAAGTAAACATGTGGGAAATGTTACTTATCAAGTTTTTTGTGTGCCGTATCTCTGTGATTTAAGGGCATAAAAATTCAAAGTTGGAAAATTGCGAAATTTTCAAAATTTTTGCCAAATTTCCATTTTTTTCACAAATAAACGCAAGTTATTTGAATGAAATTTTACCACTAACATGAAGTACAATATGTCACGAGAAAACAATGTCAGAATCACCGGGATCAATGGAAGCGTTCCAGAGTTATGACCTCATAAAGGTACAGTGGTCAGAATTGTAAAAATTGGCCCGGTCATGAACGTGCAAACCACCCTTGCGGGTGAAGGGGTTAATAAACACCCATTAACTATATACAGTACAAGCCAATTAGCGCATGATTACTGCCCTGTTTAAATTGGCTGTCGAAAAATCAATGGAAACAGAGCAATTGTTAGTAATATGGTTCTGAACTCGCACAGCATCATTTTACCAGCAGCTCATCACTTGATGTGTAAGCAATCTGCTCACCTGCCAAACAAGCGTTTTGTTCATTTGTCAGGCAGTTAAAGGTATAGTATATCTGCAAGGGCTGATGATTAGAAATAAATAGTCTTCTGGATGCTTGTTAACCGGTCAGCTCGTCTGTTTGTTACTAGACTCTTGACAATTTCACACCATTTGTGAAGATGACCACACCATTGTAGGGAGCCGGCGTATTTGCATGCGGAAGTGTTAGCTGCTACCTTTAGGAAATGTTCAAGTTGTCTTCTGTTTTTTTCTTCCAGAGTTTGAAGAAGTTTTAATGTGGATTTTGAGGCCATGTTATCAAGTAACTTAAGCACTGTGTTTTTTCATGCAGAAAATGTGCATTTAAAGGAAATCTGTCAGCAGGTGTTTGCTACCCCATTTCAGAGAAGCTTAATTTAGGCAGAGAAACCCTGAATCCAATGATGTATCACTTAGAATACTGGGTGAAGCTGTTCTGACACAATCAGAGCTTTTTAGCTGAGCTGAGAAAGTTAGCCCTGCCCACAGTAGGCTCTGTATGTGCCAAGTCCATAGAAGGTGAGGTGCTTAGTTGTCGACTAGTGATAAATCCTTCACAGTTAGTAAACAGTACACAAGTGACACATCCTTGTATTCTGTGTTTCAGCCTCTATCTCCTGCTGTCTGCAGATTAGATAGCAAAACCTGCTGACAGATTCTCTTTAAAGTGAAGGTGCCATCCAAAAAATTTTTTTTCAGCAATTGAAAAAATTTAAAGAATTTTATGTTTACATTTTCTTAAAAAAATATTATTTGTTTTTAATTTTGTAAAATATGAAAAATAATTTTAAAAAGTTTGGCATTTCCACTTGTTAACACTAGGGGGAGCAGCTACTGAAATTTGGCACAAAAACCTAGTGTACAACTAGCTCACATTACTGCCCTGCAGTAATTATGGGAGGAATCTCCTGACATGGTGTGATGTCACTCCTCTCCTCCCCTTCTGGGTGTTTGCTAAGGGAAAACACAGGATGACATTTAGGAACACAGTGAGCAGCCATTTTGATGGGGCCTGCAAAGTTACTGACTGTCTTTGTATGTAAAGTCTGGATCAGAACAGGCCATCAGTCAGCAGAAATGTTTCCTGGATTTCTGTGGAGTAGACAAGCAGACGGTCCATCCATGTGTATAAAACACAGCACTCTATGTACAATCCCTGGCACCGAACAGGGTGCCCCCCATAGACCAGCACACTGCTCTCCTGAAATACTCTGTGCTGCTGTCACCCTGCTCCTTCCACCATATATCAGGCCCCTGTCGCCTCGCTTTCACACATCGTCAGGACAGGATCTGAGGAGAGGAATGGGGTCTTCGGTCACCGACGATGGCAGGCAGCAAAGATTGTGGGAGCAGGTTGACAGCAGCACAGAGTATTTCAGGAGAGCAGTGTGCTGGTCTATGGGGGGCACAGAGGGAGATATATGGGGGAGGAGCAGGGTGACAGCACCACACATTTCTGCTGATTGATGGCCTGTTCTGATCCAGACTTTGCATGCAAAGACCCCCCATTCCCCTCCTCAGATCCTGTCCTGGCGATGTGTGAAAGCGAGGCGACAGGCGCAGTCCGGGATGACCCTGGGAAGCAGGATGGGGGGAAATGTAGCCATACAGTAACAATAAAAATGAGACCCCTTTCTTCAGCTGCCTCACCAGCCCTCCCCTGACTGCACCTAACTATTACCCCTGACCCGTGTGCAGGTGCTCAGCCAGAACCACCCTAGAATGGGTCCCCTTTTAGTAGATAATACTGCCATAGTGTTCTCACATAATACCGCCATATACTTCACACATAATGCCGCCATATAGATCATACACAATACCACCATGTAGATCACACATAAAACTAGCAGGGTAACAGCAGCACAGAGTATTTCAGGAGAGCAGTATCACACGGGATAGGATTAGATACACGGCTCAGCAGACAGTATCACACAGGATAGGATTAGATACACGGCTCAGCAGACAGTATCACACAGGATAGGATTAGATACACGGCTCCGCAGTCAGTATCACACAGGATAGGATTAGATACACGGCTCCGCAGACAGTATCACACAGGATTGGATTAGATACACAGCTCAGCACACAGTATCACACAGGAGAGGATTAGATACACGGGTCAGCAGTCAGTATCACACAGGATAGGATTAGATACACGGGTCAGCAGTCAGTATCACACAGGATAGGATTAGATACACGGGTCAGCAGTCAGTATCACACAGGAGAGGATTAGATACACGGGTCAGCAGTCAGTATCACACGGGAGGATTAGACACACGGGTCAGCAGTCAGTATCACACGGGAGGATTAGATACACAGCTCAGCAGACAGTATCACACAGGAGAGGATTAGATACACAGCTCAGCAGACAGTATCACACAGGAGAGGATTAGATACACGGCTCAGCAGACAGTATCACACAGGAGAGGATTAGATACACGGCTCAGCAGTCAGTATCACACAGAAGAGGATTAGATACATGGCTCAGCAGTCAGTATCACACAGGATCGGATTAGATATCCAGAAGATGGCCAAGAGTTTGGAAAGAGCAGGGGCAGCAGCTGGCCGGGTGTTTTGGAAAGAGCAGCTCGGTCTCCAGGAGCTCGTCCTGGTTCCTCTCCTGCAGCTGTTATGTGCAGAGTGAAGATCCAAGCCTTGTTATGCTGGAACAGTACAGCATCCAGGGCTTGCAATAGAGTGTAAATGGAGCTAAAAGGAAAGCACTGGGCTCTAACAAGATGGCGCCTGGCCACACCTACAGCTGTGAATTGTACTGCCCACTGAGGTGTGCCCAGTTCACAGCTGATGCTGCTGCAATGATACAGATAGGGGTCGGGAGCCGACTCTTGTCTCTTATGCCCAGGGACTGCCGTAAATGAGCATGGAAAGTGTCGTTCAGCAGCCAGAAAGGTAAGATGGCAGCCCCCAGTGGCTGCATTAATACAGTAAAAAAAAACAAAAACATACCACTGAGTCAAGCTTAGGGGACAATATCGTTTTATACTATTTTCTTTTTTACATTAAATTATGAAAAAATACGGCACCTTCCCTTTAAACATTCTTAAACATTCAGGCAAAGGATGTGATTTCATGAACACTCAGGCTGTGTGCACACGCTGCGGATTTTGCTGCGGTTCCGCAGCGGTTTTGGCCGCTGCGGACCCGCAGCAGTTTCTGCTGGGGTGTACAGTACCATGATTCCCTATAGGAATCAAAAACTGCAATGCAGACGGTGCGGAATTTTCCGCGCGGATTATCTGCGGTTTTCAATCCGCAGAAAGAATTTACATGTCAATTCTTTCTGCGGATTCTCCTGCGGTTTGCCATCTCCTCCATTTGAGGAGATGAAAAACCGCAGAGCAATCCGCAGGTAAAACCGCAGGTCTTTTGACCTGCGGTTTCACCTGCGGATATTACAAAATCCGCACGGATGAATCCGCACCTAATCCGCAGCGTGTGCACACAGCCTCATAGTGCATTGCACACATGCACAGCCGCAGGGCATGCCCACATGCCCATCGGCCTTTGTGCCTGTCATTGAGATGCTCCTGTGAAGCAAGCGTATAGTTAGGGTATGTGCACACTTTGCGGTTTCTGCTGCGTTTCCGCAGCGTTTTTGGCTCTGCAGAAACGCAGCAGATTCTGCTGCGTTGTACAGTACCTTTATTTCCTATGGAAATAAAAAAAAGCCGTGCACATGCTGCGTTTTTTTCCGCGCGGTTTTGCTGCGGTTTTCAAAACGCAGCATGTCAATTGTTTGGTGCAGAAACGCTGCAGTTTTCCACTTCATCCATTATGAGGTGTAAAACCGCAGAAAAAACGCAGATAAACTGCAGAAAAACCGCAGCACTTTGTCCTGCGGATTTCCTGCGGTTTTCTCTACAAAATCCGCAGAGACAAAAAACTATGTGTGCACATACCCTTAGGGTATGTGCACACGCTGCGGATTCTGCTGCGTTTCCGCAGCGTTTTTGGCTCTGCAGAAACGCTGCAGATTCTGCTGCGTTGTACAGTACCTTTATTTCCTATGGAAATAAAAAAAAGCTGTGCACATGCTGCGGATTTTTCCGCGCGGTTTTGCTGCGGTTTACAATCCGCAGCATGTCAATTGTTTGGTGCAGAAACGCTGCGGTTTTACACCTCATCCATTATGAGGTGTAAAACCGCAGGGCAAAACCGCGGAAAAAACGCAGATAATCCGCAGATAAACCGCAGAAAAAACGCAGCACTTTGTCCTGCGGATTTCCTGCGGTTTTCTCTACAAAATTCGCAGAGACTAAAAACTACGTGTGCACATAGCCTTATGGGTTTTTCCAGAAGGGGTGGAAAAAACAAAGATGGAAATTGGCCACGGTGTGAAGGGTTAAACGCTGCAGAATCACTGGGACATTCCACCGTTATTACCTCATAAAGTGACATGTCAGATTTGAAAAATTTGGACTGGTCACTAAGGGGTTGCTACTTTATTGCTTATTGTAGCTTTGCTGTTCTCCACTTCTTAATTTGTAGACATCTTAGTTCTACCCAGCAGTCAGGAATGAGTGATAAGGTTGCTACTTTTTTCCATATCGGGCCAATCTTGTATCATTAGTATGCTGGCTGTAGACATTTTCAGATGTTTTTCATGTCATTGCTTTTATTGATTTTTTTTTTTTTTTTTTTCATAGCACACGAGAGGTTAAAAGGTCATGTCCCACCCCCTCTCCCTCAGTGTTTTTCCTGTCCCTGCACGGAGGGACACACGAGAACTTACTGGAGGGGCTCGGGGGATCGTGCGGCCAGTCCAAGCCTTCCCCTGTCAAGAGGTCCCGGGGCCGAAACTCTCCGATGGGGAGTCCCTCTGCTCCAAAGGCCAGGAGCAGGACGACGCTCCTGGAGGGAGCCGTTCCTCCCTATGGGAGGCTCTCGGCTCCAGGACTCACCGCCATAGCAGGCGAGGGTCGGCTCCCCGCAGGCTGCTGGCCGAGCGGGCATCGGCAGAAGGATGACGCAGTCGGCGCTGGGCTCCAGCAGCGCCATGACAGGCGGAGTTTGGGCCCCCGCAGGCGGCGGGCAGAGCGCCCGCAGGATGGTTCCAACGACGACGAGGTCAGCGCCGGGAGACGGCTCCAACAGACCGCCATAGCAGGCGGGGGGCGGTTCCCTGCAAGCGGCTGGCTGAGCAGGCACCGGGGATAGAAGCAGAGCGCGGTCGCGTGCAGGAGCAGCCGGGAGGAAGTGGAGGAGGCGGCCTATCGCGAGAGGTTGCGCGTCACATCCGGTGACGTCACACGCCGGTTTTGAATCCCGGGCACGCTCTCCAGAGGTCACAGCGCTCTGCAGAATCGTGCCAGGATGGAAGGCAACGCTCCAGCAGGTGGAGGGGTAAGTGCGCATAGCGCAGACCACCCTCTCCCACCCATCCTCACAGCCCAGATCTGAGTAGGTGCCCCTTCTCTATTATTAGGAGAAGGGAACCCCGGCAGAATCCCCCTCAGGGGTGAAGGACCCGGCAAAAGCCACCTCCAAATCGGTCCGATGCCCCGTATGCAGGGTAAAGCTGCCAGACACCTATAACAAAACCTTTTGCGGACCCTGTACCTCAAGGGTCATAGGCGAGGAACAGCCATCTCTTCTTGCCGAAATGAGATCCCTAATAAGGGAGGAAGTTCAGGCCTCTACAGCCAGCCTCACACGGCGTCAGTCCCCCAGCCCAGGACCGAGTCGCAAGCGTCCAAGGTGGGAAGCAGACCCAGTGTCGGAAGCAAGCCCTAGCGAGGACTCCGACTTCCGGGATTCAGATCAGGAGGAAGAAGGCGAGATCCTGGGGGATAGACAGGATCAGAGCAGGAAGTACCTGTTCAGACTGGAGGACACGGACGAGTTGGTCCAGGCAGTCAGAAATACTATGCAGATAGAGGAAGTCCCTAAACCACAGTCCAGACAGGACTTAATGTTTGGAGGACTAGTGGCCCGGAAACAGGTAGTGTTCCCCGTAAGTGAACACATCAAAACAATAGTGCAGGAGGAGTGGAAAGAGGCAGAGCGTCGGTTGATACTCTCCCGAGACTTTAAAAATAGACTGCCTTTTGATCCCGAGGAAACACGGGCATGGGAGGAAGTCCCTAAAATAGATGTCCCAGTCGCCAAGGTTACCAAAAAGACGGCCATCCCATTCGAGGACTCATCAGGTCTCCGAGACCCGATGGATAGGAAGGCGGACGTCTTGTTAAAGAGAACATGGGAGACGTCGGCGGCTCTTATTAGGGCCAACATAGCAGCCACCTCGGTGGCCAGGTCTATGTTTTTGTGGATGGGGCAGTTGGAGGAACACCTAACCAACAAGACCCCTAGATCAGAGATCCTAGCATCACTTCCTCTCATGAAATCAGCCACGGCGTTCCTGTCGGATACGTCGGCTGAATCAGTAAGGTTTGCAGCCAGAAACAGCTCCCTCTCTAATGCGGCCCGGAGAGCAGTCTGGCTTAAATCCTGGTCGGGGGATAACGCTTCTAAAACAAAGCTATGCGCCATCCCCTTCTCGGGCCTGAGGGTATTTGGTCCAGCCCTCGATAACATTCTAGAGCTAGTGTCCGATAAAAATAAAGGATTCCCGGAGGAAAAACCCAGGCGGCCCCAGTCCTTTCGGAGAGGCTCCTTCTCCAGGAGACAGACCGACTTCAGGGGTCGGGCAAGGTCCAATAGAAGCTCCTATAAGGGCTCCTTCAGCCAAGGTGGGATGAACAGGGGTCCCTCATTCACTTCAACATCTAGATCGAGGAGGCAATGACGCCATAGGTATTGGGGGGAGACTTCGCCACTTCGCAGCAAACTGGTCCCGAGTCACCCACAATCCGTGGGTCCTCAGAACCATCGCGGAAGGCTACAGTATAGAGCTTTATTCACCTCCCCCCGACAGATATATTGCCCCCACTGTCGTCCTGGAGGACTCCGCAATGTGGATGGATCTACAGGACATGGTAAACTCAAAGGTCATAATACCAGTTCCCCCGACGGAAAGAGGAAGAGGGCACTACTCTTCCCTGTTTTCGATCACAAAACCATCCGGCGAGGCCCGTACCATCATAAACTTGAAACCACTAAATTCCTGGGTCAGGTACAAGAGATTCCGGATGGAATCGATCCGATCCGCAATCCTAATAGACAGGGATGCCGTCATATGCACCCTAGACCTAAAAAAGGCATACTACCAGGTCCCTATCCATCCCTCATCCCAGAGCCTACTAAGGTTCGCGGTCAGTTTACCAGCCCGGACCTGCCACTTCCAGTTCCAGTGTCTTCCATTCGGGTTGGCCTCAGCTCCCAGAATCTTTACAAAACTGGTGGTAGAGGTGGTGGCCTACCTGAGAGATCAGGGTATTGTGATCATTCCATACCTGGACGACTTCCTACTGGTGGCAAGATCCAAAGAAGCGCTCATTCGAGACAGGATCCGAGCAACTACTGTATTGGAGTTCCTTGGCTGGGTGATCATTTGGGAGAAGTCGGACCTCAGGCCAGACACCAGAAAAGTATTCCTCGGAGTCCTTCTAGACTCAGCCGACAGAATATCCTGGCTACCTGAGCAGAAGCAGAGGACTATTCAGGCCAGAACCAAAGACCTTTGGAGGCGTCAATGCTCCATAAGAGAGGCAATGGAGGTCTTGGGCCTCATGACAGCCTGCATCCAGTGTGTTCGATGGGCCCAATTCCACTCGAGATTATTACAGAGAGAGATCCTCGCAAAGTGGGACAGAAGTCAGGCGTCACTAGACAAACCCCTAAGGCTGCCAGAACGAGTGAATGAGTCCCTTCGGTGGTGGACACAGTCCAGAAACCTTCAATTGGGCGTACAATGGACAACCTCTCAATACGTGGTAGTCACCACAGACGCCAGTGCGTGGGGATGGGGAGCCCACATAGAAGGGAAGATCTTCCAAGGGAAATGGCCAGTAGGCATCAGGACCAGATCCTCCAATTTCAGAGAGCTCTTCGCGGTCTGGGAAGCGTTGCGGAGAAACCAGTCGGTACTAAAGAATAGTCACGTCCGCATATTATCCGACAATATAACGGCAGCGGCATTCCTGAAGCACCAGGGAGGGACCAGACATCAACCACTACAGGCCCTAGCGGAAAAAATATTCGCTTGGGCGGAATGAACAGTCCAGTCTGTGACCGCAGTACACCTAGAAGGTTCTCAGAACGAAGTAGCCGACTACTTGAGCAGACAACGGATCCACCCGACAGAGTGGGAATTGAACGTAGAGATCTTCGACCATCTTTGTCAGCATTGGGGGACCCCCAGTATAGATCTTTTTGCAAGCCGAAAGAACTCGAAGGTCCCCAGATTCTACTCCCTGAATCCAGCCGACCACCCAGAAGGCATAGACGCCCTGAGCCAGACTTGGAGCGAATCCCTCTCTTATGCGTTCCCACCACTGGCTCTCATACCAGCAGTGCTCAGGAAGATACGCGAGGACCACGCGAGAGTAATGTTGATCGTTCCATACTGGCCGAAGAGAAGCTGGTTCCCCCTTCTAGGAGCCATGGCGGTGGGAAATCCAGTCGAACTACCCCCGTGGAAGGACATCATCCACCAGGGCCCGATCCACCACCCGAACCCAGCAAGACTCCACCTATCGGCTTGGATCCTGAGAGGGACATCCTGAAGGCAAAGGGATTGTCGGATCAGGTCATATCCACCCTACAGGCCAACCAGTGGCATCCGCAATCTATCGAAAGATATGGAAAAGATTCTGTCTGGAGGGTGGCAGGTCCGATCTTGTTGCAGGCACCCCTGACCTCCCTAGCATACTAAGCTTTTTTCAGGCAGGGTTTAATAAAGGCCTTAAGCCCAGCACTCTAAAGGTCCAGATTTCAGCCTTGAGCGCCTTCTTCGATTACCAGTTAGCTTCACATCCCTGGGTAATAAGATTTCTAAGAGCCACACAGCGCCTGCGCCCCACGATTAGGCAGCTCACCCCGCCTTGGGACCTCGGCCTGGTACTTAGGTTTCTCTGTACAGACCCCTACGCTCTCGGTGAGAAATTAACCATCTCTGCTCTCACTCGTAAAACGGCCTTCCTAGTAGCCATTACCACGGCCAAAAGAATAGGGGAGATCCAGGCCCTGTCCACTAAGGACCCATATCTCCAGATAAGAGATGACTGTATAATCTTAAGGTTAGACCCGGCATTTACCCCATAGGTAGCCTCTCCAAGGTAGCCTCAGTAATCTCGGACGCCTACCAAGCTGAAGGCGCCAACCTGCCAGATTCCATAAAGACCCACTCTACGAGGGCGGTATCGGCCTCATGGGCCGAACGGGCGGGGGCGTCGGTTGATCAGATCTGTAGAGCAGCAACCTGGGCCAGTCTTAATACATTCTGCAGGCACTACAAGCTTGATGTGTTAGCTGGTCAACAGACCGCATTCGGAAGAAAGGTTCTCCAGGCGGTAATCCCACCCTGAGGAGGTGCTTTGGTACTCTCCATGGTGCTGTCAGGTGGACGTCCTGGAAAATAGGTATTAGACCTACCGGTAATGATGTTTCCAGGAGTCCATCCTGACAGCACGGGTAGTTCCCTTCCCTGTTGTGTTATACTACAATGTATTATGTTATGTCATATGCTGTAATATGATTGTTTCATTAAACTGTTACTAGCATCATCCACCTTGTGGTACTTGTTAAATCACTGAGGGAGAGGGGGTGGGACATGACCTTTTAACCTCTCGTGTGCTTTCCTGTCCCTGTAAGGAGGAGGAGGACATCCTCCATGGTGCTGTCAGGATGGACTCCTGGAAACATCATTACCGGTAGGTCTAATACCTATTTTTAGGCATAAAGTTAGTATACTTATTGTAGATTCTGCCATTTACTATAGATTCTTAATTTACTTTCCAGTGAGAAAACAGAACCAGCTCTGCTCCATATTAGATAATTTTTACTTCCAAGAGTCTTGTTAGCCAGAATTTTGCTTAATAATACATTTTCAATAAAGAACCCAGTAATAATGCAAAACTAATTAAATATTCCAAATTACCTAGCTTTCCCTTGAAGCTACAAAATAATGAGAGCTTTGCAGGAACATAAATAAATTATCCTTATAAGTGCATATTAGTACACATCGAGCAGTAGGAATTTGTGCAGACCGGATAGACTATAGAATGAAAAGCTTCATATTCTGTTAGGTGCTCCATTTATATGTCTGTAGGAAATTCTCCATTTATTGAGATGTAAACCAGTCAGTGAATTTTCTTTTCTCTGAACTTATGTTTGGTCATATCTTTCATCTTGGTCTGAAGATGGTATGATCTACCTTCCATTACTGGGTCATGGTCTCCTGCCCCTTCTTCATAAATGGGAAATATGCAGTTCCATCTTTTCTAACTAGTGAGAATACTGGGTCTCCACAAGCCATTTCAGATATTAAAAGAAGAAAAAATCATAAGGGAAGAATCTTTAAAGATTTTTTTTTCTTGCTCTTACAAAACTTATAGTGGGGATGAAAATTTGAATATACAAAACTCACAAGTCTTATCCGCTTTTACATTACATTAAAGGGGTTCTCCAGGATTACTCTATGCGATTAAGTATTTTGAATCCTCACAAAATGTCCAACTCATGCTATCACGACTTTCCGATGCCAGCTGCAAAAGAGGGTGGTCGCAAGTATGTGATTTGCATAAATGCGCTCACGTGCCAACTAGATGTAAACAGCTTTGTGCAGTATTGAGTGAGTCCGCACACGTCTAGTTGGAATGTGGTCTAATATGTATGGGAGAATCCTGATGGCGTGCAATGTGCGCGCTGTGAAGATTCAAATGTCTCCAGTCACATGGAGTGTTTGCATTCTCATGCCATTTTTACCCAGCTTTGGCAAACGTGAGTGGAGTGATGGGGTGTGATGAGGCATGGCAAACCTCGCTTGTAAAATTCATGACAAGCAGAATCATTAATTATGCCTCAAATCTTAGTCCTCAAATGGAATAAGTTTTTTGAGGCGAGTCACCTCTTAATGAATCGGAGCGTCTGACTCCTGCACCACTCCTCATCAAGACTGGGGTGAACATCATTGGTCTTGATTAAATTGGGGCCATAGAGCGGAGTGGAACAGTGCTGGATGCCGGAGAAGATGGCGATTGGCGAGTATATACACACACAATACGTTACACTAGTGGTTTCACAGGTATAAGGAATAAAATTACCAGGAGTGCTTCTCCAAAGTGAACAGAGCTTGCATTGCTTATCAGGCAGCATGGGAGCATTCCGACACAGTGATTAAAAAGGAAAGGCATGACTGGGAAGAACATGGAGAAGATTCACCAGATGGGGACTGAAAAGTACAAGAACAGAAGTTGGAAGACCAATGGCATCTCTCTGTGGCCTCAAAAATGGTTGACTATTATTGCAAGTTCTTGCCTCAGTCATAGGTGTAACTCATGAACCTCTGAAATAATTTCCAAACCAGGATTAAAGAAACCTGTTCAGCTTACAGGTAAAGGGAACCTGTCACCATGAAAATGCCGTCCACCTTGCAGGCACCATGTTATAGAGCAGGGGAAACTGAGCAGATTGAGAAATAGTTTTGTGAGAAAAGATTCAACATAAGTTATGTATTAATGCTTGAAAGGGAACCTGTCGGATGCAATGACATTATTAGCCTCCAGATATGGGGTTAATTTGCTGGTTAATAGCGTTGTGAAGGTGCCTGGCTATAATACTAAGTGTGGCACCTGGGATAAAATGAACTTCATTTCTCCTGGAAGCTGCTACCGTAACTTTTCAGTCATGCCGGTGTGCCCAAAGCAATGACAGTCATCGGTTGCATTACTGATACATACGTACGCCCCGGCACGGACTGACAACTCGCTCAGTAGTGCATCAGTGTTGAAAATGCAGTGTTGTTTTGCAGCTTAATGGCGTGACTGGGCATGATGGGTTCACTTTAACTCTGTCAGCACAGAATGACTGCTCAAGTACAGGTGCTCGGTGCATCATAGCAGGGCCGTCATTTAACTACACTTTCCTGCCTGCTTGTATTCTATCACCCCCCCCCACATTTCTCTGGCTCTATGAAGCCGGAGATGATAGTCAAAGAAGAGGGAAGGGTGGATATTGAGGAAAAACAGGCAGGTGGGAATGGGATCTTAAGATAAAATCACTTGTTGACATTATTAAAAATAAAACTGACAGTTACTCTTTAAATCACTGGCCACATCATGATGCACCAAGCGCCTGTGCTTTGAGCTGTCATTTTGTGTGACTGATTCCCTTTAAACCTCTGTTTTTCTGGGATTTTCGGCTCAGTGGGCGGTCCTGTCAGTGATTGACAGCTATTTATGCACTTTTATACAAGGAAAGCTGTCAATCACTGATGGGACTGCCCACAGGACCGATAATCCTAGAAAGAGCAGACGATTAAATGATTAAAACATTGGTTCTACTGAAGCTTCATTCACAAAACTATCAACCTGCTCAGCTCCCCGTTCTCTGTAACATGAGGCCTGCAGATTGGATGGCATTTTCATGGTGACAGGTACTCTTTAAACATCTCCATTATTATCTGCATGGCAGAGAGCATTAGTTGATTACCAGTTTTTGTTGCTATTGGTGGGCAGAGTAACTACACCATTGTATCCTTTAAAAATCTGTCATGCTCCCATCTATGTCTTGTAAAGTGTACCATCTGAAATTCGGCTGTATGCTGGTCTAATGCCAACACAGCCGTATGGTGCACCATAAGATAATGAGAATTGGACCTACCCACAATATTTATTGGACATGATATTGTTTTCTTGCTGTACAGTATATCTCATCATGTAGTTACCGTATATGTTTTAGTGCCCAATGGAACAGCTCCAGTAGAAGTGTATTTTATTAATGGGTCTAAAGGTACTGTCACACTTAGCGATGTACCAGCGATACCGACCAGCGATATGACGCTGTCAGAATCGCTGGTACATTGCTAAGTGGTCGCTAGTGAGCTGCCACACAGGCAGATCTCACCAGCGACATCGCAGGGGTCGCTACTTACCTGTCAGACTAGGCGATCCTGACGTCCTCCCGCCCGCGTCCACGCTCGTCAGCGCCACAGGAAGCCCAGCAGGAAGCTGACGACGAGAAACAGTCCAGGACGTTCTCGCGCGATCAGCGATAACCAGCGGGGGAGCGGTCGGAGGTAAGTATCAGACATAGCGATATCGCTATAACGTCACAAAAACCAGTTATAGCGATATTATTAGCGATATCGCTTAGTGTGACAGGCCCTTTAGGCTAGGGTCTCACAACCGTATTTCCTCTCATCCGAGAAAATCTGTCAGATTATGCTAATCTGAGTGTTATCAAAGAGAGATCTGATATTTTTGGGGGCGAGAAGACAATGGGGAAAAAGAACCCTGCATTTTGTCAGTCCATTAAAATGTCATGAGTGTGGTCAGATTTTTTCTTTTCCCATTCCGTTGCATGGTCGAGTACTATCTAACAATCGAATGCAAATGTGCTTGCTGGGATTTTTTTTTTCTCCCCTTCAGATAGTCTGTCCGAGGAAAAAATCTAATATGTGCACGTCCCCATAAAATAATATTGGTTCTAATGTGATTGGATGTTTTGTTCGAAGGTGCTCAGACAGGAAATACGGCTGTCTGTACGAGCATTTACAGAAATTAGCTCTTTGGAATATATGTGTCCAGACTCTGATTGTTCTGATTAGAGCATAGTTGAATTGCAAGGTGTCTTGGCATTCTTTTTTTTTTTTTTTATTACAGACTATTGTTCTATTATTACAATTGAGGACCAATCCAATGTGAAGCTGAAGTGCACATTTTTCAGTGGAAATCCAGATTCACTTCCGAAAATTTATAAAATTGGTGATATTGTTCGATTTCATAGAATAAAGGTACGCTATTGAGTCCATGTAAAAGTCTTTTATATCTGTACTGTCATGGAATCGCACGACCCAACGGATGAGCGGTCAGCTAATGGCACAAACACATACAACAGGGCTGGTATAGGTGAGAGGAAGACCCTACCAATAGGGAATGAGGGATGGTCACCACCTGAGCTCCAACCTGAGCCTGTCCCTGCACTCCCCTAATGCCCTATGCGGGTCCTTCCCCCCCCCCCCCCCCCGCCACCGTCAGGATACCTTGTCCCTAGTAGTCAACTATTACTGCCCTGGCTAGTGAACTGGTCGGCAAGGAGCACTAGCCTCACCTCTGCAGATAATAACACACAGGGGATAGTGACAGACAGACATCAAAGGGAAAAGGTAACAAAAACACCACACTTAGCTTATGTACACCGTTGCTAAGCTCCACACCGCAGATAACAACAGCAGGATGGCACCGTTGAAGCTCTAAAAAACTATAGGGAGAAAAATACTTCATCTAAAAAGCTAATTAAACTTGCCAAAAACGACACAGAGAAGCACATTGCTAAGGAGAGTAAAACTAATCCCAAACTGTTCTTCAACTATTTCAATAGTAAAAGAATCAAAAGTGAAAGTGTAGGCCCCTTAAAAAATTATGAGGAAAGAATGGTTGTAGATGACTAGGAAAAAGCTAATTTATTAAACACCTTCTTCTCCATGCTAGTCACGGTGGAAAATGAAATGCTAGGTGAAATGCTGAGAGACAAAACCTTATATTAAGAAAAGGTGTGAAACTGGCTAAATAAGATTAAAATAGACAAATCTCTGGGTCCGGATGGCATTCACCCACGAGTACTAAGAGAACTAAGTAATGTAATACACAAACCATTATTTCTTATATGTAGTGACTCTACAGCGATGGGGTCTGTTCCACAGGACTGGAGCATAGCAAATGTGGTACCAATATTCAAAAAGGGCTCTAAAAGGGAACCTGGAAATTATAGGCAAGTAAGCCTAATCTCTATTGTTGGTAAAATATTTAAAGGGATTCTGAGGGGTGTTATTCTGGATTATCTCAATGAGCATAACTGTTTAACTCCATAACAGCATGGGTTTATGAAGAATCGCTCATGTCAAACCAATCAGTTTTTATGATGAGGTAAGCTATAGACTGGACCAAGGTGAGTCATTGGACGTGGTATATCTTGACTTTTCCAAAGCGTTTGATACTGTGCAACATAAGAGGTTGGTATACAAAATGATAATGCTGGATCTGGGGGAAAATGTGTGTAAATGGGTAAGTAAATGGGTAAGTAACTGGCTTAGGCTAGGTTCAGATTTGTGGATGTCAGAGCTGCGGAGGGCTGCGTAGTTCCTCTGTGAAGCTCCGTCCACTGCCGCACCGCCTACGTCTGCATGCGACCTGCGTACCTATCTTAACATTGGGTATGCAGACCATGTGGTTGTATGCGGATGCGTGCGCATGTTTCGTTTTGACTGCGGCGAACGCAACATGGCGGAGCTGAATGGAGGAGGTGCGGCAGTGGGCGGAGCTTCACGGAGGAACTACGCAGCCCTCCGCAGCTCTGACATCCGCAAATCTGAACCTAGCCTTAGTGATAGAAAGCAGAGGGTGGTTATAAATGCTATATTCTCTATCTGGGTCGCTGTGCCCAGTGGGGTACCGTAGGGGTCGGTGTTGGGACCTATTCTCTTCAACATATTTATTAACGATCTGGTAGAAGGTTTACACAGTAAAATATCGATATTTGCAGATGATACAAAACTATGTAAAGCAGTCAATACAAGAGAAGATAATATTCTGCTATAGATGGATTTGGATAAGTTGGAAACATGGTCCGAAAGGTGGCAGATGCGGTTTAACAATGATAAATGTAAGGTTATACACATGGGAATAAGGAATCAATATCACCATTACACACTGAACAGGAAACCACTGGATACATTTGACATGGAGAAGGACTTGGGGATCCTAGATAATGATAAACTTACCTGGGGCAGCCAGTGCCAGGCAGCGGCTGCCAAGGCAAACAGGATCATGGGGTGCATTAAAAGAGGTCTGGATACACATGATGAGAGCATTATACTGCCTCTGCACAAATCCCGGGTTAGACCGCACATGGAGTACTGTGTACAGTTTTGGGCATCGGTGCTCAGGAAGGATATAATGGAACTAGAGTGAGTACAAAGGAGGGCAACAAAATTAGTAAAGGGGATGGGGGAACTACAATAACCAGAGAGATTAGCAAAATTAGGATTATTTAGTTGAGAAAGACGTCTGAGGGGCGATATAATAGCCATGTATAAGTATATAAGGCTATGTGCACACGTTGCTGATTCCGCTGCGGTTTTTTCCACTCGGAAACGCAGGTAATATGGTAGAGGTATGAAACCGCTGCGAAAAACCGCACCAACAATTGACATGCTGCGGTTTGTAAACCGCAGCAAAACCGCGCGGAAAAAACCGCACCGTCAGCACAGCGTTTTTGAAACCCCATAGGGTTTCACTGTACTGTACTTGGTCAGCGGAACTGCTGCGTTTCCGCAGCGGCAACGCAGCAGAAACCGCACCGTGTGCACACAGCCTAAGGGGACAATACAAAAATCTCTCCGATGATCTGTTTATACCAAGGAATGTGACGGTCATAAGGGGGCTTTCTCTGCGTCTGGAGGAGAGAAGGTTTTTCCATCAACATAGAAGAGGATTCTTTACTGTTAGGGCAGTGAGAATCTGGAATTCCTTGCCTGAGGGAGGTAGTGATGGCGAACTCAATCGAAGGGTTCAAGAGAAGCCTGGATGTCTTCCTGGAGCGTAAAAATATTGTATCTTACAGTTATTAGGTTCTTTAGAAGGACGTAGATCTGGGGATTTATTCTGACGGAATATTTGCTGAACTGGATGGACTAATGTCTTTTCGGCATTGATAACTATGTTACTATGTAACTGGACTCCAAACACCAGATGTGGCTGACACCAGAGAGCTGCTAGGCTGGTCTCCAGAAAGGAACTGTATCACCAACAGTCAGCTGATGCATCAGGTGACCTTTTAAAGGATGGTGGGAGTGGTCACCACCTGCATCAGCTGACCCAGGAGCACTGCAGTAACAGCTGATTGCCAGCGAAGGAAAAACGGACATTAACACCTGATGGTGCTTAAGGAAAAAAAGTTTTAAACTGAGAGGAACCAGAGCTGCCACAAATCCAAACATGGATCGTGACATGTATAACTATAAATACAGTGCAAAAAGTAAATTTGGGAGGAAAGGTGGTTTAGTTTTCGCATGTTGCCTGAAGTACCGTAGTTCTTGAGCAGAGTGCACACTTATGTCCAAGAATATTTCCCGCAGGGTAAACGTGCCCGACTTTACAGAATGTAAACCAGGTATATAGCTCAGAAAGAAAAAAGATAAAAAGGAAGCTTGCCTCACCCGTGTCCTCAACTCTGGATAGAAGATCCAGCAGAACCACTATGTATAGACATACACTTATAGTACAAATGAAATGTGGTATAATAGTTCTGCAGGTCTAAATCCCATTTTCAAGTAATTCCTTAAAGAGGTTTTCCCATGAGCAAAGTACCTCTTAATTAATAGATCTTAGAAGGTACTGTGTAATGGCTGTGTCTAACCGTACAGGAACATGGTCTGATCATACCATAAATCCTGGGCAGGAGAGGGAGCAAGGAGAGAATAATTGACAGGACAGCACAGGATCATCACATCTGATTCTTTTTGTGAGGCAAAACATTTCCTGGTTTTACCTAATATTTTACCTCACAGAAAGAATCGGCTATGATCCCATAGTGTAATGTCTGTGTACTCTTTTCTTTCCTCCCCTGCCCAGGAGCTGTGGTATGGTCAGACCATGTTCCTGTACGGTCAGACACGGCCATTACACAGTACACAGCAGGGACACATATATAAGATTATCTCAGCACAGGAACATTTTATTTAAACACATCTAATTGTGGAACTTATTATTCCAAGATCTATTGATTAAAATTTTGATTAAAATTATCTTTGTTCATGAGAAAACTCCTTTAAGTGACTCAACATTTTGTATCAGTTACACAGGGATATCCAGCTTTGGAGCGTCAAATAGTCTCGTCTATGCACTTTATTCTCCTGGCATGGCCAGAATGATTATGGTAAGAAAATACGACTCAAAAAATCTACAATAGTTGGAACTTTGCAATATTAATATTTAGTGGTGGTGGTCCTGGACCACAGTATTGCTGTTACCTAACATTGATATAGGCGGTATGATCTCGTTTGCCAAATAAGTACAATTTTGTAATTAGTTTCATTTTGGTTACCCACATTTACACATTCATCATGTGTATTAGGATGTGTTTGTGATATTTTTTTTTTTCTTTTAGATCCAGAAGTTTAACAATGAATTTCAAGGTATTAGTAGTAGTGGTTTCTCAGCGTTAGTATTTGAAGGTACGGTTGACGCGCCACTTGTTCCAAGGACTTCTAGTGAGCGTTATAGCTTTACTATAGAAGACCAGAAAACCGTAGAATTATTACGCCATTGGCAGATGGGGCTGCAGCAGTTTTCTAGCTCAAGACGGAAGTTATCAGATGTACCGCCTGGCCAATATTTCGACTTGATCTGTCAGGTTATTGCAAAAGCTGAGGTTGATAAGGCCTCATATCTCCTTAAGGTAGTGTATGTTTCTTTACTTTTTTTTTCCATATTTTAATGTGTCTCTACAATCCGCAGCTTAGTTATCTTTCTCTAACATATAATAGTATTTTGTTGTGTTTGCACTCTAAAGATTAAAAAATAAACTGTGTCTAAGTCTTACTGGGGAAATAACGTTTGTCTCCTTTAACCTCTTCACCCCGAAGCCTGTTTTCAACTTCCTGACCAGACCAAATTTTCCAATTCAGCATCACTTTGTGTGGTAATAACTCTAGAACGCTACAAAGCCTCCCAGTGAATGTTTTCGCGTGACACATTGTAGTTTATTGTAGTGGTAAATTTTGGTCAATTTTTTTTGTGTTTATTTGTGAGAGTATTGGAAATTTGGCGAAAATTTAGATCATTTCACAATTTCCAAACTTTTTACTTTTATTCCCTTAAACCAGATAGCTATATTGCGCAAAATAGATAATAAATAATATTTCCTACATGTCTACTTTATATCACCATCATTTTTAAAATGGTTTATCAGAAATTTCTAATTTTTCCAACAAAATTTACAAAACCATTTATTCTTATGAACCAAATCACATTTGAAGTGACTGTGAGGGATCTGTGTGACAGAAAATACCCAAAAGTTAAAATATTTTAAAAACTGCACTTCTCAAAGTGCTCAAAAGCACATTGAAGAAATTTATTAACCCTTTAGGTGCTTCACAGGAATTAACCCGCTTCCGACATCAGGCGTAAATGTTCACCGATGTTGGGCTCCCTCTCTTAGATGTGTGCTCCAGCGGTGAGCCCGCACCTTTCCCAATACATGTCAGCGGTTTTGAACATCTGACATGCCCGTAACAGCCGCGGGTGGAATCGCGATCCACTCGCGGCTATTAACCCGTTAAATGCCGCTGTCAAACTCTGACAGCGGCATTTAACATGCGCTTGCGGCAGTCGCGCCGGAAATCCACCCATCAGCGAACCCTGTCACGTGATTTCGGGTCACCGATGGGTTGGCATGACAATCAAAGGTCTCCTGCAGACTTCTATGGTTGTCACTGCTGGATTGCTATGAGCGCCGCCCAGTGGTCGGCGCTCATAGCAGGTCAGCAATTCTACTACATACAGACGATCTGATCATCGCCTGTCTGTAGCAGAGCCGATCGCATAAGTGCAGCTTCTAGTCTCCCATGGAGGCTATTGAAGCATGCCAAAAGTAAAAAAAAAAATGTTTTAAAAGGTATTTAAATAAAAAAAATAAAGTTCAAATCACTCTCCTTTCGCCCCAGTCAAACAAAGAAAAATCAAACATACACATATTTGGTATCACCGCATTCAGAATCACCCAATCTATCAATATAAAAAAAAAACCTGATAGCTAAACGATGTAACGAGAAAAAAATTCAAAACGACAGAATTTACGGGTTTTTCTTCTCTGCAACATTGCATTAAAATGCAATAACGGGTGATCAAAAAATAGTTTCTGTGCCAAAATAGTATCATTAGAAATGTCAGCTCGGCGTGCAAAAAATCAGCCCTCACCCAACCCAAGATCACTAAAAGTGGAGATGCTACGGGTATCGGAAAATGGTGCAATTTTTTTTTTTTTTTTAGCAAAATTTGGAATTTTTTTCACTACTTAAAGGGAATCTGTCACCCTATTTTTCAACTATGAGCTGCCGGCACTGATATCAGGGGCTTATCTACAGCATTCTGTAATGCTGTAGATAAGCCCCCGATGTAACCTGAAAGAGAAGAAAAAGGAGTTATATTATACTCACCGGTGGGCGGTCCGGTCTTGGTCCGATGGGTGTTGCGTTCCGGCGCCTCCCATTCTCTAACGGTGACGTCCTCTTATTTGCTGGCGTATGTGTGTATATAAATGTTTTTGCATCATTTTTATTTTGAAAGCTATAGCTTTTATATTTCCGCTGATGGAGCTGTATTGTTGGTTGTTTTTTTTGCAGGATAAGATGATGTTTTTAGCTGTAGCATTTCTATTTACATTTGACTTTTTGATAGCATTTTATTCCACTTTCTCTTTGGCGATATGATGAAAGAGCAGTTTTTGTTTTTTTGTACAATGTTCACTGAAGATGTTAACTATTGGAACAGTTTTATAGATCAGGTCGTCCAGATGCAGCGATTCAAAATACATATACTTTTGTTTGTTTTTTTGTTTTTACATTACCGTATATACTCGAGTAAAAGCGGACCCGAGTATAAGTCGAGGCTCCTAATTTTGCCACAAAAAAACTGGGTAAGCTTATTGACTCGATTATAAGATGGATATGCAATGTCCCCTCATCTCTCTCCTGGTGTGCATGGCTCCCCGGTCCCTGTCCTTGTATGCATGGCTCCCCGGTCCCTGTCCTTGTATGCATGGCTCCCTGTCCTTGTATGCACGGCTCCCCGATCCCTGTCCTTGTATGCATGGCTCCCTGGTCCCTGCCGTTGTATGCATGGCTCCTTAACCCCTGTCCTTGTATGCATGTTACATAAAAACATCCTACTCACCTGCCTGCGTACCTTTGATGCAGCTCTTCCTGCCGAGCGATCACGTGGCCCTGCTCATTAAGGGAATCAATATTCACTCCATCCTCATGGGAGTGGAGAGGTGTGCATATTCATTACCTTAATGAGCGGGGCCATGTGATCGCTCAGCAGGAAATGCTGCTGGCGCTGGAACCAACGAGATGCAGCAAGGGTGCGCAGGAGGGTGAGTATGCTGTCTTCTGGAAGCCAGCGACTGAGGGTGTCACTGTGCGCACTATAGAGAAATAAATATTCATTTCTCTTTAGCAAGCGGGCACAGTAACAGCCGCTGCCGCTGGCTCCTGTCTCCTGTGACCTGCTGCTCCCCCTCCCCCGCCGGCCCTCTGGCACATTTGACTCGTGTATAAGCCGAGAGGGAGGGGGGGGGGGGCGTTTGCAGAACAAAAAAGTGCTGAAAATCTTTGCTTATACACGAGTATATAAGGTAATATACGTATTTATTAGAAAAAAAAGGTTTTTTTGGCATAGCCAACTCACCGCTTTGAAGAAAACCAGGAATAAGTCCAGCCTGTGGTTGCAGTTCGCACGGAAAACGAATTGGGATAAATCCTTACATATAAAGGAAATAGCTTTTGTTTCTCCAGCGATCTCAGTCCAATGGTAGGTAAAGTATAGCTTTTATTTATCCATTAAAAAAGTTCCAGGTTTCTTCAATAGCAATTTTGCATATAGTCAGTCCCTTTTGGTCCAAAAGGGACTGTACTGTATGCAAAATTGTTATTGAAGAAACCTGGAACTTTTTTAATGGATAAATAAAAGCTATATTTTACCTACCATTGGACTGATCACTGGAGAAACAAAAGCTATTTCCTTTACATATTTATTAGTATAATATTTTATTGTCTGTTCTTTAATTTGTGTGTTTTTTTTTTTTTCATCTTTATTTTCACTTTGATACTTTGTCCCAGGATGGGACATCAACTCTCACTACCCTGATCGCTGATCTAATACTCTGCAGTGCTTTGTCATTGCAGGATATCAGATCAGTCTATCACACACATGCAGGAAGTATGTCAGCTCCTGCTCTAAGTGACCACTGCTGCCATCTTTCGACCCGTGGTCACTATGGAAACCATCCGCACAAGGCAATTGTATGTGTGTCTGTGTGAAGGGGTTAAAGTTGATCTGTCTCCAGTGGTCACAATATTAGCTGCATAGACCTAATTTTAGGAGTGTACTTAGTTTACAAATCTTTGAGAATATCCACCTGACAGCACAAGCATAATTTGTTGCTGCTCACTTCTGTATCGGAAGGTAAGCAGGGCCGTTGACCTCACATATTAAGTTATTAGATGGCTTGGCTTGCATGACTGGCAGTCAATTGGTCATTTGCGTTATTTCAGCAACTTATGCATGGAAGTCAGCGGAGCTGGATTGCCCCTTTTAGATAGATTTTAATATTGAAGAGGAAAACTTAGCAAATAGATTTGTACAGCTATTCTGATTGGTAAGGTGTTCCCGTATAATATCATGTACGTCAGGGGTCTCAAACTCGGCAGAGTAAATGGGCCGCACATAAAAAAATTTTAACTGGCGGGCCGCATTCCTTTCAAACTTAATACACCTCGTACACACTCGGATCTGCTCCGTACACCTCGTACACACTCGGCTGAGCTCCGTACACCTCGTACACACTCGGCTGCGCTCCGTACACACACGGCTCCTCTCCATACACCCCGCTCCGTACACACGCGGCTCCTCTCCGCACACCTTGTACACACACACGGCTCTGCTCCATACACATTGTACACACACGGCCTTAAGTTTTTTGTGTGCCATATCTCCATGATTTAAAAGCATAAAAATTCAAAGTTGGAAAATTGTGAAATTTTCAAAATTTTCACCAAATTTCTGTTTTTTTCACAAATAAACGCAAGTTATATCAATGAAATTTTATCACTAACATGAAGTACAATATGTCACGAGAAAACATTGTCAGAATCACCGGGATCCATGGAAGCGTTTCAGAGTTATTGCCTCATAAAGGGACAGTGGTCAGAATTGTAAAAATTGTCCCGGTCATGAACGTGTAAACCACCCTTGCGGGTAAAGGGGGTTAACCCTTAGATGCCTACGTTAGAACAGCATGTAGATTGTTAACAGATCATGGGGACTTACTCTTTAGCCCCATTGGCTCCCTGAAAGTGCAGTTTTGTGGTCCTGATGGTTACCAAGGCCAGGCAATGGCCTTGGATTATGCAAGCTTAGTAGCATGTTCAGATGTTAACAACCTTGTTGGTGGTAAAAATATAATGTTTCATTCCTGTCATTCCACATTGAGTTAACTCCTGAAAAGCAAGGGTTAACAAAGTACCTAACTTCAGTTTTGAGTAGGATTAGAGGTGCTATTTTTAAAATATCGCCTTTAGGCTTGTAACAACATGTAGGTCATCTAAAGACATTCAAAAAAAATAAAAAAAACAGCTGCTAAGTGTTACACCTTTTAACAGGATAACAAAATAAAAGGACATTTGACAAATAGAGATGGTGTAAGGCAAATATGAGAGAAATGTTGTTCAACTATTTTGTGTGGTATAAACATTCCAAGTTTGAAATTGCTAGTCTATTTAAATTTGTGTCAAATTTCTGATATTTTCATAAATAAATGAAAGCATAACAGCCTAAATTCACCAATAACATAAAGTATAATGTGTCACGGAAAAACAGTCTCAGAATCGCTGGCGTATGTTGAAACATTTCAAAGCTATTGCCATGTAAAGTGGCAAATGTCAGATTTGACAAATTCTGCCTGGGTCACTAAGGGGTTAACATGCCGGTGAGCAGTAAAAATAATCCTGACATTGATGAGTTCTTAATTTTGTAATGGGCAATATTCACCCATGTTACTTTTCCCTAATAATAAAATCTACAATAAATGTATTAAATGAGCATATACAGTAAATTGTCAAAACATGTTTAGCTTTTTGACACAAGAGCGTGTTCCTTTACCATTCTGTTTTGATTTTCAAGCTGTGTTAGTTGGAAGAGGTGTTTTTTTTCTAAAATTGTGTGCTTACAAAGTTGAAAGGTTTTAATACCAACTTTGATTTCCCACTCCTTTCGAGTCTCACACAATTCTGCAGGGCGCACGCTGTTGTACTGTCTTTAGGATTTTCTCCTGTAAGATGTTAGCCCAGTAGGTGATCTTTGAAGCCATATGTGCTGCAGTGCTGATGAAAACCATAAAGCAAAATGGCCCGCAAGCATGGCTGTTTGCTTTGTTTTATGCTATTATACTTTTTTTTTCTTTTAAGTGACATTCTAAACAGAAATATTTACAAGATAAACTCATTAATTAAGATTAGGAAACTAATACAGAATTCTTTAGAAAGTAGCAGGAGACTCGTCACAGGTTCCCTCATTTAGAAATTATGTACATTTGTCACTCAAGAAAACCAGAAGCATATTACACAAGCATTGTAGAAGGGATTTTCTCAAGAGTTCCATAATGCACACCCAAAAAAACATTGGAGTGGTGCTTTAAAAAAGTGGTTTGGGTCTATGATATTGGTGACCTACCCATTATTATGAGATAAATGGGGGTCTGATACTTGGCACCCTGGCTAATCAGCTGATACCTCTGGCCATCGGAAGGTTTAACACTACAGCTCCTTACTCGGTGTAGTGGCTGTTCTCATGTACTGCAGCGTAGTCTCCATTACAGCAATCTGATCAGTCAATGCCATGTGACTGGAGTAATACATATGTGTGCTGACTAGAGATGTGCGAGCCCAAACAGTAAAGTTCGGCATCCGTAACGAACATCTACTGTTCAGGCACAGACACCGAATACGGACTTCACCAGGAAGCCCATGTTACTGTTCGGGTTCAGCCCCCGAACACCGGATGTTTATCGCGCTGTCATGTACATGACAGTGCAGAAAACACTGCTTTTCGTCAGCAGTAAAATCAAATGACAGCGTGAGCCCGCAGCTGTGATCAGAGGTATAAGTTCTCAGCCTGGATGGTCGTATCTTGTCACCGTCCAGGTTGAAAACTGTTTATCCCCAGATATGGATTACAGGGTGTGACAGAACGATGGACAGGTGAGGGATATGGTTGTTTTTTATTTTTATTACAGGAGACAATGACTTCAATGGAATGGGCAATGACGTGAGTATGGTTTAATTTTAGAATAATTAAAGGAGTCTGTGTCATTCCTTCAATTAAAGGACTTTATTCTGGCTGTGTGTTTATTTACAATATAACTATAGGATTAGTAATGGATAGGTGTCTCTCCATTACTAAGCAGTTGGCTTGATGTCACCGGACAATACAAAGGTGACATAGAATCATAGAATCGTAGAGTTGGAAGGGACCTCCTGGGCCATCTGGTCCAACCCCCTGCTCAAAGCAGGATTCGCTAAATCATCCCAGTCAGATGTCTGTCCAGCCTCTGTTTGAAGACTTCCATTGAAGGAGAACTCACCACTTCTCGTGGCAGCCTGTTCCACTCATTGATCACTCTAACTGTCAAAAAGTTTTTTCTAATATCTAATCTGTGTCTCCTCCCATTCAGTTTCATCCCATTGCTTCTAGTCTTTCCTTGTGCAAATGAGAATAAAGTTGATCCTTCTACAATGTGACAGCCCTTTAGATATTTGTAGACAGCAATTAAGTCTCCTCTCAGTCTTCTCTTTTGCAAACTAAACATTCCCAAATCCTGCAACCTTTCCTCATAAGACAGGGTTTGCAGACCGGTCACCATTCTGGTCGCTCTTTTCTGAACTTGCTCCAGTTTGTTGATGTCTTTTTTAAAATGTGGTGCCCAAAACTGGACACAATATTCCAGATGAGGTCTGACCAAAGAGGAGTAGAGGGAAATAATGACTTCACGTGATCTAGACTGTATGCTTCTGTTAATACATCCTAGAACTGCATTTGCCTTTTTTGCTGCTGCATCACACTGTTGACTCATATTCAGTCTGTGATCTATTAGTATACCCAAGTCTTTTTCACATGTGCTGTCACTTAGCCCTATTCCTCCCATTCTATATATGCTTTTTTCATTTTTATTGCCCAGATGTAGTACTTTGCATTTCTCCATGTTAAAAACCATTCTGTTAGTTACTGCCCACTTCTCCAGTTTATTTAAATCTTTTTGAATCCTCTCTCTCTCTTCTCTAGTATTAGCTATCCCTCCTAGCTTTGTGTCATCAGCAAATTTAATCAGTTTACCCTCAATTCCTTCATCTAAATCGTTGATAAAGATGTTGAACAATACAGGGCCCAGGACAGAGCCCTGTGGTACCCCACTTGAGACATTCTTCCAAATGGATGTGCAGCCATTTACGACCACTCTTTGGGTCCGATCACTAAGCCAGCTATGAATCCACCTAACAGTTGCCTTGTCCATTCCATACTTAGTCATTTTTTCAATAAGGATTGTATGAGAGACTTTGTCAAATGCTTTGCTGAAGTCAAGATATATTATATCTACAGCATTTCCTTGATCCACCCAATCAGTGATACCGTCATAGAAGGAAATTAAGTTAGTCTGACATGACTTATTAGTTACAAACCCATGCTGACTCTGTTTGATCACTTCATTCTTATCCAGGTATTGACTTACATGTTGTTTAATAATTTGTTCAAAGATCTTTCCTGGTATAGAAGTCAGACTCACCGGCCTATAGTTGCCTGGGTCCACCTTCTTCCCCTTTTTGAAGATAGGAACAACATTTGCTCTTCTCCAGTCTTCTGGCACTTCTCCTGTTCTCCAAGAATTTTCAAAGATTATGGAGAGTGGTTCAGAAATTTCTTCTGCTATCTCCTTCAGTACTCTGGGGTGTAATTCATCTGGACCTGGAGACTTGAATTCATTTAGGTTAGCTAAGTGTTTCCTCACTATCTTTCTGTTTATAGATATCCTGGATTCTTCTATTCCCTTAATAGGACAGTGAATAACAGTTGGTGTTACATTTCCTTTCTGAGAGAAAACAGATGCAAAATAGGAATTTAAAAGTTCAGCCTTCTCAACATCCTGTCTTACCATTTCATCATTTTCATCCTGTAAAAATCCTATAGCATCTTTGACTTTTCTTTTACTTTTGACATATCCCCAAAATCCTTTATTATTGCTTTTGACATGTCTTGCAAGCCTCAATTCATTTTCAGCTTTAGCTAATCTGATTTGTGCCCTGCAGATTCTGCAGACAGCATTATATTCTTCTTTAGATATGCCTCCCTCTTTCCATTTTTCACATCAACCCCACAAGTATGAACCCCACTTGCCACTGCTACAGGGCATGTGGGAAGAGGCGGGCAAAGAGCCATTTAATAGATGCGCCCTTTCTGGGCGGCTACGGACTGTTGTTTTTAGGCTGGGGGGGCAATATCAATGACCCATTACAAGCCTAAAAATATCAGCCTCCAGCTATCTGCTTTAGCAAGGCTGGTTGACAAAAATGGGGAGGACCCCATGTCTTTTTTTTTTTTTTTTTTTTTTTTTTTTTTTTTTAAATATTTGTTTAATTAAAAAAGAAAAAAAAACCGCGGGGACCCCTCTATTTTTGATAACCCTCCTTGCTGACAGCTGAAGGTTGCAGCCCCCAGCTATCAGTTTTGCCTAGCTGGTTATCAAAAATACATGGGAACACACCGTTTTACTTTTTAATTATTTATTTAGAGCGCAGGTGTCGGCTGATGATTACGCCCATCGACCGCTCCTGCTCTCACTGTTGTTAGCGGCAGCAGTACGCCAGTGACGGGAGGTAAACTTTATACATCCAATCACAACTTTGGGCTCACGCTGTCTTTTGACAGCGTGGGAACCGCGGCTGTCTGACCGGCGGTAATGATTTTACCGTCAATCATAAGCAGTGTTTGCTGCGCGGTCATGCACATCACAGCATGGCAAACACCCCCCATTCAAGTGAATGGGGTCCGGGTACTGTTCTGGTACCCGAACTCGAGTTTTTTTTCAACTGTTTGGCCTAACCCTCCATACCGAACATCCAGGGGTCCACCCATCTCTAGTGCTGACTTGTTTTCTCCTTTTGTGACTACTATTTTAAGTAATTTGCACATAGTTACCTAGCTCTTGTAGTCAATGCTGTGCACTTTGGAAGCAAAGCCAGTTAAGCATCATCTATTTATTATAGACAGAGTGGCACACAAGCCTTTAATACACCAGTTATGCCCATCTTTAAACCACTCGTTTCTAATCAGCAGTTCTCTTGTGTAGATTTTGCTTATATTGGAAGTGCATTTGAAAGTATGAATGGTCTCTTCTCATTTCAGGTTTGGGATGGTACTAAATGTGTTTCCCGATCATGGAAGGTATTTGTAGAAGATGGTGCACTTATCGGAGACAGAGATTTTATCAGTCGACTACAAAACCTTTCTATTGACATTTTGGTTTATGATAATCATGTGGAACTTGCAAAATCTTTAAAGGTAAATCATTTTGACTTTACACTGTTCATAGTACTCCTCTGAATTACTCTTATTAACTTAGTATACTGTAAGTGAAAGTTATGTTTGTTGAGGTTTCATACAAGAAATCCCGAATCTAAAACTCCTACGAAGTCTAAAGTTTAGGATTCATTGAGCCTTTTAGGCTGCACACATTCTTAATTAAAACCTATTACTATTGTATCCTTGACGTGCAAATTTAGGAATGTGTGGCTTACCTTGCAACATATAGAAACTTCCTGGTAATACCCCAGATTATAGAAGGTTGCTTCTTCTGGGACCATTTTTTAGTTTTTCTTTTGCATGTTACGTTCAATTTTGCATATACTGAATGCCTACTACGAGTCTGGAAAACACTCTATGTTTGCAATGCCATGATATTCTCTAGCAATAAATTAAATTTTTTAACCATACGTTTAACTTGCGTAAAGTCGAAACTCGAACACTTTTTTTGGTTGCTGCATTCTCCACAAAAAACATGCAATAAAAAGCAATCAAAATATCATATGTACGCCAACATAAAGTTGCAAGCTCATAGCACAAAAATTAAGCCTGCTCACACAGCTCCTATTTTTATTTTTAACAAAATTCTTAAATATCATATTGCCAGGTCATTTTTACCTTGTAATGAATGCCGTAACAACAAAATCCAATAAAGAATGACATAATTGCTGGGGAGGTTCACCATTTTACCACATTTAGAAGTTTTGTCCCGATTTTTTTGCACAGTCAAGTAAATTGCGTCTTTCAAAACTACGACTCGTCCGCAAAAAAATAAGCATTCTAGCAGCTATGTTAATAGACAAATACATAAGTTAATGACCCACAATGAGTTGTTGATGAGTTTTTGCACTGCGCAAAAAAGGCAGCGTTTTAGACCTGTTTCACACTTCAGTTATTTGACGTCAGTCCAAATCCGCCAGAGTGTGAAAAAACGGATCAGTTTCCGTTTTTCCACAAACGGATGCCACCGGATCCGTTAATTGGACGGATCTGCTTTAGCTGCTAAGTGCATGAAATTTAAAGTAACACGACCCTGGAAAAGGAAGGGAGCTATAGAAATTTTGCTGCCACTATGCTTTTGCAACGTGTCAGTTTCTCTTGTGAATATACTGAGTATAAAGGGATTGTCTCATGAGAAAAAGTATATTTTAATTATTAGATCTTGGCATAAAAATGTTCGACAATTTGATGTGTTAAAAAAAAAAAATGTTCCTGTCCTGAGATAATCTCCCTGTGTAACGGCTGGTTATGACCGTGCAGGAACATGGTTGGATATACCAGCGCTCCTGGCCAGGGGAGGAAGCAAAAAAGAATATACAGACATTACAGCTACAACTCTACATGGACATTTTTTTTTCTGTAGCCAGTACTTCTGACAGGTCCCATAGAACACTTTGGTTTTTATCCAGGTACAGAGCCTTTGCTGTGAAACCCCCCATGAAATAGCTGCTGTCAGGTAGTCGTGAATCAAAGATACAGGGAGAAAATCAGAAGATAAGGATGTAGTAAGCTGGATAGTCGTATTCCGATCCAGTAAAACTGAATCAGTGACAGAATTGGAATGCCTGAGATAAGGTAAGGTAAAGGGGTATTCCAAGATCTTATCCCAACGTGTAGTAGGTGTAATAATATTAGGAAATGCTTCCAATTAGAAATGTAGTATAGCTCTGAACAGCCACGAGTGGATCGCCGGAGCCTGCATCAAACAGTGGGAGGTGACCTATGGCACCCTGCTATGTGAAGCACAGGCTATTGAAGCCAGTAAAATATAAAGGTTCAAATCACCCCCCTTTTGCCATTCAAAATAACACCATATAAAAATAAACATATTTGGTATAGCAGCTTTCAGAATCGCCCGATCTATCAATATATAAAAATGATTAATCCGATCTGTAAACTGAGTAACAAGAAAAATAATCAAAAAGCCAGAATTACATTTTTTTGGTCGCTGCAGCATTGCATTAAAATTCAATAACGGGAGATCAAAACATTGTATCTACCCCAAAAAGGTATCAATAAAAATCCCAGCTCGGCATGCAAAAAATAAGGCCCCAGATCACGAAAAATTGGAGACATTACGGATCTTGGGAAGAAGGAAAGCAAAAAACGAAAACTCAAAAACTGAAAATTGCAAGGTGGTAAAAGGGTTAAGGTCTACCACCCATAGAAATGTAGACCTCCTTTTCGCTTCTTTTTTTCTCTTTATCTCATTCAGGGTTGTCTACAGATGGTCTTGAGTTCACTTAAGTGTCAGGATTTTTCTCTCTGGCCTGTTTTAAAAACCTTTAGCATACATACTTGACATATTAATTTTCTGAAAGGCTGTCAACGCAGCCACTTCCTACCAAAAAGTTATGTTTCTCTTGGACCCTAAACTTGGTCTTTAATCGTATGTTTCAGAGTCAGGATGTATTACGTGGACAGAGTCTGCACGCTCTGCGCTCCAGTCCCACCAACGACAATGGTGGCAACCCCAGCCCCTCCTGTGATGCATGTGCCCCCAGCCCCTCCTGTGATGCATATGCCCTCTGCCCCTCCTGTGATGCATGTGCCCCAGCCCCTCCTGTGATGCATATGCCCCAGCCCCTCCTGTGATGCGTGTGCCCCCAGCCCCTCCTGTGATGCATATGCCCCAGCCCCTCCTGTGATGCATATGCCCCAGCCCCTCCTGTGATGTGTGTTTCCCCAGCCCCTCCTGTGATGCGCGTGCCCTCAGCCCCTCCTGTGATGCATGTGCTCCCAGCCCCTCCTGTGATGCGTGTGCCCTCAGCCCCTCCTGTGATATGCGTGTCCCCAGCCCCTCTCTTATGTAATGTATATAGAGCAGTCTCTGGTGTCTCCTATGTGATATATATACTGCAGGTCTCCCACTGCTTGAGTTTTATAAATATAGTGTGAGCAGTGATGAATTCCCCACTGTAAGGAGATCTGCCGTGTATCATACATCTGTGGTCAGAACTTACTGCTGCAGGTTATATCAGAATTCTTTGCAAAGAGTCGACTGCACTTAAAAGGAATCTGTCACCCCTTTTTTGAGATATCCTATAATGATATCATTCAATTGTGTGTCACATAAAGATTCTCTTACTACTTTTGCTTCCCCCTGACCCCGCACCTTTCATGCATAAATACCTTGTTTATATCCGTTCAGATGTATGTAAACTGCCACGGTCCGGTCCAATGGGCGGGGCTTATTCACCTGCTTCCCCCCCTCCCTGTCTTGCTCTACACAAGAAGAAATGCGTAGAGCAAGACAGGGAGGGGGGAGCAGGTGAATAAGCCCCGCCCAGTGGACCAGACCGCAGCAGTTTACATACATCTGAACCGATATAAAAAAGGTATTTATGCATGAAAGGTGCGGGGTCAGGGGGAAGCAAAAGTACTAAGAGAATCCTTATGTGACACACAATTGAATGATATTATATGATATCTCAAAAAAGGGGTGACAGATTCCCTTGAAGACCGACGCAAACCTGGAAATGTATATACCAAGTGTAAGCTGTGACTGATGCAACATCTATAGGCTATGAAGTATTATGCTTTTAGTTGATCTTGACATATCCATTTACGATAAGTGTGACAGATATTATACAGTTACTTCTATACCCTTAGGTTTCCATAGTTAAAAAAGAAGTAAAATAATGTATACATTTAATGTAAACTTTTTGACTGACCTCAATGAGATGTATTAGTCTACGGGAGTGATATATACAGGTTTCATATTTGCGTCGATAGCTTTCTTGAAGGAAAAGAGCTTTAATCTAGAAGTGTTTCTATGTTATACTCTGCTCCGCCAATTGTCTTTTTCCTGATTCTGGTGTTTTAGTTTGTATGTGCACTATTGCAGTGTGTTTTATGTGAAATATCTAGAATCTTGTTCTAACGTCTACATATTTCTATGCTTTCTGCATGTATTAGCCGGTATTTTTGTAATTCCTGTTGATTTGTAACCATTTTCAGAAGTCACATGAGACCATGCTGCCCCTCTGTGGCTTACTGTATTGAGATCATGTAACATTATAGACTTTCTGGCCTTTAGAACTGCTAGGCACACATTTTAAAACCATCACCTTTGGTTTTCCAAAATGTTACTAAATACACTTTTGTGAGTCCACAAATAACTGTTTCAAAACAAAATGCAAATGTGTCTAACTCCTGAAGTCTATTATATATTTGTTTTCTGTACAAAAGTTTCTTGTCGTGTGAAAAACGCTATTAACCTGCAGAAATTGGGTTAATCTGCAGGTTAATGGCGTTCTGAACTTGCCCGGTTCCCACACTTCGAGCCTTGCTGCCGAGAGGAATTTATCTTTATTTTCCCCGGCAGCCTTCGGGTATCAGTTACAGGGCCGCACTGGCGCAGGTTCAGGCAGCGCTCTGTGTAACTACGCCCCTGACACTGACTGACACCCGGCCTTACTGCTGATCCTGCTGTCATTCATTGCCGGGGGCACGGTTACAGCCGTCACACTATACACAAAGCGGTCTCTGAACCCGGCCGGCACAGTGACTGAAACCCGAACGCTTCCGGAACGAATAAAGCGGGGCTCAAAGTGCGGGTATCGGTCCGCTTGAGAGCGCTATTAGCCTGTACATTAACCCTATATCTGCAGGTTAATAGCGTTTTTTTCACCGCACAGGTTCCCTTTAAGAGCAATGTTCTCTGGCTCAACTCTGGTCCTTCAGTAAAGTGGTGATAAGATGTAAAGTGAAATGGGGCATGTCGTCTTATACTGTTAACTGCAAATGATTACATGCAATCTTGGAAAATTGCGAAACGGCTGCAGCTCAGAAAACTGAAGGCAACTTTTTGTTTAGGTAATTACAAACCTATTTTCTGCTCACTGTGCCCCTATGCTGCCAATGTATGTACAGAACGTCTCAGCAAGGCGGAAGTGCCTGTACCAGTTAATAAGCTGATGATGATGATTACAATATCGGCTACAAAGTAGGGAGAGAATTCTTATATCCTACATAATCAGCATGCTCTTCTCCTCTAGCAGAAGGGACACTATGTAGGAAAGCAGAAGCCTTTCTAGGCTGCACTGGAAAAATGAAAGCTAAATTTACCTGGGCTGGATGCATGACCACATTGGGTGATAACAGCAGACTTTCATCATCCTGTATGATCAGCTTTTGGCACTTAGAGATCCTCCTTGCCACGAGTAAGGGAGCAGTGTTACTGCTGTGCAGTCCTATCTGCTTCTCTACAGCTACTGCTGCGCATCAATTAATATCTCTACTTTCAACTTTATGAGACCAATGTGGTTTATGGAAGCTGCGAAGAAGCTAAAAGATTGGTGAAAGTGATCGAAACAAAAAATAGATTGTGTACTTTTTCTTACTTTTTAATTTAAAGCAATTTTTTTCAGGCAAACAACAGGAAAAGACATAGACCTGGTGGTTAAATTCTAGTTGCTATAAAGGGGTGGTCAGAAATACAATTCATCCTAAATAGCTACCTATTTAATCTATTTTCTAATAGACTTAAAAAAAAAAAAAAAAAAGTCCCTGCTGTTCCCTCACTACGCAATCTAACTTATTTGTTTTTTTAGTATTTGCTTTTTGGTGATACTTTGAGAATCCCAGTGCATGCTGGGATACCCAAACAAAGCGTCATCACAGACTTTGGCCACGGCCGCAGTCTCATCCCAGTTCCTGAAACAAAGCCTTATCCATAACCACTGTGACGCTGGGCTAGTCTTTGCTCTACGGGGCGTGCGTCGCTTGTCAATTCCAACATGTGCTCAGTAGATTCTTGTCACTGTGCAGTATACACAGTGACAGTGCGCTCTCTTATTGGCTCTCATTAGAAGTAATGAGCTGGCAGCAGAGCCCCCTTTCAGTGAGCGTGGTAAGAAGAATATCCTGCGTGCAGAGACCAGCGCCGCCCCCCCCCCCCCCCCCCCCCCCCGCAAGTGACGTCATGCCCCCAGCACTTCTTTTCAACTGTCTGTCAATATATAGTGTACACAGAAAACTGCTAATTGTTGGTGAGGATGGGGTTGCAACATTAAGATCTCAGGCAGAATTAGTTTTTTTTCTACTGCAGATCTATCATAACTGTTGCACCCAGTAGACTAAGTGGTACATCTCGCTGGAATTGGGGACTCTGCATCATACTGCTGTCAGATTACATAGCAAAAACCTGCTGACATATTCCCTTTAACCCTTCAAATCATTTTGTTTGTTGATGGTGTCCAATGTTTACCATATTGCATTTTTACATGAGTGTTTATCCTAAACCAATTCGCAGTGTTCCAACTTTTCATATTTCAGATTGGAAGTTACGTTGTTATTCAGAATATACATGCAAAATTACACAGTGCAGCTAATGTAGGCCAAGGACATGATACCTATGTGGAATTTCACCTTCATGGGGGAACAGGTTATGGACGAGGAATTTCAGTGCCCCCAGAAGATGATTCAGATGTAAAAGAACTACAAAAGTGAGTCCAAAATAATTGCTGTATTACGGTATATTTGGCTACTTCATTAAGCCATTCTCCTAGTGGCAAATTCCATCAAGTAAAAAATATTGCAATATCCGAATGGTGTTTCCTTATAATATTGGTACATAAGGTGTGACTTTGTTGCTGATTTTTTTTTTTTTTCAAGTATTTTATATATGAAGGAAGCCATCTTTGCCCATAGGGGTCCATTTTTTATTAACTGATGACTCTGACCAGTGCCTCAGACGAATGCAATCTGTCAACTAGATACCATGATGAGAAAAATGTGTTCTAAAGTTTGGTTTTTTTTACTGGAAGGTGCAAGAATTTATCAATTGTCTAACATTTAAGCTGTTCAATTGAGTTTAAGAAAAAAGTACAAAAGTAGTGACTGAGACACTGATTCCATTGTGTCCCATACCCACTGCTGACGGCTGTCAATCAGCAGGGGGAGCCACAGCGCCTGAATATCAAAGGCCCAGCGGTGCACACAATGGAAAGGATTCCAGTGCTGCAAAAGATAGCCTGTGGTATGAAAATGGTTGCACAAAGTAACTTTAGCATTACAGGACTGCAATCTGACACTACTACTACCTACATCTTTTCTGAGGGGAGCATAAGCTTATTTTTTTTCTTTTGCAATTGGTTTTCAATAAACATTTTGCATTGTTTGGCTTTTTGTTTTGATTTATTTTGCATATTGATGTGATTTTTGGTTATAAATCAGCTGAGTTGAGCACTTAAAAAAACAGCTAGGAGTTACAATCTCTTATCACAAAGAGCTCACTGATGGATTCTCTGTTAACCCATTCTTCAGCCTGCTATAGAGTGCAATAGAAAGCCTATGGAAGGCAAATGGTGCAGAATTTTTAATGAAAGCCAATTGCAAAATGCATTTTTCTCGGTCGCCTTATTGGGGGACACAGAGACCATGGGGTGTATGCTGCTGACACTATGCACAAAAAAAGTTAGCTCCTCCTCCGCAGTGTACACCCCACCGACCGGCAGGGAATTCCTCAGTTTAGCTTAGTGTCAGTAGGAGGTGGACACGGGTCTTTCATTAGACCCTTATCTACCTCAGTGTGCGTCGTTCCTTTTCAGGTTTCCGGAGGGATACAGTGTGAAGAGTCACAACTGTACTCCCACAAAGAGACTATGAGTACGGCGTGTACTACCACCCCGTATCCTCATAGCTCTCCGTGCGGACCAGAAGCTCGGCGCAGATGCGGGCCAGCGACGGATGGTCCTTGCCAAACGCCTCCCACCCACTCGCCCACCAGAGCCTGTCGGTCGGAAGAGGCGCAGATACGGGAAAGATTAACAGACAGCGTTGGATAAAGAAGGTACCTTTATTGGAGCAGAGGCGCGGCGCACGGAGCAAACCACCGCAAGGATACATTGGAGCGGCACCAAGGCAGCACTGCAGGATGTGGCCCGCGCCTTCGACGGTTGCCGCATTTCACCTAGGCCCCGACTGCGGTGCGGACTTTGTCTCCCCCCCGCCTGTATTCATCGGGGGATTCATCTTCCGGCGCGGTTCTGGTGGCATCTTCGTTGTGTGTGGCCGCTGCAGCGTTGCGGCACTTCCGCGCCGCCCATTGCTGACAGGCGGCCGCCGTCTCTAATTTAGTCCCCGGCTTCATTTTAGGCCTTCGCGCCCGTCGCGGCCACGCCCCCCGCCCACTCATAGGCCGGCTGCGCTCCCGCCCGTTCCTAGGCCCTCCCACCGCCTCTCTTAGCCTGTGGCTGGGTAAGGGGGGCGGTTTCCTTTAGTTCAGTTGGCTAACTCCGCCCTTCTTCTTGGCCCTCCTGAACCGCGTTTTTTCATCCACCTCAGGCTGCCGCCATCTTTGCAGCCTGTCAGCCGGAGACGATAGACAGATGTCAGCTATCCCCTGCTGGGGTCCTGCAATTCTCACAAGCCTGGTACAGCGCTTTGGGGGACACCGGACCGTGAGTAGTTCTGCAACTGCAGACTGACACCCTCCTCTGCCTTTCTGTTCCCCAACCTTCCGGCTTTTCTTCAGGGTCCTTCTGTTCCATCTTTATGTCTAACTCTAAGTCTGAGCGTAGCCGGCCCCCACGGGCACTCTAGTCCAGTTCGCCGCATGCCCCTCTTGCAATCGCAGACTTCCCTGACCCCGTTCAGGAGCCATCTATTGTGCCACGTGAAAGCGAATTCCCCATCCCTGGCTGGGCCTCGTCTCTTTCACAATCTGTGGCAGACCTCACCAGAGTGTCTCAGTCCCTAGTGGCCGTTCTTGATAGGTTGCCCCTGGACACTTCTGCAGGGTCCAGCAGGTCGCAAGACATTCCATCTGAGCCAGCCAGCAGAAGCCGCAAAAGACCCAGGCAGGATCTCCGGCCGGAATCCTCTCCTGGCCTCGCATCCCCACATAGTCCTTCCCAGCAGTCACCCTCCCGTGCCTCCTCACCCGAGTCAGGTGAAGCGTTTTTAGAGCTGGATTCGGACCAGGACGCGGACATGAAGGTTACAGTACAGAACCTCATTGCTGCGATTCACCACTCCTTCGAAATCTCAGACTCCCCTGCGAAATCCTCAGATCAGGAGGTTTCGTTCAGACGGGCAGAAACACCTTCCAGGGTCTTCGCCTCCCACTCTTGAGTTTGGCAAGACTCTTACCAGGGAAAGAGAAAATCCGACCAGGCGCTTTCAAAGAGGGAAGCGCCTCGGCGTGCTGTATCCGTTTGCCAAAGAGCTCACCGATAACTGGTCTGCTTCCCCCTCGGTAGACGCACCCGTGTCCAGACTTTCTAACAACACGATCCTCCCGATTTCAGGTGTGACGTCGTTACAAGATTCTAATGATAGAATTATAGAATCTTTAGCAAAGTCAGCATTTGAAGTGGCTGCAGCGGTGCTAAGCCCAGCCTTCACTTCACTTGGGTAGCGAAGGCCATAGCCACTTGGGCAGAGGATCTCCGCAAGGGCATCCTAGATAAGGCCCAACCAGGGCATTTGGCTGATCAGGCCAACCAGATCTCCCATGCAGGGTATTATCTACTCTCTGCCTCCTTGGATGCCGCGTCCTGCGCAGTTCAGGCGTCAAGCAACATGGTGGCAGTCCGACGTACAATTTGGCTCAAAGCTTGGCAGGCGGATTTCTCTTCAAGAAAGTCCCTTTCCAATCTGCCTTTTCAGGGAGCGCGGCTCTTCGGATCCCAGCTGGACCAGATTATTAAGGACACCACTGGGGGCACGAGTTCCCTCCTCCCTCAGTCCAAGCCTCGCAGACCTCCGCTAAGACGTCAGTCTCGGCCCTTTCGGTCTTTCCGCCGCTTCAATTCGGCAGAGAACTTCTCTAACCAACAGAGACCGCAGGCATGCCAGGATAGGAAGAAGGTGCCTTTCAGACCCACTCCTTCCTGGCGATCTCACTCCTCCCAGGTCAGATCCTCCAGGTCCAGATCTGGTCGGTCCACATCAGCATGTCTATCAACGGACCCCCGGGGGTCCTTCCCAATTAGGAGGTCGACTCCTTTTCTTCAGAGACGTCTGGCTTGCCTCAGTAGAGGACACTTGGGTCAGGGAAGTTGTATCATCAAGATACAAGATAGACTTAGTTTCTTGTCCCCGGGATCGTTTTTTCGAGTCCCGACCTCCAAAGGATCCTGCCTTAGTTCTGGGGTTCTCTGCGTCCATCGCTTTTCTCCTCAATTCCGGAGTGATTGTGCCCATTCCCGAATCAGAACGTTTCACAGGATTTTATTCAAACCTGTTTGTGGTACCGAAAGAAGGCGGGACAGTTCGCCCATCTTGGGCCTCAAGTTACTCAACTAGAGAGTCCGACTGCGTCACTTCCGAATGGAGTCTCTTCGGTCGGTAATCGCTTCCATGGAGATGCAGGAGTTCATGTGTTCAATAGACATTCAAGATGCCTATCTACATCTTCCCATATTCTCCGGGCATCAGAAGTTCCTGCGTTGTGCGATTTGCCAGGAACATTACCAGTTCGTTGCACTGCCGTTCGGTCTCGCCACCGCACCCAGAGTATTTACAAAGATCATGGCGGCGTTGATGGCCTTGTTGAGAATCAGAGGTCTCCTTCTCTTTCCGTACCTCGACGACATTCTGATCAAAGCTCCATCCTTTCATCAAGCTCGCCAAAGTCTTACCATCGTCCTCGACACATACGACTTCCATCTCTCCGGACAACCATGAAAGTCCTGGGAAAGATGGTGGCGGCAATAAAGGCGGTTCCCTTTGCCCAATTTCACTCCAGACCTCTCCAACACGCCATCCTGTCTCGGGGGAACAGGTCTGTCCTTTCCCTGGATCACCCATTTTGACTTTCATACCGGGTCAAGCGGTCACTCAACTGGTGGTTGACGTCGCCTCTCATCCTCTTGGGTCGGTCTTTTCTTCCCATTCACTGGCAGATTGTAACAACGGATGCCAGCCTCCTCGGCTGGGGTGCAGTGTTCCGCAATCACACTGTTCAGGGTCGATGGTCGACTCAGGAATCAGCTCTGTAGATCAACGTCCTAGAGATACGAGCGATCCATCTGGCTCCCGTCCACTGGGAGAGGCTCCTCAGGGGCCTGCCTGTCCGGATTCAGACAGACAATGCCACAGCGGTGTTATATGTCAACCGCCAAGGAGGGACACGAAGTGTCTCAGCCATGGCAGAAGTGTCCAAGATTATTCATTGGGCAGAGATTTCCGTTCCGACAATTTCCGCGGTACACATTCCCGGTGTAGACAACTGGGCCGCCGATTTTCTCAGCCGCGAGGGTCTCACGGCGGGAGATTGGTCCCTACATCCGGAGGTATTTCATCTGCTTTGCCGTCAATGGGGAACCCCGGATGTAGACCTGCTGGCGTCTCGCCTCAACAGGAGAGTCCCACAGTTTGGTTCCAGGTCTCGACACCCTCTGGCAGTGGGCGCCGATGCTCTGGCCGTTCCTTGGTCACAGTTTGAACTCCCTATCTGTTCCCTCCCCTGCCTCTTCTTCCCAAGCTGTTGAAGATCAAAGCAGAAGGAATTCCAGCCATTTTCATCGCAGAATTGGCCCAGAAGGTCTTGGTTCGCGGACATTGTCAACCTTCTCGCGGATGCCCCCTGGAAGCTTCCAGACAGGGCAGATCTGCTGTCTCAAGGCACGATTTGCCACCCCAATCCTCGGCCGCTCACTTTAATGGCGTGGCTGTTGAGACCAAGGTTTTGAAACGGGCAGGATTCTCCGATCAAGTAATTCATACCATGCTCCGAGCCAGAAAGCCATCATCTTCCTAAGTTTATTACTATACTTGGAAGACCTCTTTCACTTGGTGTAAGGCCAATGTCATCGCGCCCATGTGTTTTTCGCTCCCTTCTGTTCTGGCGTTTCTTCAGGCAGGGCTGGATGCTGGGCTTGCCCTCAGTTCTTTGAAGGGTCAAGTTTCGGCGCTGTTCATTTTATTTCAGAAGACGGCCTCCCGCCCTCAGGTCAAAATCTTTCTTCAGGGCATGGCTCACACGGCTCCTCCGTACCGAGCGCCCGTGGATCCATGGGATCTTAATCTGGTTCTTGAGGTTCTGCAAGGTCCTCCTTTTGAACCTCTCAGGGATGTTTCCCCTTCTCTCCTTTCTTGGAAGGTAGCTTTTCTGGTGACCATTACTTCCATCCGGCGCCTGTCGGAATTGGCGGCTTTCTTGCCGCTCTCCTTATTTGGTACTTCACCAGGATGAGGTACTTCTGCGGCTTCCGCCCTCTTTCCTTCCGAAGGTGGTGTCCTCTTTTCACCTCAATGAGGATATTGTTCTGCCGTCCTTCTGTCCGAGTCCAACTCATCCTCGGGAGCGGTCCTTGAACAAGCTGGATCTGGTCAGGGCGATGAGAGTCTATCTGGCTAGGATGACTTCCTTGCGAAAGACAGTCTTTTCATCATTCCAGATGGGTCGCGGAAAGGTCGCCCAGCTTCAAAGGCCACTATTGCTTGCTGGATCAGATCGGCAATTTTGGAGGCCTACCGGGTTAAGCATTGAGTGGCTCCTCCAGGGATCACAGCGCACTCTTCCCGGGCAGTGGGTGCCTCCTAGGCGGTACGCCACAGAGCTTCCGCGCTGCAGCTTTGCAAAGCTGCAACCTTGTCTTCGGTTCACATGTTTGTGAAATTCTACTAAGTCCACACCTACGCTTCGGCGGATGCCAGCCTAGGTAGAAGGATTCTGCAGGCTGCGGTGGTGAGTCCGCTGGCCTGATGGAAGTTTGTTTTCCCACCCCAGGGACTGCTTTGGGACGTCCCATGGTCTCTGTGTCCCCCAATAAGGCGACCGAGAAAACAGGATTTTTGGGTTGCTTACCGTAAAATCTGTTTCTCGTAGCCTTCATTGGGGGACACAGCACCCTCCCATGTTCTACAACTCCTGTTCTTGCTTTGGTTGATTGGTTACAGTTGAGTTTTGTTCTGTTTTCAATCTATTCTGTTACTTCTCCTACTGCTTTCTCACTAACTGAGGAATTCCCTGCCGGTCGGTGGGGTGTACACTGCGGAGGAGGAGCTAACTTTTTTGTGCATAGTGTCAGCCTCCTAGTGGCAGCAGCATACATCCCATGGTCTCTGTGTCCCCCAATGAAAGCTACGAGAAACAGATTTTACGGTAAGCAACCCAAAAATCCTGTTTTAGCCCAAAATGCATGTATGCAAAAAAACCTCCCTCAATGGCAGACAACTCCTTTATTGCGTCTTTGTATCTTGGAAGGTCCTGAAGTAACACCCATATTTCCAATGCGTCTGAGCTGTTCTGCTGTTATGTTATGATAAATGTGTATCAATTGTTGATCTTTTATTTTGTTTGTTTCATGTAAGGTTCCTGGATGCTGTGGATCTGAAAGAGACCCAACCTATGTTTGATGCAAGCACATCAGATAGCCAATTAGGTATGTATGATTTTTTGGCAATTACCAATTTAATTTTGAGGCTATGTGCCCATTTTAGCGTTTTTAAACGCTCAGGAAACGGGTCTCCTTCCCAGAAAACGTGCGTTTTTTTCAGTGCGTTTTTTTTCCGCGATTTTTGCACGTTTTTGCGCTTTAAAAACGCACGTTTTTTATGCGTTTTTTTCCTCGCGTCTTTTGGACTATAGGAAATAGCCAAAACCGCGGACCTAAGCGGAAATTAATGAACATGATGCGTTTTTTACCGCAAAGCGTTTCCTTAGCGGTAAAAAAACGCATCCATTGGCACAAAAAGGCCAAAATGCATTAAAATGAATGGGATGCTTCTTTTAAGTGTTTTTGATGCGGTTTGACCCCGAAAAACGCATCAAAAGCGCTTAAAAAAACGCAACGTGGGCACACAGCTTAAAGGTAAAGACTGCATAAACTCACCGGTTTCTTGCAGCCCCAGCACTGCTGCCCCTGTCTTTCCCACCAGTCACTGTTAACTGTGATGACATGGTTCGACCGCACGGGATAACTGCAGCCAGTCACTGGCCTTAGTGGTACATCGATATCCTGCCACAAGACACTTTATGTCCCGGCAGTGATTTTGCAGCCACAGCTCCTTCTACATGCCAGCTACAGTGGGGCAAAAAAGTATTTAGTCAGTCAGCAATAGTGCAAGTTCCACCACTTAAAAAGATGAGAGGCGTCTGTAATTTACATCATAGGTAGACCTCAACTATGGGAGACAAACTGAGAAAAAAAAATCCAGAAAATCACATTGTCTGTTTTTTTTTCATTTTATTTGCATATTATGGTGGAAAATAAGTATTTGGTCAGAAACAAGCAATCAAGATTTCTGGCTCTCACAGACCTGTAACTTCTTCTTTAAGAGTCTCCTCTTTCCTCCACTCATTACCTGTAGTAATGGCACCTGTTTAAACTTGTTATCAGTATAAAAAGACACCTGTGCACACCCTCAAACAGTCTGACTCCAAACTCCACTATGGTGAAGACCAAAGAGCTGTCAAAGGACACCAGAAACAAAATTGTAGCCCTGTACCAGGCTGGGAAGACTGAATCTGCAATAGCCAACCAGCTTGGAGTGAAGAAATCAACTGTGGGAGCAATAATTAGAAAATAGAAGACATACAAGACCACTGATAATCTCCCTCGATCTGGTGCTCCACGCAAAATCCCACCCCGTGGGGTCAGAATGATCACAAGAACGGTGAGCAAAAATCCCAGAACCACGCGGGGGGACCTAGTGAATGAACTGCAGAGAGCTGGGACCAATGTAACAAGGCCTACCATAAATAACACACTACGCCACCATGGACTCATATCCTGCAGTGCCAGACGTGTCCCACTGCTTAAGCCTGTACATGTCCGGGCCCGTCTGAAGTTTGCTAGAGAGCATTTGGATGATCCAGAGGAGTTTTGGGAGAATGTCCTATGGTCTGATGAAACCAAACTGGAACTGTTTGGTAGAAACACAACTTGTCGTGTTTGGAGGAAAAAGAATACTGAGTTGCATCCATCAAACACCATACCTACTGTAAAGCATGGTGGTGGAAACATCATGCTTTGGGGCTGTTTCTCTGCAAAGGGGCCAGGACGACTGATCCGGGTACATGAAAGAATGAATGGGGCCATGTATCGTGAGATTTTGAGTGCAAACCTCCTTCCATCAGCAAGGGCATTGAAGATGAAACGTGGCTGGGTCTTTCAACATGACAATGATCCAAAGCACACCGCCAGGGCAACGATGGAGTGGCTTCGTAAGAAGCATTTCAAGGTCCTGGAGTGGCCTAGCCAGTCTCCAGATCTCAACCCTATAGAAAACCTTTGGAGGGAGTTGAAAGTCTGTGTTGCCAAGCGAAAAGCCAAAAACATCACTGCTCTAGAGGAGATCTGCATGGAGGAATGGGCCAACATACCAACAACAGTGTGTGGCAACCTTGTGAAGACTTACAGAAAACGTTTGACCTCTGTCATTGCCAACAAAGGATATATCACAAAGTATTGAGATGAAATTTTGTTTCTGACCAAATACTTATTTTCCACCATAATATGCAAATAAAATGAAAAAAAACCAGACAATGTGATTTTCTGGATTTTTTTTTCTCAGTTTGTCTCCCATAGTTGAGGTCTACCTATGATGTAAATTACAGACGCCTCTCATCTTTTTAAGT
>NW_027361703.1:35077500-35155000 GCF_039654945.1 Dendrobates tinctorius | reverse complement strand
GGAATCTCTCTATGCAGATTGGTTGTGTAGTCTCCTTTCTAGCGCTTATCTGAGGTACTTGCAGTACTGAGTTACACTGAAGTTCCTCTTGCTTGCTCTTTTTAGAACTCCCCTCGTATGGCAGACAGCCGTAGCCTCCTTTTTCTGGCTCACACAAGTTGCTGCTGTGCCTCTGAGTCTTAGCTGGGAACAGAGCATTTACAGCCTCTTGTTCCTCCGGTTTCTGTTGCAGGAACATCAGCATCCATACAACCTCGGATACCGGACTCCGGACCATGTGCTTACAGCTAGAAGTGAGCCTGAATTCTGCTCAATCCTCCAGCTCCTCTTTTCCCTCTCCACAGAACTGAACTAACTTCCGTTTCCTGGCCCCCAGAGAGCAGCTCCTCAGCAGTTTGGGTTCAGAGCTCCCTCTGCTGGCCTGAAGTGGGAACTGTGCTGTGTGCTGGTTTACCTGATAGAGAGATCCTTCATTGCTTCCAAGCATGACATCACACTCCCAAGGAGGAAGGTAATGCCACTGTGGTGACCATACTCCTGGGGGCGCAACAAATGCGCATATAGAGCTTCCAGACAGGACAGCTATGCAGTCAGTATTCATAGAACCTGGCCATTGATAATTTACAGTGGAGGAGTGAGGTGGCTGAACAGAGAGTGCAGGCTCTAACTATGTGCGCTCGCGAAAACCCGGCAATTGATAATGATAAACTCCTTACACATGTGCTACAGCAGCTCTATAGTGCAGGAGTGAGGTGGCCTGGTAGGGAGCTACTGTGCAGGCTGTAACTAAGCGGACTACCAAGAACCCAGCCAGTGATAATGATAAACTCCTTACTGACAGCGCAAGCATGGCCAGGAATGCCATAGTGGCCGTAGCCATGGATACCTGAGTGACTGTGATACCCTACACATTGAGTAAGCAAAAAGGGGCAGAAACTTGCCAAAAAAGGGCAAAACTAGGCTTCTGTTTGACATATATGCCATACAGTGGCATTCATCACCCATAGACTGCCAATGCTTAAAAATGTATCCCATGCAATAAATTATTTTTTTACTGGATACCATTTAGTCATCAACACTTCTCCATTCCATAGCATAAGAAAGTTAGGGGATGGGCCCTAGCAAAGTCATTTTGTATTAGGGAAATGCTTTTCTCTGACAGGTCCAGATGAATTACACCCCAGAGTACTGAAGGAGATAGCAGAAGAAATTTTTGAACCCCTCTCCATAATCTTTGAAAATTCTTGGAGAACAGGAGAAGTGCCAGAAGACTGGAGAAGAGCCAATGTTGTTCCTATCTTCAAAAAGGGGAAGAAGGTGGATCCAGGCAACTATAGGCCGGTGAGTCTGACTTCTATACCAGGAAAGATCTTTGAACAAATTATTAAACAACATGTATGTCAATACCTGGATAAGAATGAAGTGATTAAACAGAGTCAGCATGGGTTTGTAACTAATAAGTCATGTCAGACTAACTTAATTTCCTTCTATGACGGTATCACTGATTGGGTTGATCAAGGAAATGCTGTAGATATAGTATATCTTGACTTCAGCAAAGCATTTGACAAAGTCTCTCATACAATCCTTATTGAAAAAATGACTAAGTATGGAATGGACAAGGCAACTGTTAGGTGGATTCATAACTGGCTTAGTGATCGGACCCAAAGAGTGGTCGTAAATGGCTGCACATCCAGTTGGAAGAATGTCTCAAGTGGGGTACCACAGGGCTCTGTCCTGGGCCCTGTATTTTTCAACATCTTTATCAATGATTTAGATGAAGGAATTGAGGGTAAACTGATTAAATTTGCTGATGACACAAAGCTAGGAGGGATAGCTAATACTAGAGAAGAGCGAGAGAGAGGATTCAAAAAGATTTAAATAAACTGGAGAAGTGGGCAGCAGCTAACAGAATGGTTTTTAACAGGGAGAAATGCAAAGTACTACATTTGGGCAATAAAAATGAAAAAAGCATATACAGAATGGGAGGAATAGGGCTAAGTGACAGCACATGTGAAAAAGACTTGGGTATACTAATAGATCACAGACTGAATATGAGTCAGCAGTGTGATGCAGCAGCAAAAAAGGCAAATGCAATTCTAGGATGTATTAACTGAAGCATACAGTCTAGATCACGTGAAGTCATTATTTCCCTCTACTCCTCTTTGGTCAGACCTCATCTGGAATATTGTGTCCAGTTTTGGGCACCACATTTTAAAAAAGACATCAACAAACTGGAGCACGTTCAGAAAAGAGCGACCAGAATGGTGACCGGTCTGCAAATCCTGTCTTATGAGGAAAGGTTGCAGGATTTGGGAATGTTTAGTTTGCAAAAGAGAAGACTGAGAGGAGACTTAATAGCTGTCTACAAATATCTAAAGGGCTGTCACATTGTAGAAGGATCAACTTTATTCTCATTTGCACAAGGAAAGACTAGAAGCAATGGGATGAAACTGAATGGGAGGAGACACAGATTAGATATTAGAAAAAACTTTTTGACAGTTAGAGTGATCAATGAGTGGAACAAGCTGCCACGAGAAGTGGTGAGTTCTCCTTCAATGGAAGTCTTCAAACAGAGGCTGGACAGACATCTGACTGGGATGATTTAGCGAATCCTGCTTTGAGCAGGGGGTTGGACCAGATGGCCCAGGAGGTCCCTTCCAACTCTACGATTCTATGATTCTATGACAGGACATGAGGTAATTTTATAAAGATCTGTTTCTAAGGGAACCTGTCATTTCATTCATGCTGTTCAAACTATGGGCAGCAGGAATTATAGTCTAGATGTACTATTTCAGCCATACATGTTTTACTCTGAAATATACTTTGAAAAGCCAACCAAAGAGTGTCTTGGCTGAACAGCCCGAGGCAGGTCTCTGTTGGCTTTTTTACACCCAGTCTTTTTGACTGAAAAGTTTCTGTTTATACACACATAGGAAGAGACATGTGAGTCTAGAGGAGCGGGGCAAGGAGAAGCCGCCAGGTTAGTCTACGGTTAACTTTATACAGTGTTTCCTCTGAACGGTTGCAATATCTCAGGGTAAAACATACATGGATGCAGTAACTCACCCAATGTCTGATTCATTCTAACTGTGATTCCTACAACATAAATCAGCTGACAGATTCCCTTTGAAAAAGTGGACAATATTACATTCAGACTTGTAAAAATAACAGGCAATAGAGAAATATTCATGTTCCGGACCTACTCTCCCAAGCCAGTGTTATCTCTTAATGTGAATAATATATTACATTGGACATCTATAGTTCTGAAATCTTATTTTTTTTCCCTTATTGAATACGGGTGCTATGGAAGAAGGTATTTATGTCTTGATGAGAAGATGAAAAATTCATATTTGTTAGCTCTGCAGTGTTGTCAGGAGGAGTCTAACAATTACAATTCTGCTGCTGACAGGGAAATGGTCTTTTATTTTAGCTGAAACACTAGCTTAAATGGTCCAGAATGAAAATTACATTAGTTATAAAATGTTTAATTTAGTTTTCCTTTCTTTACCTGGAATATTTGTCAGCATGAAAGCATTCATTGTTGTAAGATTACGGGAGGGAATTTGAAGCTTAATTCTCAGAACAATGAACCAGAGGCACTCTGGAATAAATACTGGCTTCAAAAGAGCGCTGCTGGATTCACTACACTTTATAGTTTAGAGCTACAGGTACGTACAGTTTTTTTTCTTGAAAACTTATATATCTGGTTTACTATGGGGATGTGTGGTCTAATGTGGTTTCATCATGCTCTCCTATATACAGTAACTGTAGGCCGGGCCCTCTCTTATATACCGTAGCAGATTTTAGGGATATAGCAAATTTTATATATATATATATATATATATATATATATATATATATATATATACACTGTATATATATATATTTACGTGATAGTTTAATTGCACCCTGATGTGTATGCATGCAAATGGTGAGGCAGAGTTTGACTGTGGACATTTTCACAGCGGTATGGATTCTTAGGTTCAGCAAGTCCAAGTGGGAGGCCAGCATAGCAAGATGAAGAATTTCAGAACATGTGGCACATACATTTATATATACATTGAGCAAAAAAATAAAGGGAACACTAGATACTCTTACTGAGCAGACACATGGATGTTAATGACCTTCCTATGATTTCTACCTGTTGTTTATTCCATTGGCACAACAGCAGGAGAAATTGAATCACAATCAGTGTTGATTCAACAGAAGTGTGACTGACTTGGAGTTACATTTTGTTGTTTAAGTGTTCCCTTTATTTTTTTGAGCAGTGTATATATATATATATATATATATTATAGAATTTCTTTACTTCCATTATGTTATATTTGTAGATTTTGCATTGTATTACTATTGTATTCATTACAGTTTAGAGCAAGATTTTATTTGCTTTTGCTTGAACACACCCTTGGGCAATAACTTGCCAGTTTCCTTGTACTTTCTTTATATTATAAGGGTTACTGTAAATGAGCAGCATTTCACTCCAACAGGGCTGTTGCTAATTCTTCATCATCTGAGTGAGTACAACACTCCTGCTCACATCACATCTTCTATGATGTTATCTACATCTATTACCTATCTATCTATCTATCTATCTATCTATCTATCTATCTATCTATCTATCTATCTATCCAATATATCTATCTATTTATCTATCTATCCCATATCTATCTATCTATCCCATATCTATCTATCTATCTATCTCATATCTATCTATCTATCTATTATCTATCTATCTATCTACAGTATCTAATTAAAGATATGGATATATATATGCACAGTATATACGTAAATATATATGGTTAAGTTACGTTTAGTACATATGTAAATATCATTTATGTTAAATGTAGACTTGATAATATATTATACAATATTTTTAGGTGTGTCATAAGTTTAAATTAAATGAGTCCATCAGCACAAAAGGACTGTGCAAACCAAGAACTAATAAATATAATATCCATAGTGTCCTAATCAATTGCTGCATAGATCTTTATTCAAAAATGCTAATTGAGGTGCTCAGTGCACTCTCCACACGACTGAGCAGTTCTTGTAAATGCAGAGCTGTCAATCAATGAAAATGACAGCAGAGACAGATGGAAGACTACCGGTAAGTGGGAAGGTGCAAAGAATTGCTTGGCCATTCAAAGGTTGCACTGAGCATCTCATATTAGCAGATTTGTATAAAGAAGGATTTCTGGCAAGTGCAGCAATGAATAATACAACTAAATGTATGATTTTTATTACGGCTATGTCTCCTGCAAGGTGCTGTGTTTGGTTTGAACAGCTATTTTCTGTTGACAGACTCCCTTTTAATAGGTAAAATTAAACATTTTAGGGAGTATTTATTTCTGAAGTAATAAGGGTTTTTTCCAGTTTTATGCACAGAACCAGTAAAAAGTATGCGTGTAGGGTTCTGCAGGTTCTCAGGATGCAGTGACGAGACACGAGACTGAGCGTGGTTTTTTAAATCAACTTTTATGAATTGGAGCCACTGGGGCTATGCTGAACGAACAAAAGGTATAACACCAATCTCTCCACTCAGGGACTCAACAATAACAACAATTTTCTTATCGAGAATGCAACTAATCCAGCTAGACCGGGAGTAATGGGCCACGCACGGCCAACTATGGTCCTTATTTCCTAAAGTCAACTTATCCTTCCAGGCGTCCCTCAGGGTCACAGGCATGGCTGCTTCGAGGTCGCTGAGGCGGTTGTTTTGGCACCCCGATATCCAGGGGAAGCTTGACAGGCTTGACAGGCCCTGCAGGATCTTTGCCGTTGGGGCGCACCAGGCCCTGGAGTAACCCTGATGCTGGGGGCTCCACAGGCCCAGAAGGATCTGTGCTGTTGGGGTGCAACAGGCACTGAAGGATCTGTGCTGTTGGGGCACAACAGGCCCTGAAGGATCTGTGCCGTTGGGGCGCAACAGGCCCTGGAGGATCTGTGCCGTTAGGGCGCAACAGGCCCTGAAGGAATCCTGGAGCTGGGGTAATCATGGGTGTAGATGACCCCCTGAAGACACAGCGGGATAGGGCTTTCAGGACGTCTTAGCCAGCTCCTGCCTCAAAAGCAGTTGTGTCGCAATCTTTAAAGTGACGGTTGGTCGGCCTCTACTAAGGGTCTCTCTATAGACGGGATGCAGGCCTCTACTGCCGCCTATGGCGAGGTGGCGTCCACTGAGGCCGGTGATGGGAGGGCCGCAGCCGTGGGAGAAGGCAGGGAGGCAATGTACAGGCCGCTGCAGCGGGTTAATGTATATTGATGGCGGCTAGGGGTAGCGGACCAGCCACAGCAGGGCGGGGAACAGCGGGCACAGCTTCGACCGACTGTGTGCAGAGAATTGCCCCCGGTAAGGGTAAAGCACCAGTCACTGCTCAGTGAATCCGTCGCTTACCCCTCACAGACCCCTGTACATCGCCCAACTCTCCAACGCCCGTTACCTCATCCCCCTCTATATCACATGGTTTCTTGACTCCTGTGCGCCTCTCTGCCAACTGACTTCTGAACGCGCTCCCTGCTCCTTTTATCCTCGCCCCGCCCCTTGCTGCCCTGCCACCTTCAGTCATGTGTTTCTCTTTGTTGCTCCCCCAGTGTCGTTCCATCAGGAACCCTGATGGCGGTCCCCTTGGTTCCGGCCCGGTCACTCTATGGGGGTCCTTCACTCTATGGGAGTCCTCCTCCCCACATGCACACAACTGTACATGCAATTGTTTTCCTTGTTCTTTTTGGAATGTGCCCTTTGTAAATTCAGACTGAAGGCAGCAGAACCATGAAGGAGCACATATGGCAATAAGGCACAAAGAAACATGTGAAACAGACCAGAATGTGTATTAAATCTTAGATTCCTCACCCTACCCCCCCTTTAGGTTGATTGCAACTTTATACCGCCTTGGCATTTTCTCCTGCAACTTCATCATGTAGTCACCTGGAATGGCTTCCAATGAACAGGTATGCCTCATCAAGAGATCAATTGTGGATTCACTAGCCTTCAGAAAGTGTTTGCAACCATCAGGTGTGTTTTGCAGAGGTGGTGTTGGTACACAGTTCCATATAGTGCAACCCTAATCCACATCTATTCTAAGCCAGAATATGACAAAAAACAATTAACTAAGGAAAGATAAACAACAATCCAACATTATTTTAAGACATGAAGGTCAGCCTTTCCAGAAAATTGTTAGAATCCTGAAGTTATCCTCAACTGCAGTCATGAAAACCATCAATTACTAGGATGAAAGTTGATATCTAGAGAACTGCCCCAGGAAATAAAGACCAAAAATTACCTCAGACACGGAGGTTAAATTCACCAGCATTACCAGATTTAGAAACTGTAACTTGACAGAACCTCAAATAACAACCCACATAAATGATACACAGACATGTAGTAGCAAACACATCTCAACATCAAGCGTCCAAATGAGAATGCAAGAAGCAAGCCTTTATGGTTGAAAATACAAATTATTCACTACTGAGGATCCCAAATAAGAAGACTTGTTTGGCCCAGGAAATAGAAGGACTTGACATTACATCAGTGAAGATCTGTACTGTAGTCCGATGACGAGTCAAAATTTGGGATTTTTCGTACCAACCACCATGACATTGTTAGTTGCAGCAAAGTTAAGCAGAGGAATTCTACATGTGTAGTATGCACTGTGAAACATGGAGGGGAGGTGTGTTTTACAGGTTTCACTATTGGCAATTCATTTCCAACTAAAGGCACATTTACTCAGTATTCTGCAATGACATACCATCCCATTTGCACTTGGTGGGACCATCATTTGTGTTACAACATGATAATTACCGAAAACACATCTCCAGGCTATGTAAGGGCTATGTGACCAATAAGGAGAGGGATAGAGTGCTGCATCAGCTAACGTGTTCTGCACAATTGTCCAACCTCAGCCACATTGAGACGGTCTGGGATAAGTTGGACCACAAAGTCAAGGCAGGCAGCCAAGTTTTCAGCAGCTCTTGGAATTTAAGACTGGTTAAAGCCATTCCAGGTGATTACCTGATGCTACTTGAAAGACTACCTGAAGTTGCTTTATAGAAAGCCAAGGCTATGTAAAGCTGCCATTGAGTAAAGGAGGGTAGTTTGAGAAATCTAAGAATTAATACATATTCTGGTTTTCTGACAATCTTTTTTCTTTATGGTTTTGCTGCCATCAGTCTAAATCTACAATGTGCACATTCTAAAAAGAAAAAGAAAAATCTTTGCATATAAAATTATGCAATCTCATAGAAATACTGTGTACTTTGGTTCTTTATTTTATAAATGCTTGCCTACTGTTAGCGAAGGGAAATATTGACTTATTCTCTTTGAGGTTTATTTATTTTGCAAATGGCAAATTAGGGGTACTTCACACTAAGCAAGATCACTAGCGAGATTGCTGATGTGTCACCGATTTTGTGACGCATCAGCGATCTCGCCAGCGATCTCTGTTGTGAGTTCATTTTTCCCTTCACCATTGAGGTCTGATGAACTCCCTCCTCTGGTGAAGGAAGGTGGTGAGGCTGATTACCAAACACCTGGGCAGCTAGATGATGACTGGGTGGCTGGAATTGAGGACTGGATATAAGGCTGCCGACGCCCTTCTTCCTGGCTGGTGATTTTCCTGCTGGATTCTTGGAGACCAGTCTGATTCCTACATCTCAAAGCTAAGTTTTTCTGCTCTGCTTTGTAATCTTCAGTTTTGTTTTTGTTTTGCCTTGTTTTTTGGGAGTTCTGCCATCCCCGGCCGGGGGTGAGCTGAATTTCATTTTTGTCTCTGATCTGTTGATCTTTTGCTCTGTCTTCAGAATATACCTGAGTGCTGATATAGTCTTTTGAAGCCTAGCGACTTCAGGGCCTGTTTTTCCTATCAGTCGGTTGGCTCATTTTGATAGGGTTTTTGCAGATGGCAGACAGCAGCTTTCCTATCCTGTCCTATGTAGTTAGCTTGGGCCCCATCATTTGCTCAACCTACCTTTCTATCTGTGTTAGTGTTTTCATCTTGCTTCACCGTCATTATATGTTGGGGGCTGCCTATTGCTTTGGGGTCTGCTCTGGGGCAGTTTAGTTTTTCCCCTTTCTGTCTTTAGGCTATATAGTTCTCTGGCTGTGATCGAGGGGTCTAGGGCACCGTAGGAACCCCCCACGGCTACTGCTAGTTGTTGTGGATAGGTTCAGGGGTCTGCAATCCAATAGCTGCCAACCTCTCTGGTTTTTCTGGACATAGCTGGTATTTTGTTTTTTCCTCCTTCGGTGACTCATCATAACAGAATCACCAGCCATACCGCAGATCCTAGGGTACTCAATAGCAGGAGAGAATTGTAAAAAAAAAAAAGGAAAAAAAAAGTGTCAGAATTTTTTTTTTTTTTTTGTGTGCATATTTTTTCCTCTATATCTCTGAGGCTGTAGGGGGAATTTTTCTCTCAATGGAGATGAAGCAATTGTCTGATCATGTGGAGCAGCTCGCTGCTGAAGTGCGGGGAATTTCCACCTATCTTGCTCATTCACATGCTGCTGAACCAAAGATTCCCACTCCTGATGTGTTTTTTGGGGATCGGTCTAAATTCTTGAATTTCAAGAATAATTGTAAATTATTTTTTGCCTTGAAGCCTAACTCGTCGGGGAACTCCGCGCAGCAGGTTAAAATTGTCATCTCTTTGCTGCGCGGCGATCCCCAGGATTGGGGGCGTTTTCTTTGAAACCTGATGATCCTATTCTGAATAATGTGAACGCATTTTTTCAAGCCTTGGGGTTGTTGTATGATGAACCTTATGCTATTGATCAGACTGAAAAGACCCTGTTGGCATTAAGCCAGGGTCGGAATTCGGCAGAGTTGTACTGTCAAAAATTCCGAAAGTGGGCGGCCCTTACTACCTGGAATGATGGTGCCTTGGCAGCCCTCTTTCGGAAGGGTTTGTCAGAGACTGTAAAAGATACTATGGTGGGATTTCCTGTTCCCTCTGGTCTTGACGATTCTATGTCATTAGCCATTCAGGTGGATCGGCGTTTACGTGAACGCAAAACTACACGAGAGATGTTGCCACCTGTTGAACAAATGTCTGTACCTATGCAATGTGATAGAGTTTTGTCTAGGGCGCAACGTCAGGAGTTCAGAAGGCGTAATAAGCTGTGTTTTTTTTGTGGAGATGCCTCGCATATTATTTCTGTCTGTCCTAAACGAGAGAAACGTTGTGCACACACGTTTTCTGTGGGTGGTGTTCAACCTAAGTTTCTTCTGGCAATTACTCTGATCTGCTCCCTGTCCACATTTTCCGCCAAGGCTTTTGTGGATTCAGGAGCAGCTCTGAACCTGATGGACTTGGATTTTGCTAAACGTTGTGGATTTCCTATGACACCTCTGCAGAAGCCTATCCCTTTGAGGGGTATTGATGCTACTCCTTTGGCGAAGAATAAACCTCAGTTTTGGACCCAGGTGGTAATGCGGGTCGACCCAGACCATCAAGAAAATTGCAGATTTTTGGTGTTGCATAATTTGCATGATACCATTGTTCTTGGGTTTCCCTGGTTGCAAATCCATAATCCAGTTCTGGATTGGAAATCTTTGTCTGTGGTGAGTTGGGGTTGTCGGTGTGCCCTTAGTGATGCTCCTGTTTTCTCCACCTCTCCCCAGTCGCATGATGTTCCTGACTATTTGGCTGACTTTTATGATGTATTTAGTGAGAATGAGTCTGCGTCTTTGCCTCCTCATAGGAGTTATGACTGTGCAATTGAGCTGAACCCGGGGTGTAAATTCCCCAAGGGTCGGCTTTTCAATTTATCTGTACCCGAGCACGAGGCTATGCGATCCTATATTAAGGAGGCATTGGAGAAGGGTCATATTAGACCATTCTCTTCACCCTTAGGTGCTGAGTTTTTTTTCGTGGCTAAAAAGGATGGTTCATTAAGGCCTTGTATTGACTATCGTGCCCTCAACAAAATTACTGTTAAATATCAGTATCCGTTACCCCTGATTTCTGATCTATTTTCCAAAGTTAAAGGTGCTTGCTGGTTTACCAAGCTTGACCTCAGGGGGGCGTATAATCGTATTCGCATTAAGCATGGGGATGAATGGAAGACGGCGTTTAATACTCCGGAGGGACATTTTGAGTACCTGGTGATGCCTTTTGGGCTCACTAATGCCCCTTCTGTCTTCCAGTGCTTCATGAACGATATATTTCGAGACTTTGTGGATACATTTTTGATTATCTATCTGGATGATATTTTGATCTTCTCCAAGAATTGGGACTCTCATGTGGAACATGTTCGGACTGTGTTCCGGAATTTGAGGGAGAATTCCCTGTATGTCAAGGGATCGAAATGCCTTTTTGGGGTACAGAGGATTTCATTTTTGGGATTTATTTGGTCTCTGTCAACTATTGAAATGGACCCGGCCAAGGTACAGGCCATTTATGATTGGGTTCAGCCCACTTCTTTGAAGGCCCTCCAGAAGTTTTTGGGTTTTGCTAATTTTTATCGGAAATTTATAGCTAATTTTTCTGGTATTGCCAAGCCATTGACGGATTTGACTAGGAAGGGTGCTGATGTGCTGAATTGGTCTCTGGAGGCTGTTTCTTCCTTTCAGGAGCTGAAGCAAAGATTCACTTCTGCTCCGGTTTTGCGGCAACCTGATGTCTCACTCCCTTTTCAGGTGGAGGTGGACGTTTCTGAGATTGGTGCAGGAGCGGTGTTGTCCCAAAAAGATCATGTGACACCTAAATGAATCCTTGTGCTTTCTTTTCCCAAAAGTTCTCCCCATCCGAACGTAACTATGATGTGGGGAATCGGGAACTGTTGGCCATGAAATGGGCATTTGAAGAGTGGAGACATTGGTTGGAGGGAGCCAAACACCAAGTCGTGGTCCTTACTGACCACAAGAATTTGATTTACTTGGAGTCGGCCAAGCGCTTGAATCCTAGACAGGCTAGGTGGGCCTTGTTTTTCACACGTTTTGATTTTGTGGTCTCTTTTCTTCCGGGCACTAAGAATGTCAAGGCTAACGCCCTCTCTAGGAGTTTCCTTGCTGATTCCCCTGTTGTGACTAAGCCTGCTACCATCTTAGGCTTGGGGGTAGTTCTTTCTGCCATCTCGCCCGATTTGAGACGTGCTCTGAAAGAGTTTCAGGAGGACAAACTTGAGCGTTGTCCCAGTGGAAAGTTGTATGTTCCTGACCAGTGGAGGAAGAGAGTGATGTCTGAAGTTCATTGCTCTGTATTGGCTGGTCACCCAGGTATTTTTGGTACTAGAGATCTGGTGAGTCGGTCTTTTTGGTGGCCCGCCTTGTCTCATGATGTCAGGAATTTTGTGCAGTCCTGTGGGACTTGCTCCCGGTCTAAACCTTGTTCTCGCTCTAGTGGTTTGTTGATGCCTTTGCCGGTGCCCAGGAGGCCATGGACCCATATTTCAATGGATTTTATCTCTGATATGCCTGTCTCTCAGAGAACGAGTGTTATTTGGGTGATTTGTGATAGATTCTTTAAGATGGTCCATCTTGTACCACTCCCTAAGTTGCCATCTTCCTCTGAGTTGGTGCCCTTGTTTTTGCAACAGGTGGTTCGCTTGCACGGGATTCCTGAGAACATTGTATCTGACAGAGGAGTTCAGTTTGTGTCTAGATTTTGGAGGACTTTCTGTTCCAAGCTGGGAATTCAGTTGTCCTTCTCCTCTGCGTTTCACCCTCAGACCAATGGGAAGACGGAGAGAACAAACCAGACTTTGGAGTCGTATTTGAGATGTTTTATTTCTGCCGATCAGGATGATTGGGTTTCATTTTTGCCCTTGGCCGAATTTGCTTTAAATAATAGAGCTAGTTCTGCCACTTTGATGTCACCTTTTTTCTGTAACTTTGGTTTTCACCCTCGATTTTCTTCAGGGCAGGTGGAGCCTTCTGCCTGCCCAGGTGTTGACACTGTGGTGGAGAGAATGCACCAGATCTGGGACCAAGTAGTGGATAAGTTGTCTCTCTCCCAGGAAAAGGCCCAGCGGTTTTCCAACCGGCGTAGGACCGTTGGTCCCCAGTTTAAGGTGGGTGATATGGTTTGGTTGTCATCAAAAAATATCGCTATGAAGGTGGCTTCTCCTAAGTTTAAGCCTAGATTTATTGGACCTTACAAGATTTTGGAGATTATTAATCCGGTCTCTTTTCGGTTGGCTCTTCCTGTCACATTTAAAATTCATAATGTGTTTCATAAGTCCTTGTTGAAGAGGTTTGTTGAACCAGTAGTTCCTGTGGTGGCACCTCCTGACCCTATATTGGTTGAAGGTAACATGGAATATGAGGTAGAGAAGATACTGGATTCCCGTCTGGCTAGACGGAGGCTCCAGTATTTGGTTAAGTGGAAGGGTTATGGTCAGGAGGATAATTCCTGGGTCTCTGCCTCTGATATTCATGCCGAAAGATTGGTGCGTGCCTTTCATCGGGCTCACCCGGATCGCCCTGGTGGCATGGATGAGGGTTCGGTGACCCCTCCTCAAGGGGGAGGTACTGTTGTGAATTCATTTTTCCCTTCACCATTGAGGTCTGATGAACTCTCTCCTCTGGTGAAGGAAGGTAGTGAGGCTGATTACCAAACACATGGGCAGCTAGATGATGTCTGGGTGGCTGGAATTGAGGACTGGATATAAGGCTGCCGACGCCCTTCTTCCTGGCTGGTGAATTTCCTGCTGGATTCTTGGAGACCAGTCTGATTCCTACATCTCAAAGCTAAGTTTTCTGCTCTTATTTGTACTCTTCAGTTTTGTTTTTGTTTTGCCTTGTTTTTATGGGAGTTCTGCCATCCCCGGCCGGGGGTGAGCTGAACTCCATTTTTGTCTCTGATCTGTTGATATTTTGCTCTGTCTTCAGAATATACCTGAGTGCTGATATAGTCTTTTGAAGCCTAGAGACTTCAGGGCCTGTTTTTCCTATCAGTCGGTTGGCTCATTTTGATAGGTTTTTTGCGGATGGCAGACAGCAGCTTTCCTATCCTGTCCTATGTAGTTAGCTTGGGCCCCATCATTTGCTCAACCTACCTTTCTATCTGTGTTAGTGTTTTCATCTTGCTTCACCATCATTATATGTTGGGGGCTGCCTATTGCTTTGGGGTCTGCTCTGGGGCAGTTTAGTTTTTCCCCTTTCTGTCTTTAGGCTATATAGTTCTCCGGCTGTGATCGAGGGGTCTAGGGCACCGTAGGAACCCCCCACGGCTACTGCTAGTTGTTGTGGATAGGTTCAGGGGTCTGCAGTCCGATAGCTGCCAACCTCTCTGGTTTTTCTGGACTTAGCTGGTATTTTGTTTTTTCCTCCTTCGGTGACTCATCATAACAGATCTCGCTGTGTGTGGCACGTATCAGTGCCCGGCCCCCCTGCCGGGTATCACTGATCGTGCTGGAATGTCCTGGGCCATTTTTTGATTGTTGGTCTCCCTCTGGCCAGCACGCATCGTGTGTGGCAGCGGGAGACCAAAGATCAGCGAGCTCCCAGCACTGTAAGCAGACGCTGGGAGCTGGTATCCAAGGTTAATAGCGGGTAACTAAGCATGCGTGTGGCTTAGTTACCCACTGTGTACCCTGGATACCAACGTGCTCATGCTGGGAATTGGTATCCAAGGTAAACAGCGGGTAACTAAGCGACGCACACGTTTAGTTACCCGCTGTTTACCCTGGATACCAGCTCCCAGCGCGAGCACACTGGTATCCAGGGTACACAGTGGGTGTCACGTGCCCAGTCCTGAGTGACACGGCCAGCAGGCCGGTAACTAATACAACAGGACGCGGCACGTGTAAATGTCCTGTGTGACATGACTCGCAGGCCGGTAACTGATACAACAAGACATAGGGGAAAAGGGGAAACAGATACAATGGTGGGCCCTGCGATAGAGAACGGGGACTTGGAGACCTCCTGCACTCCCCTGAGTCAATGTCCCTAAAGCTCCTTGTGTTCCCTATGCCGGTTCCGCACCGGGCGACGATCAGGAACCTGTGACCCTAGCACACCCTACACCTATCCCTTGCTAGGGAGCTGGGTGGTGCAGGCACTGGCCCCACCGCTGCACTAATACACACAAAGAAAAAACACAAACAGGGAACACAACTTAGCTTTACTCTGTTGCACTTGCTCCAGGCAACAGAGTCCACCATCAGAATGCAGCTTTCCTCCTTAATAGCTGCCACCTCTGTCAGAGCGACAAGGAAATCCCCTCTGACTGTGTCCAACACCTGGGTGCCACTTTAGCAACAGCGTCCAGCGCTAGACTGCCACATTGGAGCCACAGAGTCCAGCACCTGAGTGCAACTGTCCAGCAACAGAGTCCGGCACCTGAGTGCAGCTTTCCAGCGACAGAGTCCAGCAAACTAAGTGCAGCTCTACACCATAGCTGCCACTCCACCAAGCTTTGCAGGCATTCTTCACTGGCACCATAACTACCACTCCACCATGCCCTCCAAGATCTCCTTGCTGACACCATAGCTGCCACTCCAGGACTCTCCTCCATCTCCTTCCTTCCCCCAGGCTGCTTGGAAAACACTAATAATCACCAACGTGAGTGAGCACTACTGACACACCTTTAATGAGGAAAAACACCTGTTAGTGATTCCTGTTATGAATGGGTCACCGAGGAGAAAAAAGCAAAACAAGCTAAGTCACAGAAAAGCAGAGAGGGTGGTAACTATGCAGATTGCAGATCCCTGATCTTACCACACAACTAGCAGTAGCCGTGGAGCATGCCTATGATGTTCCTAGATGCCTCGTCACGGCCGGAGGACTAAATAAGCCTAAAGCAAGAAAAGGGAAAACTAACTGCCCCAGAGCAGACTCCAAAGGAATAGATAGCCCCCATACATCTATTGACGGTGAAACAAGATGAAGGCACAAACACAGGCAGGAAAATAGGCTGAGCAAATGATGGGGCCCAAACTATCTAGACAGGAAAGGAAAGGAAAGACACTCTCTGCAACCTGCAAAAAACCCTACAAAAATAATGTCCAACACTTCTGATAGCAAAATTAACCGTGAAGTCACTAGACTTCTCCCACTATATCAGCACTCTGAAATATTCTGAGACAGAGCAAAAAAAAAAAAACCAGGGGAAGAGTCTTGAGGAGATCATTTGCATATTCCCAGTGCCTTCTGGGATAAGTGAAGAGTCTCCGCGAGCTCAACGATCACTGGGTTTTGGCCGTTGCAGCTGAAAAGAGGAAATCGGAAAACCAGGGGAAGAGTCTTGAGGAGATCATTTGCATATTCCCAGTGCCTTCTGGGATAAGTGAAGAGTCTCCGCGAGCTCAACGATCACTGGGTTTTGGCCATTGCAGCTGAAAAGAGGAAATCGGAAAAAAGTGAAAGAACTGGGAGCGCAGGTGGTCTTCTCTTCCATCCTCCCAGTGGATGGCCATGGAACAAGGAGGTGGAATAAGATTCTGCAGGTGAACAACTGGCTAAGTCGATGGTGCCGTCAGCAACGATTTGGATTTCTGGATCACGGAGTGAACTACTTATACGATGGACTACTTGCTAGAGATGGGTTGCACCTTACGAAGACTGGAAAGCATGTATTTGGAAGTCGCCTTGCTACACTTGTAAGGAGAGCTTTAAACTAGAACAACGTGGGAAGGGAAGCAAAAGACCAGAAAAAGCCATACACCTGACAAATGCTATTGAGAACTCTGCTGTTAGAAGTGGAAAGGAAGAACAAAGACGAAAGAATCTAATTAATAAAAATATTGGAGAAAGAGAAACCAATCACAAACTAAAATGTTTCTATACTAATGCACAAAGCATGGGCAACAAACAAGGAGAATTGGAACTACTAACACAGGAAAAGAAATATGATGTCATTGGAATCACTGAAACTTGGTGGGACAATACACATGATTGGAATACAAGACTAGAAAGATACAACTTATTTGCAAGAAACAGACTTGATAAACGAGGAGGGGGTGTCGCATTGTATGTTAGAAACGCGTATATCTGCACAGAGATTGAAGCTTCAGAGACTGGGAGTTCTGTGGAAACTGTTTGGGTAAGAATACAAGGACAGAACAATGGAAAGGACACCATTGTAGGCATTTACTACAGGCCGCCTGTGCAAGCTGAAGATATGGATGAACTCTTTATGCATCAAATGGCCAAGTTCTCCAAAAAATATGACATAGTTGTCAAGGGAGATTTCAACTATCCAGACATTTGTTGGGAATCTCTCTCATCCAAAACTAACAGGTCAAGGAAATTCTTATGCTCTCTTGCTGACAACTTTATCTTCCAAAAGGTAGGGGAGAAAACAAGGGGAACTGCTACCTTGGATCTAATCCTTATAAACAGGGAGGAAATGGTTGAGGAGGTAAAAGTGGCTGGGACCCTAGGAGGTAGCGACCATGCTATTTTAGAATTTTGGATAACTAGAGGCGGAAGACCTGTGAAGACTCAGACGTCAAGGTTAGATTTCAGAAAGGCAGATTTTAAGGGATTCAGAAAGAGAATTGGAGGGATCCAATGGCTGGATATCCTTAAAGACAAAAATGTCCAGGAAGTATGGGAAATCTTGAAAAATGAAATTCTCAAAGCACAGTTGTTAACAATTCCGAAAAGAGGGAAGAATAGGAAGCATTTAAGGAAACCATGATGGATGAACACAGAACTTAAGCACATGCTAAAAGGGAAGAAAAAAAGTTTATAAAATGGAAAGAGGGAGGCATATCTAAAGAGGAATATAATGCTGTCTGCAGAACCTGCAGGGCACAAATCAGATTAGCTAAAGCTTAAAATGAATTGAGGCTTGCAAGAGATGTCAAAAGCAATAATAAAGGATTTTGGGGATATGTCAAAAGTAAAAGAAAAGTCAATGATGCTATAGGATTTTTACAGGATGAAAATGATGAAATGGTAAGACAGGATGTTGAGAAGGCTGAACTTTTAAATTCCTATTTTGCATCTGTTTTCTCTCAGAAAGGAAATGTAGCATCAACTGTTATTCACTGTCCTATTAAGGGAATAGAAGAATCCAGGATATCTATAAACAGAAAGATAGTGAGGAAACACTTAGCTAACCTAAATGAATTCAAGTCTCCAGGTCCAGATGAATTACACCCCAGAGTACTGAAGGAGATTGCAGAAGAAAATTTTGAACCCCTCTCCATAATGTTTGAAAATTCTTGGAGAACAGGAGAAGTGCCAGAAGACTGGAGAAGAGCAAATGTTGTTCCTATCTTCAAAAAGGGGAAGAAGGTGGACCCAGGCAACTATAGGCCGGTGAGTCTGACTTCTATACCAGGAAAGATCTTTGAACAAATTATTAAACAACATGTATGTCAGTACCTGGATAAGAATGAAGTGATTAAACAGAGTCAGCATGGGTTTGTAACTAATAAGTCATGTCAGACTAACTTAATTTCCTTCTATGATGGTATCACTGATTGGGTGGATCAAGGAAATGCTGTAGATATAGTATATCTTGACTTCAGCAAAGCATTTGACAAAGTCTCTCATACAATCCTTATTGAAAAAATGACTAAGTATGGAATGGACAAGGCAACTGTTAGGTGGATTCATAACTGGCTTAGTGATCGGACCCAAAGAGTGGTCGTAAATGGCTGCACATCCAGTTGGAAGAATGTCTCAAGTGGGGTACCACAGGGCTCTGTCCTGGGCCCTGTATTGTTCAACATCTTTATCAACGATTTAGATGAAGGAATTGAGGGTAAACTGATTAAATTTGCTGATGACACAAAGCTAGGAGGGATAGCTAATACTAGAGAAGAGAGAGAGGGGATTCAAAAAGATTTAAATAAACTGGAGAAGTGGGCAGCAACTAACAGAATGGTTTTTAACAGGGAGAAATGCAAAGTACTACATCTGGGCAATAAAAATGAAAAAAGCATATATAGAATGGGAGGAATAGGGCTAAGTGACAGCACATGTGAAAAAGACTTGGGTATACTAATAGATCACAGACTGAATATGAGTCAACAGTGTGATGCAGCAGCAAAAAAGGCAAATGCAATTCTAGGATGTATTAACAGAAGCATACAGTCTAGATCACGTGAAGTCATTATTTCCCTCTACTCCTCTTTGGTCAGACCTCATCTGGAATATTGTGTCCAGTTTTGGGCACCACATTTTAAAAAAGACATCAACAAACTGGAGCAAGTTCAGAAAAGAGCGACCAGAATGGTGACCGGTCTGCAAACTCTGTCTTATGAGGAAAGGTTGCAGGATTTGGGATTGTTTAGTTTGCAAAAGAGAAGACTGAGAGGAGACTTAATAGCTGTCTACAAATATCTAAAGGGCTGTCACATTGTAGAAGGATCAACTTTATTCTCATTTGCACAAGGAAAGACTAGAAGCAATGGGATGAAACTGAATGGGAGGAGACACAGATTAGATATTAGAAAAAACTTTTTGACAGTTAGAGTGATCAATGAGTGGAACAGGCTGCTACGAGAAGTGGTGAGTTCTCCTTCAATGGAAGTCTTCAAACAGAGGCTGGACAGACATCTGACTGGGATGATTTAGCGAATCCTGCTTTGAGCAGGGGGTTGGACCAGATGATCCAGGAGGTCCCTTCCAACTCTACGATTCTATGATTCTATGAGACCGAACTAGTAAGGGACAAAAAGCCAATTGGCAAAATACTGATAAATAAGAGTGGAAATTCAGCACAGCCCCCAGCCGGGGCTGGCTGACCACACAAAAAACTGAATAGACCAACAAAATCAAGTGTGAACATTAGCAGAAAAACTTAGCTTTAGATGACTGGAACGGAGCTGAAAACCAAGAGCTGACAAGCCAGAAGGAATCACCAGCAACTGAATAGGGCGTCGGCTGTCTTAAATCCAATCTGAGAATCCTGAGGTCCAATCGTCATCCTCATTCTCAGGTGGCAGATCTCCACCGATCAAACCAGCCCCACCACCTCCCGTCACCACGAGAGGGAGTCCAGAAGGGGAACTCACAACTGGTGAACCAGAGAATGAACTCACAACAGTACCCCCCCCTTGAGGAGGGGTCACCGAACCCTCATCCACGCCACCAGGCCGATCAGGATGGGCCCGGTGAAAAGCACGCACCAATCTATTGGCATGAATATCGGAGGCAGAGACCCAAGAATTATCCTCCTGACCATAACCCTTCCATTTGACCAAATACTGGAGTCTCCGTCTAACCAAACAAGAATCCAATATTTTCTCTACCTCATATTCCACATTGCCTTCGACCAACACAGGGTCAGGAGGCCATAGGAACCACTGGCTCAACAAACCTCTTCAACAGAGATTTGTGAAATATGTTATGGATCTTGAACGTAACTGGAAGAGCCAATCGAAAAGAAACAGGATTAAGAATTTCCAAAATCTTATAAGGACCAATAAATCTTGGCTTAAATTTAGGAGATGCAACTTTCAAAGGAATATTCTTAGACGACAACCAAACCATATCACCCACTTTAAACTGGGGACCAATGGTCCTATGCCGGTTGGAAAATCGCTGGGCCTTTTCCTGAGAGAGTGACAACTTATCCACCACTTGGTCCCATATCTACTGCATTCTCTTAACCACAGTGTCCACACCTGGGCAGGACGAAGATTCCACTTGCCCTGAAGAGAATCGAGGATGAAACCCAAAATTACAGAAAAAGGGTGACGTCAAAGTGGCAGAACTAGCTCTATTGTTCAGTGCGAATTCGGCCAAGGGCAAAAATGAGACCCAATCATCCTGATCAGCAGATATAAAACATCTCAAATAAGACTCCAAGGTCTGGTTTGTTCTCTCAGTCTGTCCATTGGTCTGGGGATGAAACTAGGAGGAGAAGGATAACTGAATTCCCAGATTGGAACAAAAGGCTTTCCAGAATCTGGAAACAAACTGGACTCCTCTGTCGGACACTGGACTTCTCTGTTGGACACAATGTTCTCAGGAATCCCATGTAACCGAACCACCTGTTGTAAAAACAAGGGCACCAACTCAGCGGAAGATGGCAACTTTGGGAGTTTTACAAGATGGACCATCTTCGAAAATCTATCACAAATCACCCAAATAACAGTCATTCTCTGAGAGACAGGAAGATCAGAAATAAAATCCATTGAGATATGGGTCCATGGCCTCTTGGGCACCGGCAAGGGCATCAGCAACCCTGTTATGATTGAGTCACCGTAGGAGGCAAAAACAGAAATGCTAGCTAAGTCCAGAAAACCAGAGAGGTTGGCAGCTATCGGATTGCAGACCCCTGAACCTATCAACACAACTAGCAGTAGCCGTGGGGGGTTCCTACGATGCCCTAGACCCCTCGATCACAGCCGGAGGACTAAATAGCCTAAAGATAGAAAGGGAAATCTAAACTGCCCCAGAGCAGACCCCAAAGCAAAAGGCAGCCCCCGACATATAATGACGGTGAAGCAAGAAGAAAGAACACAACACAAACAGAAAGATAGACTGAGCAAAGACAGGGCCCAAGCTAACTAGATAGGAAAGGACAGGAAGGCTTCTGTCTGCAATCCGTGAAAAACCCTATGAAAATAAGAGCCAACAGACTGACAGTGAAAAAGGCCCTGAAGACGCTAGGCTTCAAAAAGACTATGTCAGTACTCAGTAATATTCTGAAGACAGAGCAACCGGCAAAAGGAGATTCAGCTCACCCCAGCAGGGAATGGCAGAATCCAGAAAAGCAAGGCAAACAAAAACAAAACACAAATGCTAAAAGGCAAAGCAGAAAACTTAGCTTTAGAGGAGCAGGAATCAGACTGGTTTCCTAGAAGTCCACAGAGAAATCACCCGCAGGGCAGAAGGGCGTCGGCAGCCTTATATCCAGTCCGTGACTCCACTCAGCCAGTCATCATCATTAGGCTCAGGTGCCTGATAATCAGGCTCATTACCTTCCTTTACCAGAATAGGGAGTTCACCAGACCTCAGTGACGAAGGGGAAAATGAACTCACAACACAACCCACTAGAACGAGAACAGGGTTTAGACCGAGAACAAGTCCCACAGGACTGTACAAAATTCCTGACGTCACGAGATAAGGCAGGCCACCAAAAGGACCAACTCACCAAATCTCTAGTGCCAAAAATATCTGGATGACCAGCCAATGCGGAGCAATGAATTTCAGACATCTCTTTCTCCACTGGTCAGGAACATACAATTTTCCCATAGGGCAACGCTCAGTTTTATCCTCCTGAAATTCCTCCAGGGCGCGTCTCAAATTGGGCGAAATGGCAGAAAGAACTAGCCCCTCACCTAGGATGGTAGTAGACTCGGTCACACTAAGAGAATCGGCAAAGAAATGTCAGGAACACCGCACTGAACTTGCTCTCTGAGCCAGTGCGCGTGTCCTGAGTAAAGCGAACAGTGCTCAAAGATACCTGTGGAGCGGGCAGCAGCCAAGTAGATGCGTACTTCAGAGCCGCAGGACCTGAAGCACATGACTGCTAGGGGCGTGGCCTAAACTCCACAGAGCTAGAAGCTGCAAGATAACTCCTAGCAGGGTAACTGCGAGACAAAGTTACCAGGGGGCATAGACAGGGAGAATACTCAAGACGTAGCCAATGAGTCACACACAGAGATAGCTGCAATGGTACAAGAGGGGCGAGCAGAGAGTAGTCAGGTCACAGGCAATGAGTCATACACAGAGTTAATAATGCAGTACAAAAACAGGCAAACTCACAACGGGAAACAGAACCGGGTCAGAACCATATAAACAAGCACACAGGGGTCAGCACACTAGGCCAAAGGCAAAAGTATAACTGGCAGGGATTGAAGCTTCCCAGGGGTTTAAGAAGCTCTCCCAGAACCAGAAAGAGGCCACAATCATTAACCCCAGGTGTGCAGGTCAAAACCTGCACCGAGCTCCAGACATTAACCCCTGGTGTGCAGCTCAAAAACCTGCACTGGGATCATGACAGTACCCCCCTCTCAACGGGGGGCCTCTGGACCCCCAGGCTTCCCCGGGTACTTGGCATGAAAAGCCCGAACCAGGCGATCTGCATGTATCCAGCGAGCAGGGACCCATGATCGCTCCACTGGTCCATATTCCTTCCAGTGGACCAGGTACTGCAAAGAGCGGCGCACCCGCCGAGAGTCCACAATATGTCCGACCTCATACTCCAATTGACCCTCCACCAGCACTGGAGGAACAACAGACTCAGAGTTCTCTTTAACAGATCCTGCGGGTTTCAACAGATTTATGGAACACATTGGATATTTTTAAGGAGGCTGGGAGACGCAACGTATATGCCACTGGGTTGACTATCTCCATAATCTCGTACGGACCAATGAACTTTGGTCCCAACTTAGCTGATGGTATCTTTAAGTTGATGTTACGTGTGGAGAGCCACACCTTCTCTCCCACCTGAAACATGTCTCCTGAGGCTCTCTTTTTGTCAGCAAAATATCTGTATCTCGCCTGGGCCAGAGAGATATTACGCCGGACTTCAGCCCAGAGGTTTTTTAACCGTTGAACGGACCCCTCTGCCCCTGGACAACCGGAATCCACCCGAGAAAACTCCCCAAAATGCAGATTAAACCCATAGTTAATCAGGAATGGGGACATGTTGGTGGACTGACTCACCCGGTTGTTAAAAGCGAATTCAGCCAACGGTAATGCATCACACCAATCCTCCTGTCTGGCGGAGGTCAGACACCTGAGAATTTGTTCCAGAGATTGATTGGTGCGTTCTGTCTGACCATTACTCTCCGGGTGATATGCCGACGAGAAGGAGAGTGAGATGCCCAATTTCATACAGAACTCCCTCCAAAATTTGGCCACAAACTGAACACCTCTGTCAAACACAGCATTCAGGGGTACCCCATGCAATCGGACCACATGCTGCACAAACAACCTTGACAATGTTTCTGCTGAGGATAATGCTGCCAAGGGAATGAAATGGGCCTGTTTATAAAACCTATCCACCACCACCCAGATCACGGTATTGCCCCTGGAAGGTGGAAGGCCGGTAATAGAATCTATGGAAAGATGAGTCCATGACCTATCAGGAACCGGTAAATGTATGAGTTCCCCAGCCGGTCGGTTATGCAAGCTTTTGGAATGGGCACACATGCCACAAGCAGAAACAAATTCCTTGACATCGGACCTTAATGAAGGCCACCAAAAACCCCTGGCTACTGCCTCTCTAGTGGCCGTGATACCTGAATGAGCACTCAGCCTAGACTCATGAGACTCCTGCAGAAGTCTAGGCCGCAATGAATCTGGAACAAACAGTTTATCCCCTGGCCTGGTTGCCGGAGCTAGGGCCTGAGCCCTTAGAATTTCTTGTTCCAACTCAGTTGAGACCCCCGCCACTACCACCCCTGGGGGAAGAATGGAGGATGGCAGCTCAGGGGGAGACACTGGATCAAAACTTCTGGAGAGGGCATCTGCTTTAACATTTTTGGACCCCGGTCGAAAAGTAATGGAGAACTGAAATCATCAAAAAAAAAAGTGACCAACGGGCTTGTCTAGGAGTAAGCCTCTTAGCAGATTCAAGGTATGCCAAATTTTGGTGATCCGTGACAACCGTGATAGGGTGAGCCGCCCTTTCCAAAAAGTGCCTCCATTCCTCAAACGCCAGCTTGACCGCAAGACGTGCCCTATTGCCTACATCATAGTTTTTCTCAGCTGAAGAGAACTTCTTGGAGAAGAAGGCACAGGGTTTGAGATTGGTAAGGGTGGCCGGGCCCTGGGATAGCACAGCCCCCAACCCCACTTCAGAAGCATCCACCTCCACAATGAATGGTTTGGACGGGTCAGGTTGTACCAACACCGGGGCAGACATGAAACATTTCTTAATCACTGAGAAGGATTCCTTAGCAAGTACAGACCAATTTTTTACATCAGCGCCCTTCTGGGTAAGATCCGTGAGTGGTTTAACCACTTGTGAGAAACCTTTAATGAACCTCCGGTAATAGTTCGCAAATCCTAAGAAGCGCAGGAGCCCCTTGAGATCTCGAGGCTGAACCCAGTCAGCGATCGCCAGCACCTTCTTAGGATCCATACGAAACCCCTCACAGGACACAATCAACCCCAAAAAAGACAGCTCCTGTGCAAAAAACGAACATTTTTCCAATTTAGCGAACAATTGGTACTCCCTGAGTCTCTGGAAAACAGTCTTTAGATGTTGCAAGTGAGATTGACTGTCCGGGGAATACACCAAAATGTCATTCAAATAAATAATAACAAAATGGCCTATCAGATCAGAAAACACAACATTGATGAAATTTTGGAAAATAGCGGGTGCATTAGTTAACCCAAACGGCATTACCAGGTTCTCAAAGAGTCCTTCTGATGTGAGGAATGCAGTTTTCCACTCGTCCCCTTCCCGAACCCTTATCAGATTGAAGGCCCCCCGCAGATCTAACTTAGAGAACCATTGAGCCCCAGCTAACTGGTTACATAAGTCTGGGATGAGGGGAAGCAGGTAAGAGTTCCTAACCGTTATCTTGTTCAGTTCCCGAAAGTTGAGGCACGGCTGCAAACCACCATCTTTTTTCTTCACAAAGAAGAACTGTTAGGGTGCCCGAGGGTGAACCCACTGGACCACGGCAACGAACCTCCCCTGGGCAAGTGGACCAGGTGGACCACCCCCTATACAGGGAGTGTTAGGGACAGGCCCAGGGAAGACTATTACCGCGGCAGCTGGTACCTGGACAGCCGAAGGCACAGGGTAGAACGGCCAGGTGACCGGATACTGGACCGGGGTAGCACAGCAGGAACACAGGCGACTGGACCAGGGTAGGATGGTAGGAACACAGGAGACTGGACCAGGGTAGGACGTTAGGAACACAGGAGACTGGACCAAGGTAGGACGGCAGGAACACAGGAGACTGGACCAAGGTAGAACGGCAGGAACACAGCAGACTGGACCAGGGTAGGACGGCAGGAACACAGCAGACTGGACCAGGGTAGGACGGCAGGAACACAGGAGACTGGACCAAGGTAGGATGGCACACTGCAAACACAGGAGATAGAAGGTAACAGCGCAGGGAGAAGGTAGGCAGGCGCCACACAGAGGAATCAGAAGAGAACGCCAGCAAGCGTGGGGCCAGAGTCATGGGGAGTAGTACCAATGACGATCGGGCAACGTCACTAGGGAGCGACGGCCTGATGTAGGAGAGTGGGGAGGGCTTCCGGGTCAGGGACCTCCTACCAGCAAGAGAGGCGACGGTTCAGAGAGGCAGTGCGCGCGCCCGTCGGGACCCACGGGAAGCGCGCGCCCGGGAGGCCGCAAGCGGCGCCAGAGGAGCAGAAGCACTGACGGGAACGCGCCGGGGAGCGGTGGCCCGGTGAGACGGATGGGACGCGGGCGGCGGTGAGGTGACAAGAACCCTGCTGCCACAGGTGACACAGAAGGCCTGATATGCCCTTTGCGGAGACTCTCAGCTATGTACTCCTTCATGGCTTGGCGCTCAGGCCCAGACATATTGAACAATCGAGCCTTAGGTAACTTGGCTCCAGGTACTAAATCAATGGCACAATCGTAGGGTCTATGTGGTGGCAGCGCCTCAGCCTCACTTTTGGAAAAAACATCTTCGAAATCCTTCAGGTACTCCGGAATACCTTCCAGACCGACAGACGACACAGACACGGATTTAACAGCGTTAACAAGATGTCCCAGGTTACCACATTTATTAGTGCATCCCCATTGAGTGATTTCCCCTGTAACCCAATCAATGGTAGGATTATGGCGTTGAAGTCAAGGCATCCCGAGTACCAGTCCTGCAGGCAAGTTATCTAGCACAAGACAACTTAGTTTTTCCACATGAGTGGAACCCACTTTTAGAGAAAAAAGTTCAGACCTGCAACAGATACCGTCTTGGGTAAGAGGCAACGAGTCAATTCCCACAAGTTTAACTGGATCGTGAAGCCTGACTGTCCCTATCTTATTAAGAGTCATAACCTTGGTATCAATCAGGTTCACAGCAGAACCACAGTCAATAAAAGCAGTAGTCTGAACAGGACCATAACCAAGTTCCAGTTCCACCTGCAGCACCATTTTTGCACATGAGGAAAATTGTACCTGAAGGTCTGGGTAGCCTCCTCGACAACTACCCAGACCTAGTCGTTTCCCGCCATCTTGGAGGATGACGGACAGGAGGGGCAGTCCTTCTTCCAATGTCCAGATTTCCCACAATAGAAGTGCAACTGCTTTTCTCGGCGGCGTCTTCTTTCCTTTCCCTCACAGGTGACAGCGCTCACCTCCATAGCCATAGGAAGAGTCCGGGTCTCAACTCCACTGAAGAATAATGGTGTTTCCCATTGCATAATGCCTCTAGCCCGCAGCCTGCGATCCATGTGAACCGCTTGGATCATGGCATTCTCCAGGGAGTCAGGCGGAGGATGAAGTGCCAAAGCATCCTTCAGACATTCACACAGGCCTCTGTGGAACAGCCCCCGAAGGGCGGCATCACTCCAGGAAATCTCGGCTCGGCTACCCAACGTCTGAATTCAGTACAGAACCATTCGGCCGAGTGATCCCCCTGACAGACACTCATCATCTTGTCCTCAGCCAACCGCACTCTATCAGGCTCATCATAAATAAGCCCTAAGGCTTCAAAAAACGCATCCACAGACATTCTCTCAGGGGCAGAAGAGGAAAGCGAAAATGCCCAGGCTTGTGGGGACCCCCTAAGCAGGGACATCACCACCCCCACCCTCTGTTTCTCATCCCCAGAGGAGCGGGGTCTCAAAGAGAAAAAGAGCTTACAGCCCTCCTTAAATGCCCTGAAATCATCCTTGTTACCAGAAAATGTATCTGGCAATTTAACCGGGGATTCGGGTGGGACTAAAATGACATCTCTATCCCCCACCTGCTGGAAGCTTGCGGAAAGCACCCCTGAACTGAATCCTCCACCCGCCTTTGGGACTGGGCCAGAGCTTGGTGTTCCAAACTTAGCTTCTGCAGTGACTGAGTCAAGCATTTCACCTGCTCAGATAAAGCACACATTGGGTCCATGCTGCATAAGTGAGGAGAGAAAAAAAAAATTGTAGGCCAGTTATAATGTCAGGAACACCACACTGAACTTGCTCACTGAGCCAGTGCGTGTGTCCTGAGTAAAGCGAACAGTGCTCAAAGATACCTGTGGAGCGGGCAGCAGCCAAGTAGATGCGTACTTCAGAGCCACAGGACCTGAAGCACGTGACTGCTAGGGGCGTGGCCTAAACTCCACAGAGCTAGAAGCTGCAAGATAACTCCTAGCAGGGTAACTGCGAGACAAAGTTACCAGGGGGCAAAGACAGGGAGAATAGTCAAGACGTAGCCAATGAGTCACACACAGAGAGAGCTGCAAAGGTACAAGAGGGGCGAGCAGAGAGTAGTCAGGTCACAGGCAATGAGTCATACACAGAGATAATAACGCAGTACAAAAACAGGCAAACTCACAACGGGAAACAGAACCGGGTCAGAACCATATAAACAAGCTATAGCAACAAACAGGCACACAGGGGTCAACACACTAGGCCAAAGGCAAAAGTATAACTGGCAGGGATTGAAGCTTCCCAGGGGTTTAAGAAGCTCTCCCAGAACCAGAAAGAGGCCACAATCATTAACCCCAGGTGTGCAGGTCAAAACCTGCACCGAGTTCCAAACATTAACCCCAGGTGTGCAGCTCAAAAACCTGCACTGGGATCATGACAAGAAACTCCTAGAAAGGGAGTCTGCCTTAACATTCTTAGTGCCCGGAAGAAAAGAGACCACAAAATTAAAACGCGTGAAAAACAAGGCCCATCTAGCCTGTCTAGGATTCAAGCGTTTGGCCGACTCCAGATAAATCAAATTCTTGTGATCGGTGAGGACCACAACTTGATGTCTAGCTCCCTCCAACCAATGTCTCCACTCCTCAAATGCCCACTTTATGGCCAACAATTCCCCACGTCATAGTTGCGTTCAGATGGGGAGAACTTTCGAGAAAAGAAGTCACAGGGTCTTTTTGGGACAAAACAGCTCCTGCACCAATCTCAGAAGCATCTACCTCCACCTGAAATGGAAGTGAGACATCAGGTTGCCGTAAAACTGGAGCTGAAGTAAATCTCTGCTTAAGCTCCTGAAATGCTGAGATAGCCTCAGGAGACCAATTCAGCACATCAGCGCCCTTCTTGGTCAGATCAGTCAGTGGTCTGACAATACCAGAAAAATTACCTATAAATTTACGATAGAAATTAGCAAAACCCAAAAACTTCTGGAGGGCCTTCAAAGAAGTAGACTGAACCCAATCATAAATGGCCTGTACCTTGGCCGGGTCCATTTCAATAGTCGATGGAGATAAGATAAATCCCAAAATTGAAATCCTCTATAGACCAAAGAGGCATTTTGATCCCTTAACAAACAGGGAATTCTCCCTCAAAATCCGGAACACAGTCCGGACGTGTTCCACATGAGAATCCCAATCACTAGAAAAGATCAAAATATCATCCAGATAGATGATCAAAAACTTATCCACAAAGTCACGGAAAATATCATTCATAAAGGACTGGAAGACAGAAGGGGCATTAGTGAGCCCAAAAGGCATCACCAGGTACTCAAAATGTCCCTCCGGAGTATTAAACGCCGTCTTCCATTCATCCCCGTGCTTGATGCGAATAAGATTATATGCCCCCCTGAGGTCAAGCTTAGTAAACCATCAGGCACTCTTAACTCTGGAGAATAAGTCAGACATCAGAGGTAACGGGTACTGATATTTAACCGTCATCTTGTTAAGGGAACGATAATTAATACACGTCTTAATGAACCATCTTTCTTGGTCACAAAAGAAAACAGCACCTAAAGATGACGAGGATGGTCTAATATGACCCTTCTCCAATGACTTCTTAATATAGGATCGCATAGCATCATGTTCGGGTACTGATAAGTTGAAAAGCCGACCCTTGGGAAATTTACACACAGGCATACACTCAATTGCACAGTCATAACTCCTATGAGGAGGCAAAGATGCAGACTTACTCTCACTAAATACATCAGAAAAATCGGCTAGATAATCAGGAATATCATGAGACTGAGGAGAGGTGGATAAAACAGGAGCGTCCCTAAGAACACACTGACAACCCCAACTCACCATAGATCCTGATTTCCAATCCAAAACTGGATTATGAGTTTGCAACCAAGGAAAGCCCAGAACAATAGTATCATGCAAATTATGCAGCACCAAAAATGTACAATTTTCTTGGTGGTCTGGGGCAACTCGAATTGTCACCTGGGTCCAAAACTGAGGTTTATTCTCCGCCAAAGGAGTAGCATCAATACCCCTCAAAGGAATAGGCGTCTGCAGAGGCGTCATGGAAAAACCACAATGTTTAGCAAAGTCCAAATCCATCAGATTCAACGCTGCTCCTGAATCGACAAAAGCCTTTGTGGAAAATGTGGATAAGGAGCAGAACAGAGTAAATGCCAAAAGAAACTTAGGTTGTATACTGCCAACAGCAAATGTGTGTGCAAAACGTTTCTCTCGTTTTGGGCAGACAGAAATAGTATGAGAGGCGTCTCCACAGAAAAAACAGTTTATTACGCCTTCTAAACTCCTGACGTTGCGCCCTAGACAAAACCCCATCACATTGCATAGGTTCAGACGTTTCTTCAAAAGGTGGCAGCGCCTCCCATGTAGTTTTACGTTCACGCAAACGCCGATCAACTTGAATGGCTAATGACATAGAATCATCCAGACCAGAGGGAACAGGAAATCCCACCATAACATCTTTTACGTTCTCTGATAAACCCTTCTGAAAGAGAGCTGCCAATGCACTATCATTCCATGTAGTAAGGACCGCCCACTTTCAGAATTTTTGACAGTATAACTCTGCAGAATCCTGACCCTGGTTTAATGCCAACAGGGTTCTCTCAGCTTGATTAACAGCATTAGGTTCATCATACAACAACTCCAAGGCTTGAAAAAATGATGCATCCACATTAGTCAGAATAGGATTTTCAGGTGTCAGAGAAAAAGTCCAATCCTGGGGATCGCCACGCAGCAAGGAGATGACAATTTTAACCTGCTGCACAGAGCTCCCCGATGAACTAGGCTTCAAGGCCAGAGATAATTTACAATTATTCTTAAAATTCAGAAATTTAGACCAATCCCCAGAAAACAAATCAGGAGTAGGGATCTTAGGATCAGCAGCATGTGACTGAATGAGGTAGGTGGAAATTCCCTGCATTCCAGCAGCCAGCTGCTCCACACGATCAGACAATTGCTTAATCTCCATTAGGAAAAAGAAAAAAAAATCCTCCTACAGCCCCAGAGAAAAAAAGAGGAAAGAATATAAAAGAAAAAAAAAAATTCTGACACTTTTCTTTTTTTTTTAACAACTTTTTCCTGCTTTTGAGTACCCTAGAATCTGCAGTATGGCTGGTGATTCTGTTATGAATGGGTCACCGAGGAGAAAAAAGCAAAACAAGCTAAGTCACAGAAACCCAGAGAGGTTGGTAACTATGCAGATTGCAGATCCCTGATCTTACCACACAACTAGCAGTAGCTGTGGAGCATGCCTACGATGTTCCTAGACGCCTCGTCACGGCCGGAGGACTAAATGAGCCTAAAGCAAGAAAAGGGAAAACTAACTGCCCCAGAGCAGACCCCAAAGGAATAGATAGCCCCCACACATGTATTGATGGTGAAACAAGATGAAGGCACAAACACAGGCAGTAAAATAGGCTGAGCAAATGATGGGGCCCAAAGTAACTAGACAGGAAAGGAAAGACACTGTCTGCAACCTTCAAAAAACCCTGCAAAAATAATGTCCAACACTTCTGATAGCAAAATTAACCCTGAAGTCACTAGACTTCTCCCACTATATCAGCACTCTGACATATTCTGAGACAGAGCAAAAAGAGACCGAACTAGTAAGGGACAAAAAGCCAATTGGCAAAATACTGATAAATAAGAGTAGAAATTCAGCACAGCCCCCAGCCGGGGCTGGCTGACCACACAAAAAACTGAATAGACCAACAAAATCAAGTGTGAACATTAGCAGAAAAACTTGACTGGAACAGAGCTGAAAACCAAGAGCTGACAAGTCAGAAGGAATCACCAGCAACCGAATAGGGCGTCGGCTGTCTTAAATCCAATCTGAGAATCCTGAGGTCCAATCGTCATCCTCATTCTCAGGTGGCAGATCTCCACCGATCAAACCAGCCCCACCACCTTCCGTCACCACCAGAGGGAGTCCGGAAGGGGAACTCACAACTGGTGAACCAGAGAATGAACTCACAACATATTCCCGTGCAGTTACACTCACCACCACCGGGGGCAAACGAGAACCAAAAATAAATGCAATGACCATAATGGCCACCGGGGGCAAAAACTATCAAAAACACCAGTGCAATGACCATATTGGCCCCCGGCGGCAAAAACTATCTCCAAGCACAGAGAAAAAAAAGTTATCAGTGCTTTTAACTGACATGATCCAGCAACGATCATGACAGTGGGTAACTAAGCCACGCACACGCTTAGTTACCCGCTATTTATTTTGGATACCAGCATCCTCGCTGGTCCTGATCGCTGGTGAGTCTGCCTGTTTGAGAGCTCACCAGCGATCATGTAGCGACGCACCAGCGATCCTGACCAGGTTGTATCATTGTCGGGATCGCTGGTGTGTCGTTTAGTGTAACGGGACCCTTATAAAGGAAGGCTTTCAATCTCAAATTTGAAACAATGAGGGAGATAACTAAAATGAGCAAGAATTCTGGCACACATGCTGTATACAACATTTATTAACAGCTTTAGACAGTTTCTTACACCTCACTAGACTTTTAAACAATATCTGGAACAGTGTGACTGAGAATGTTTGTAAAATGTATTAATGGTGTCAGACAGTTTTTTACTTAAAATTGGTTTGACAGTAAGCCAAGAGTTTGGTCACAGTTAGACTAGACAGTTAAAAGATGCACCAAAATTTAGGATACAGCACGAGCCTCGCAAATAAATCTGGGGCATTTTATACCGCCTAACTGTTACACAGGATCAGCACGTGTATTGTGATACAACTGCCATGGATTTTGCTGCTGAAATACATAAAACAACAAATCCATCACCTCTAAACTTTATGGGTTCAACAAAAGGACTTATCCGACCTTGCTTATTTAGTACTGGTATTAAGCATGTGATGGAAAGTCATGTCCTCTTCAATCAACTGCCTAGAAGCGGTGCTTGAGGTCGGATCCCTACCAGACTTTCATCGCTGATGTATCATATGGTTAGACCTTCAGTATTAGCCCCAAAATCCTCTTTTAGGCTACGTGCCTATGATCAGGAATAGCAGCGCTTTGAAAAATGCTGCGTTCTGCATTACAAGCGCAGTGAGAGGGAGTTATAGAAATCCCATGCCCACTGTGCTTCTATTTAACGCTACGTAAACTGTTATGATTAGGTAGCTGAGGAGGATAGCAGGGGAATAGGCTAGGCAACCAGATAACCAGAGAGGTTGGTAACTTAGCGGATTGCAGACCCCTAAACTGACAACACAGCTAGAATTAGCTGTGGGATGTACCTACGATGCCCTAGACGCCTCAGCACAGCCAAAGAATTAACTAAGCCTAAAGAGAGAAAGGGGAAAGCTAAACTGCCCCGGAGTAGAACCCTAAAGGAATAGATAGCCACTGAACATATATTGCCGGTGAGACAAGATGAGGCACAATACACAGGCAGAAAATAGAGTAAGCAAATGATGGGGCCCAAACTGTCTAGATAGAACAGGACAGGAAAGGATACTGCCTGCAATCACGCAAAAAACCCTAAGAAAAAATCCACCACGTCTGATATGCAAAAATACTGATGCCACACGACCTCTCCCCCACTAAATCAGAACTCTGGTGTGAACTGGATGCAAAACAAAAGATACTGATATAACAGGGGATTAGAAATACTGAAAAGACTGACATGAGCTGTGGCATATGGAACAGAGTCCAGCACAGGTCCCAGCAGGGAACAAGGCTGAACTCACACCAGCAAAGCAGAAATCAGAGAAAAGCAAAAAATGGCTCAAATGCAAAAAGATTAAAGCAGACAAAAAACTTATCTAAAAGATGCAGGACAAAGCAGGAGGCAAGCAGACTTCCAAAATGCTCAGGAAGAAAACCAAATCACCGGCAACAACTGAGGGAAGGTTGCTCACTTAAATCTCTCCAGTCTCTAACACCTGACTTCCAATCATCCTCCTCAGGTGATTGACTTCTGTCAGCCAGACCAGCTCCATTACCAGCAGCAACCACCAGAGGGTGCTCAAATTCAGAAGCCAGGTCAAAAGTGTTCACAACAGTAAACTTACTGGTGGTGAGGGATTACGAGCTGCAGCATATGAATTTTTATAGTGGAGACAATAGAATGTCATTATATGGGGTAATTCCGCATGTACGTAAAAATATCTGCGGTAATTAGAACGCAGCAAAAAAATGCTGCATCCTGAACGTGGCCACATAGCCTTACTGATGATTCCCTTTGATGTTTCTCTTTATTTCTATAGAAATATAGCACCATTAAGATCTTCTAAATTATTTTCTTACTGCTATAGTTGATTAACAAGAAAGTCTATATCCATGATTAGGAATTATTTTTCATTTGATCAATACTGAAATTCCTGCAGTAAAACAATAAAACTTTATTGGTTACTATGTCTGAGAAATGTCTGTGCGAGTGGTTAAAGGTGATTCTGTAGAGAAACATTAATCAAGCTCCATTATTTAAGGGTCATCTGAGCCTTTTTTGTTCATAGGTAAGCTGAACCACCACGAGAGTACCATGCGTCTTTTTCTCAGTTACATATGGATGTACCGCAGGCTTTTAGTGATTGTGTTAACTCCTCTACTTCTTTTACCTGTACCGCTCCTCATACAAACAAAAGTAAGTATTGTTCTCTTTCATCATTTCTGCTTTTTTTTCCTTTATTCACTCATTTATTGTAGATACATAATGTTCTTCAAAAGTCAGATATAAGAGGTATTATTTCATTGAAAACTGGAACTTACAAATGAAGCCTCATAACAGAGGAGTGTACAATCTGTCTTTGGGGTTTTAGGTACTTAGGTTTCAACAAAGCTCAATGAGATAGTATATGAGAGAATCACATAACTAGCAATTTCCGAAAGTAATGTGAAGTCAGATTTTAAATTACTGAGAACATTGCCTGAAATTCTGTCAGTGACTTCTGTGTTGATGGGGTTGCAATACAAGCAAGAAGAAATTACCTAAATGTTCCTGGAGTGTAAGCCTACTTCCACAAGGAAACATATTGGCCACTAATTTGTATTTGCATTTGTAAGCGAAAACCTGGAGTAGGTACAAAATAAATGAACGTACATTTTCCCACAATACTTTAATCTATTTACATTCCGCTAGGACCACTACTGGATAATTAGATCAAGAATTGCTAATTATATATTTCTAAAAGCTCTGAACATGGACGTCCATTTTAGGTTTTGTTTGTACTTCTCACTTTAGAATTCAAACAACCAAAGGGTCTGTGCACATGGGAATGTATGAAATATATACACCTGGGATACAATATCTCTATTATTTGGTATTAAATGGCACAATGCTCCTTAATATTATTCTACTGGGCTCATACAGCCAGTATAGGAAGGGGCATGGGCTTCACCCTTGGTTGTCAAAATACTAAATGAAAAAAAAAAATGTCATCCTGTAATTTCTTTTCTGAAACACAAAAGGAGTCCGTTATATTGCTAAGGCTGAGTTCACACAGGTGTATGTTCTCCCTGTCTGAGTTTGAGCCAAGTGTCAGCTTAGTGTGATCTGATTGTCTCCCATGAGAGAATCGCAGCACATGTGTGGAGAAGATGGAGAAAAAGTGCAGTCCGATGTTTCACATGCAGACACAGACTTCAATGGGCGAGTGTGATCCGATTCTTAGATGCACTCGCAGCATTTTGCTATTGTTCTCTCATGCTGAATCAGCATAAGAAAATAATCGCAGATCTGCACTACCCCAGAGTAAAACATTGAGCCAAGTGCTCTCCGATAAAACATTGGACAGCACTCTGACGTGTTATACGCTAGTGTGAGCGAGCTCTTACCATGAGATAGGGGAGGTCAGAGGTAGGTCTTTTCCACTTATGAGATATAAATTACATAGAATACGCCGGGCTGTGCTATGCCATGCCTGCTACCACTCGGATATGCACCCTTTCCAATAGATTGGCATGGTTGGCATAAAAAAAAACTCTGAAAGTCATGCAAAAATTTGCTTTAATTCCATTTAGTGCAGTTTTCTGTAGTTACAGGCTTAATAAATCAACTCCAAGAGACCCAAGTGCACTCTGGTATTTGATGTCGATTAAAGGGCCTGTCACACTAAGCGATATCGCTAGCAATATTGTGATGTTATAGCGATATTGCTAGCGACATCGCTGTGTCTGATACCTACAACCCGCTCCCCCGCTGCTTATCGCTGATCGCGCAAGAACGTCCTGGACTGTTTCTCGTCGTCAGCTTCCTGCAGCGCTTCCCGCTGTGACGACGAGCGACGCGTGGAGCCGGGCGGGAGGACGCAGGATCACCTGGTGTGACAGGTAAGTAGCGACCCCCGTCCCCAGCGATGTCGCTGGTGAGATCTGCCTGTGTGGCAGCTCACTAGCGACCACTTAGCGATGTACCAGCGATCCTGACCGCGTCATATCGCTGGTTGGGATCGCTGGTACATCGCTAAGTGTAACAGTACCTTAACATGTATTTTGCTAAAAGGCAAATGGCTTTCAAATTAATGTGGAGATGGTCCCTATGTAAAACTGATTTAATAGTGGCTAATGTTAAATAAGGAAACCACGGTGGCTCAGTGGATAGCATTGCAGCACTGGAGTCCTGGGTTCAAATCCCACCAAGGACAACATCTGCAAGGGGTTTGTATGTTCTCCCCGTGTTTGCGTGGGTTTCCTCCCACATTCCAAAGACATACTGATGGGGCTCACAATCTAAATTCCCTATCGGGGACAGTGATGAAAATGTGTGCAAACTGTAAAGCGCTGCGGAATATGTTAGCGCTATATAAAAATAAAGATTATTTATTATTTAAACTGTTAGTTTTTAACTAATGAATGAACTAGGAAGACATCTAGAAAACTTTTTGTGAATGGTCAAAGGTTGATCTCAGTAAGATCTTGACAACTCATAAACAGCAATACCAAATGGTAAACTGCAATTAATATTAGTTAATAAGTAACCAAGGTAACATCTCTTAATATAGTGTGTATCAATAATAACAATAATCGTTATTTACAAAGGGCCAACATATTCATTTACAAAGTACATACTGTATTTACTAAGCAAGGCAACATTTATTAATATAGAAAATGTCATAATAATATTAATCGTTATCTTTATTTATACGGGGCCAACATATTCATTTCCAAAGCACACATTAGAGGATATACGTACAAAGAATATCAGACATTACTCAGAAATAAATTTAAAAAATCAATAATAGTGGTGAGGGCTCTGCTCACAAGAGCTTACTGTCAAAGAGGAAATAGAAAAGATTTTTTTTGTTCATACATTTGTCCTGATATTTAATAAGAAAATTTGTATTACATATAAAGCTGTAAGAGACAACCCCAACCATTTACAGATATGAAATGTATATGAGTGTATAATAAACTGTTGAATAAAGGGATCAGGGGAACAATTAAAAAAAGATTAGTGAGGATAAATGTAGAAGAGCTTGATTAAATGTTGTTCAGAAATAACTTGTCTGGGGTAGCTCACTAAAGAGAACAGCTGCAGCTTGAGAGATGAAAGTGGGAGGTTCGAGTTATAGAGGAATTTATCTTACATCAACTTTGTATTTAGGATGGATTGATCAATAGAGAGTTGGGATTGGGAAATAGGGACTCAAGAATAGATGAGGGCAACTTGAAGGTTCAGGTTATGGAGGATATTAGTTGTAGGCTGGGGTCACACGTGCGTATAAACAAATTGGTCTGATTTTCATCCAGAAAAGTAGGATGATTTTTTTCTCCTTTGTGTGTTGTCTGTGTGCTATCAGTGTGCAGTCCATTTTTTTTGCTCAGCAGTTATTAATCATTTACGGGACCCTTTACAGTTCTCTATGTTACTGAATTGCAATGCATCTGTAAAAATCAGATGCGACTCTAATGGCATCTGATTTTTTTCTCGCACCCGTTCCCTTTTGCAGTGAAATTGCAGCTGAGAAAAAAAAGCAAACCCACTGCTTCATTGAATAACATTGGTCAGAGCGCAATCTCTTTTTTCATTAGACTCCCATCGTCCCGAGTTATTCGCTCGTGTGAGAGAGTCCTTAAAGTGTTAATAAAACAGAGAGTATAGGCAAAGTAGTAGACATAGATGAAGAAGTAGATGTATGGTGTATGGTGGAGAGCTTTGGGAATGGTAGTAAATAGGATATATTGTACTTTATAGGGGATGGGTAACCAGTGCAATGACTGGCAGAAAGTGGAGGCATCGGTGTAGTGGCTGGACAGAAATATGAGCCTGGCTGATACATTCAGGATATAGATTGGAGAGTGGAAATTTAGTGATTACTAAGAAGACAGACTAATTGTCATTTGCAATAAACAAGCAGGAATAAATCAGAGCAACAATTAGAGCTTTGCCAATTCTTTAGTAAAAATGGAATTCTGTAGATGTTTTTGAATAGCATATCAGCGATTAGATGTAAAGACTGATGGAAAGATCTGAGTCAAACATAACCCCAAGCCAGTCAGCTCACATGATCCATAATCAGCAAATAATCCAGCACAGACATCTCTCTTCAATTGCTTTCTCAGTCTCACACTGACTCCAACTAGCTGTAAATAATTAAGAATCAGTGCTGTTGTGAGATTGAGTCAGTCACTATAATATTTTGTCTATTCTACATCTTATATGTGTATTGTGAATTATCAATATTTTTTAATAATATTTTGAATATCAATGAAGCAAATATTATATTACAGCAGTTTATGTTCTGACTAGGTATCTGACAGCCTTAAATGTATTGCTGACGTTTACGCTAATGAACATTCTGTAATTTTCCATCCCAAACCATTGAATATTAGACCTAAATATACTGTGTCCACTAAGCCCTAAAATCTTTCATAGTACTTATCAGTTTAACATCTTTTATGGAAATATTAGTTGATAACTACTAACATACAATACAAGACGATCACTTTCCTTCACCCACCTGCTTTCCCTTTCTCTGCTTCTTCTCACTGCTGGTGACATATCCCCCAATCCTGGCCCCCCCTACCTCATATATCCCACTAATCCTCACCCCTATCTTTCTCACAATAAGAGAAACTATCGCAATCCCTCACACTTAAAACCCGTGCCACTGACCCCCTCCCTCCCGCACCCTCTTTCTGGAGCACTTTGGAATGCTCGCTCCATCTGCAACAAGCTCCACGTGATCCACGACCTCTTTACCTCCCGCAACCTTTCCTTCCTGGCCCTCACTGAGACCTGGCTGACACCCCCTGACACGGCCTCCCCGGCCGCACTGAGTTATGGCGGCCTCCACTTTACCCACACTCCTCGCCCTGGCAACAGACATGGTGGAGGAGTGGGTTTCCTCCTTTCTAAAAACTGCTCCTTCAACCCTATCCAACCCCCACACTCCCTTATCCTCCCTTCTTTCGAGGTTCACTCTGTCCGTATCTACTCTCCCTCTAATCTCCAAATGGTTGTCATATACCAGGCTCAGCCACTACCTTCATCGACCAATTTTCCACTTGGCTCCTCCACTTTCTCTCTGTTGACATCCCCACCATCATCATGGGGGACTTCAACATTCCCATTGACACCCCCCAGCCAGCAGCCTCCAAACTCCTGTCACTTACCTCATCTTTTGGACTTACTCAGTGGTCTCCAACAGCCACCCACACAGATGGACATACATTAGACCGCATCTTCACCCGCCTCTGTTCCCTATCTAATCTCACAACCTCTCCCTTCCCCTATCTGACCATCATCTACTCACCTTCTCATCCTTGTCCTTCTCACCTGCCCCCCACGTCCAGCCACTACCACATCCTCACAGAAACCTCGCACACCTAGACATTCACAGACTCTCAGACTCTCTTCTACCTCTGTCCTCCATATCTTCACTCCACAACATGGACAGTGCCACCGCTTTCTACAACGCCACCCTCACATCAGCCATAGGCTCAGTCGCCCCTCTCATGCATGGCAAAGTGCGACAATTCAATAGGCAACGCTGGCACAACAACCTCACCAAAAAACTTTGACAAGCATCCAGGGTCATGGAGCGGCGTTGGAAAAAAACACGCCTGCCAGACGACTTCACTGCTTTCAAACAAGCTACACTTGCCTTTAAATCAGCCCTCACCTCTGCGAAACAGACCTATTTCACAAACCTTGTATCTTCACTATCACACAACCCAAAACAACTGTAGTCAACTCTCTCCTCCGCCCACCACTGCCACCTCCAACTCCCCTCATCTCTGCTGAGGACTTTGCCACCTACTTCAAAAACAAGATTGACCAAACAAGGCAAACTTTTACAGCTCCACCACCCCAACCGCTCCACATACCAGACCTCTGCCCTTCCCTATTAACCTCCCTCTCCAACATCACTGAAGGAGAGCTTACTCATCTCCTTTCCAAATCACGCCTCACCACCTGTGTACTTGACCCCATCCCTTCCCACCTGCTTCCCAACCTCACTAACATGATCATTCCAGTCCTAACCCATCTCATCAACCTATCCCTAACTTCTGGTACCTTCCCCTCTGCCTTCAAACATGCCACCATAACACCCATCCTCAAAAAATCAAACCTTGACCCAACCGCTCTGCCCAGCTATCGCCCCATATCACTGCTCCCGTTTGCTTCCAAACTCCTTGAACAGCATGTCCATGCTCAACTTTCCTCCCACCTCTCATCTAACTCCCTCCTTGACATCCTGCAATCTGGCTTCCGCCCCCACCACTCCACTGAAACTGCCCTGACCAAAATTACTAATGACTTACTCACAGCCAAAGCTAACAGACAGTTCTCCATCCTTCTCATTCTTGACCTGTCCTCTGCCTTTGACACAGTTGACCACTGCCTACTGCTACAGATTCTTTCTTCCTTTGGCATAAAAGACCTCGCCCTGTCCTGGATTTCCTCATACCTTTCTGACCGCACATTCAGCGTTTCCCACTCCAACACTACCTCCTCCTCCCGCCCCCTCTCTGTTGGAGTCCCCCAAGGCTCTGTCCTGGGGCCCCTTCTTTTTTCCATCTATGCTCTTGGCCTAGGACAACTCAAAGTCCCATGGCTTCCAATACCACCTGTATGCAGATGACACTCAGGTCTACCTCTCTGGCCCAGATGTCACCTCTCTGCTGTCCAGAGTCCCGGAGTGTCTATCAGCCATATCCTCCTTTTTCACCTCTCGCTTCCTAAAACTCAACGTAGACAAAACTGAACTCATTATCTTTCCTCCATCTCACGGATCTTCCCTACCCGATCTATCTATTATGGTAAATGGCATCATGCTTTCTCCCGCACCTGAAATCCGCTGCCTTGGAGTAACTGTCGACTCTGCCCTGTCCTTCAAACCGCATATCCAATCTCTTGCCACCTCCTGTCGCCTCCAACTCAAAAATATTTCAGAGAATCTGTCCCTTCCTCAGTACTCAATCTACTAAAACTCTTGTACATGCCCTCATCATCTCCCGCCTTGACTACTGCAACACTCTCCTCTGTGGCCTCCCTGCTAACTCTCTTACACCACTCCAGTCTGTCCTCAATTCTGCTGCCCAACTAATCCATCTCTCTCCTTGCTACTCCCCTGCCTCTCCCCTCTGCAAATCCCTCCATTGACTCCCAATTCCCCAACGAATCCAGTTCAGACTACTAACACTGACCTACACAGCCATCCACAACATTTTCCCTCCCTATATCTCTGAACTAATCTCCCAATATCTTCCCTCACGTACTCTTCGATCCTCCCAAGACCTCCTACTCTTCTCCACACTTATTCGTTCCTCACACAACCGCCTCTAAGATTTCTCCCGAATATCCCCTATCCTCTGGAATGCCATGCCTCAAAACATCCGATTGTCCACCACCCTCGGATCCTTCAAACGGAATCTGAAAACCCATCTTTTCAGGAAAGCTTACTGTTAGGGCTGGCGGAAACGCACCAAATTATAAATTAGTAGTAGGTGCGTTCGCAGCCCGGGGTCCACCGTGCAGAGGTGGTAACTGCTGCTAGGTATTGGCGGAAGAATAGAGCAGTGTGAAAACAGTCACATGCGGGTTACATCACCCAGTGTGAGGAGAAGCGGACTCTGTTAATTCACAGAGCCGCACAACCGCTGAACGTGGATGCCGGAGCCTGTTTAGCTCACAGATCCCAGCCAAGGAGCGCACAGCAAGCGGCCACAGAACTCAACCTCCAAAGAAGCGGAGATAGAATCCCTCTAGGCCCACTGAGCGCGCGGCGTCGCTGCCTCGAACGCCGCTATAGACGCTGGCTATGGAGTGTGGAGCACTTGTACTGAGGCGTGCCGAGTCACTGATGAAGACTAATGCCTGACTCAGACTCTGACCTACCTACACCTAAGCCTGGGCACTAGCAGGCTAGGATGCACAACACATGCGTACCAAGGGTAGGGGTTTCATAATAAGTCAGTCACCAGAGACATTCGTATGTGCATTCATCACTCACTCCTTATAGTCCGAAAATACAGTCTATCCTAGCGCATGGCCGAGCGGCCATGCGATCCTTTTAAAGCCGCGCATGTCCGGGACCTTCCTGACTTCTCGGATGGGCCAATCCAAACAGGAGCAGGACCTGAGCATGTGACCTTCGATCTACAATGGGAGATCACTCCACGGGCATGCTCAGTGGCCCGACATGAGGACTTAGTCCCTGGAGAATCTCGCTGATGAGCAGCATGTATTGCCATAGCTGTGCCAGAGGTGGCAGCAGCAAGCAAACCCATGGAGCTGGTCTGGACAGAGCGCCGGGACCGACGAGGTTGCTGAGCAACCTCCTCTGCGGCTGGAGAGGAATGGGAGACAGCTGGAAGTAAAGCTCGGGATTCCCGCTGTGCAGCGACAGGAATCCGACTCCTACCAGGAATCCGACCACCTACTAAACAACGCTGCCAGGCCCTGTGCCGAAGGTAGCTGAGAGAGTGGTGCCAGATGCACCATCTTGGAGAAATGATTGGTGACCACCCAAATGACAGTGCTGCCGCTGGACTTGGGCAAACCCACCACAAAGTCCATACCGACCATCTCCCAGGGCCTGTCCGCAACCGGCAGAAGATAGAGTAACCCAGCAGGCCACTGCCGAGAGGGCTGATTCTGGGTGCAAGAGACGCACGCCCGAATATAGTCCCTGACGTCACGGGCCATATGCGGCCACCAGTACGTCCTCGCCAGGAGTTCAGAGGTCCCTTTGATCCCGAAATGGCCACCCACCCTGGACGAATGAGCCCAAGAGAGGACCTCCGGTCGCAGATGGGCAGGAACGAAAGTCTTGCCCGGAGGTACAGACTCGAGGGCATCCGGAGCCACGGTCCTCAGGCTCTCAGATGGGACTATCAGCTGAGGCTCCTCCTCTTCCGATGACACCACAGAGCGAGAAAGCGCATAGGCCCGGACGTTCTTCTCCCCGGAGAGAAAATGCAGTGTGAAATGGAAACGGGAGAAGAACAAGGACCATCTGGCCTGGCGAGAATTCAGCCGCTGGGCTGTCTGTAAATAGACCAAATTTTTTGTTGTCGGTGAACACCTGGAATGGGTGGCGAGCCCCCTCCAGGAGGTGTCTCTACTCTGAGAAGGCCAGCTTCATTGCTAGCAACTCCCTGTCCCCGATGGAATAATTCCCCTCCACCGGTATGAAGGTCTTAGAGAAGAAGAAGAATGGATGCTTCCGACCTTGCGAGTCCATTTGAAAAAGGACCGCTCCAGCGCCGACGGAGGAGACATCCACCTCCAGGATGAAGGGCTTATCTACATCAGGGCGATGTAGAATGGGAGCGCTAGCGAAGTGGGACTTAATGGAGGCGAAGGCCTTGGAGACAGTCTCCGACCACAGTTTGGGATTTGCACCCTTCTTGGTGAGGGCTACCAAGGGCGCTACCAAAGTTGAGAAATGGGGAATGAATTGGCGATAGTAATTTATGAACCCCATGAAGCGCTGCACCGCTTTGAGAGAATGGGGTTCCTGCCAATCCATCTCTGTCTGTAGATTGGCAGGATCCATGGCCAAACCCTGGGCTGAGATGATGTAGCCCAGGAAAGGCAAGGACTCCTGCTCAAACACACATTTCTCCAATTTGGCATAAAGAGAGTTGGCCCGCAGGAGATCGAAAACTTTGCAAATATCTCTCCGGTGCGAGTCAATGTCTGGAGAATAAATGAGAATATTGTCCAGATAGACTACTACCGAGGTGGTAAGCATATCCCGGAAGATATCGTTCACAAAGTCTTGGAAGACGGCTGGAGCATTACATAGCCCGAAGGGCATCACCAGGTATTCATAGTGCCCGTCTCTGGTGTTAAAAGCTGTCTTCCATTCGTCCCCCTCACGGATGTGAATCAGGTTATAGACCCCTCACAGATTGAGCTTAGTAAACACTCTCGCTCCCCGTAGCCTATCAAACAGTTCCGATATCAGGGGCAGAGGATACTTGTTCTTAATGGTTATGGTGTTAAGACCCCTGTAATCGATGCAAGGACGTAATTCTCCATTCTTCTTTTGGACAAAGAAGAATCCCGCTCCCGCCGGAGACACAGACTTCCTAATGAACCATCTTGCCAGATTCTCCCTGATATACTGAGACATGGCCTCTGTCTCTGGGAGAGATAGGGGATATACTCGACCCCGGGGAGGCTCAGCACCGGGCAAGAGGTCAATAGGACAGTCGTAAGGGCAGTGCGGCGGAAGGGTCTCTGTCGCCTTCTTGGAGAACACGTCTGCATACTGCTGATATGGCTTGGGAAGGAGAAATCTGCAGGAAGCTCAGAGGTGGCGACCTGTATGCAGTCCCTCAGACACCTACCCTCGCAGGACTTGCTCCAACCGAGGATTTTTCCCGAAGACCACTCTATGTGGGGAGAATGAGATCGTAGCCAGGGAACCCCTAGGAGGACCTGGTCGATTCCTTCGGGCATAACAAGGAGAGAAAACATCTCCTGATGAGAAGGAGACAAAGAGAGTCTCAGTGCCGAGTCACTGATGAAGACTAATGCCTGACTCAGACTCTGACCTACCTACGCCTAAGCCTGGGCACTAGCAGGCTAGGCTGTACAACACATGCGTACCAAGGGTAGGGGTTTCATAATGAGTCAGTCACCAGAGACATTCATAAATGCATTCATCACTCACTGCTTATAGTCTGAAAATACAGTCTATCCTAGGGCATGGCCGAGCGGCCATGCAAACCTTTTATAGCTGCGCGCATCCGGGACCTTCCTGGCTTTTCGGATGGGCCATTCCGAACAGGAGCAGGACCTGAGCACGTGACCTTCGATCTCCAATGGGAGATCACTCCACGGGCATGCTCAGTGGCCCGACATGAGGACTTAGTCCCTGGAGAATCTCGCTGCTGAGCAGCATGTATTGCCATAGCTGTGCCAGAGGTAGCAGCAGCAAGAAAACCCACGGAGCTGGTCTAGGCAGAGCGCCGGGACCAACGAGTTTGCTGAGCAACCTCCTCTGTGGCTGGAGAGGAATGGGAGACTGCTGGAAGTAAAGCTCAGGATTCCCGCTGTGCAGCGACAGGAACCTGACGCCTAACACTTACAGACTGCAATAATCATTCTGCCACCTCACCACCACCAGAGCTGCTGCACCCCCGACCCTCTGTCTTTTCCCCGCTATCCCGTAGAATGTAAGTCTGCATGGACAGGGTCCTCTCCCCTCTGTAGCAATCTGTCATTGTAAATTTGTTGTGGAAACTTGTTTACTGTTAACGATATTTATAACTTTGTATGTAACCCCCCTTCTCATGTACAGCACCATGGAATTAATGGCGCTATATAAATAATAAAAATGAACTTATTTTTCTCAGTATACAAGGTCAGGATTTATCTTTACTTTGTTGTTGCCAGGTGACAAGACGTAACGCTCAGCTATGGCCAACTCACAGCTTCCATCAGTGTCAGATTCCCTCACAGCATCTCACAGGAAACTACTTAACGTGAACCTTTTATTGTAGCCTTTTTCAATGTCCTGAATGCCTAAATCAGATTAGTGGCCTTATGAAAATGTTAATCTCTTAATCTTAATAAACTATGGTAGTTGTCTAATTTCAATAGGCGGTCAGGTAATGTTCCATTATGTAGTTCCTCACAAAGCCAATTTTATTTTTGTGGAATATGATGTTTGTTTATATCCTATTTACATTTGAAAATCTGACATGCCTTATGGCCTCAAGATTATAGAAATGTTTATTTTTTGCTATGTAAAAGCAGTAGCATACCATCCCCACTATGCCCTTGTATTGTTCCTCTCGCACCGCATGTGAATATCTATATATATATATATATATATATATATATATATATATATATAAAGTTGAGTGTATGTGTGTGTGTATGTAGGGAAACCCGACAACATTTGTGACACACAACTTGGCCTCACATACATTGCACACACAGCTCTGCTGCAGGGACCCTCTGATCCCATGTATACCGGGTTACTATACTTTCCCCAGTGATGTGATATAAGACCCTGCTATGTGACACCAGCTGACACTTCTCAGGCACCAGCACAGCTCTGCATCTGACTCCTCCTCCCAAGCATGTGACTGGTCACATGGTCATGACATTACCACAAGTCCTTTCACTGCCCAGGATCTCGCATCTACCAAGAGTTCAGGCAGGGAAGAGACGAAAAAAGCAGCAGCAGGCGGCGCAGGGTGCTGCCATCCTCTCCGGCAGAAGTGACGGCACCTCTCCGGGAGTGAGCAGTACAGCCAGTGGAGACAGAGGCTGCGGAGTGAGATAGCGGGATGGTGGCTGGAGAGCAGGACTGCTGAGGGAGAATGCGGGACGGCGGGTGTAGAGCTGGGTTTCAGCGGGAGAGAGCTGAATGGCAAGTACAGAGCGGGGCTGCTGAGGGAGAGAAGCGGGACGGCAGTTATTTACTATGCCCCGGGCAACGCTGGGCTCTTCAGTTAGTGCATAATATAGTTCATACTGTAAGTGCATCCATATAGATTTACCGAATTCAGACTTTAATTTTCTAATCCATACTGAATAGTGAAATGAGAATAGTGTCATAGGATGCAACAATTTTATCACAAGGTGAAAATAATCTTCATTGAACTAAACTTATCGAATTATCAATATGGTGCACCAAAAAGCTATATCTGGTACATTTCACTAAGCAGGTTAGGTCAACTCGTCAGACATTTATCCCAGTATTATTCATGAAGAATGTCTAATATATTCAATTTGGTGCATTACATAGGTCATCTTAATTGTGCCCATTTTTCTAGACACTTTTCAAAACTTGTCTTGTGCTCTGCTTTTTTAAACAATCCACTGGGTAATCCCTAAATTTCTTTTAAAGAGGCTTTAAAATACGAACATGGAGAAAGACAAATTTAGGCTCAGGCGTGTAACTCTACTAGAGGCAATGCTAACAGTTGCCCGTGGACTGGTAGCCTGATGTTTAAGAGCAGCAAAACTCCTGTAACACATAAAAAAACAACAGTTATGTATCTATGTATGCAACTGACTTTATAACATCACTACTACTGCTTACTTCAAAACTATATATCTCAGCATATTTCACAATACTTTACAATTCAGAGGGGATATTCACAAACAATTTCAGACATTATGGAGTAACACATTGCTCCTGCTAGTAAGCTTACAATCATGGGCGGACAAACCGCATGTGCCGCCGATGCAGCTGCAAAGCGGCCCAGAGGCTCCAGGGGGCCCCTGCAGGGTGGCTAATAATGAGGACAATGTGACCAGTTTAGGGTGGTTTCACATTAGCGCTTTTTAAGCGCACGCACGGCCGGGGGTAGCTCCGCCCCCGAGCTGGCTCTCTGCCCAGCGTGCCCGCCCCTTGCTTGTAGCGCCGCCTCCTAGCACACAGCGGCGCCTGCGATCGGCGCACCCTATCTTTAGCATAGGGTGCGCAGATCGTGCGCAGGCCGTGCGCTAGTTGCACGCCAAAATCCGAAAAGTTTGATTTTGGCGCGCACGGCGCACCGTCAAAAGTGCGCAGCGCAGGTCAAAGCGCAACTAGCGCACGGCCTGCGCACGATCTGCGCACCCTATGCTAAAGATAGGGTGCGCCGATCGCAGGCGCCGTTGTGCGCTAGGAGGCGGCGCTACAAGCAAGGGGCGGGCACGCTGGGCAGAGAGCCGGCTTGGGGGCGGAGCTACCCCCGGCCGTGCGTGCGCTTAAAAAGCGCTAATGTGAAACCACCCTTATGCGGCCCCGAGGCTCCATGGGGCCCTGGCCAGATTGCCATCATGTGCGACGGAGGGCAGGGAGAGATCCCTGCAGCTCCGCTGCCTACAAGAGAAAATGGCAGCAGATCTGCAATGATCTGTCCAGCTTCCTGCCCGTGCTTCCTGTCTCTCTCACAGCAGTCAGCGGCACAGCTGGATGACGTCATCCAGCACCGCAGCTGATGTCTGTGCCAGAGAGAGGAAGCTGCAGCCGAAGGTGATGCTGTGGGAGAGCATATGGTGAGGTGAGTGAGAGTGTGTGCGTATGTGTGTGTATAGCTGTAGGCGAAGGTGATGCTGCGGCGGGAGAGAATGCGGTGAAGTGAGTGTGTGTGTGCAGGAATGATAGGGGTGATTAGAGAGAAGGCAATAATGGGGTGGTGGAGAGGAGAAAATGATGGAGGTGGTGGAATGGGCAATGATGGTGGTGGTGGGGGAGAAAGCAATGATGGAAATGGTGGAATGGACAATGATGGGGTGGTGAGGAAAAGGCAATGATTGTGGTGGTGTAAAGGACGATGATGGCCATGGTGGAAAGGGCAATAATGGGGTGGTGGGGGAGGAAGAAATGATAGAGGTTGTGAAATGGGCAATGATGGGGGTGGTGGGGGAAAAGGCAGTGATGGTGGTAGTGGAAACGACAATGATGGTGGAAAGGGCAATGATGGGGGTGATAAGGGAGGAGGAAATGATGGAGGTGGTGGAATGGACAATGATGGGGTGGTGGGGGAGAAAGCAATGATAGATGTGGTGGAAAGGGCAATGATGGGGTGCTGGGGGAGAAGGCAATGATGAGGGTGGGGGAGAGGACAACAATGGAGGAGAACAATGAGGGATATGGGGGATTGGGAAGGGAGGAAGGGGGATTTATAATAGATTTAGGAACAGGGGGAGGTGGAGGAAAACGTTATTATCGCTTATTATGTTTAAAATGAACCTGTCACCTGTTTTGGCTGCTATAAGATGTGGCCAAAACAGGTGACAGGTTCAATGAAAGAAGTGAAGAAAAATAAGTTTTATCATACTCACCTGGGGGGGGGTGCGGTCCGGTCCGATGGGTGTCGCAGGTCCAGGTCCGGCACCTCCCATCTTCTTGTGATGCCACCCTCCTGCTTGGTTCAAGGCTCCCTGGCATCGCGCTCTGGCGCAGGCTTACTTATCTGCCCTGTTGAGGGCAGAGTAAAGTATTGCAGTACACAGGTGCTGGGCCTTTCTAACCTTTCCCAGCGCCTGTTCACTGCAGTACTTTGCTCTGCACCCAGCAGCGCAGATAAGTACACCTGTGCAGGAGCGTGATGCCTGGGAGCCATGAAGCAAGCAGGAGGGTGGCATTGCAAGATTATGGGAGGCGCCGTGCCCGACCTGCGGCACCCATCGGACTGGACCGCCCACCCAGGTGAGCATAATAAAACTTATTTTTCTTATCTTTCAGGTCAGATCGGGGGCTTATCTACAGCATTATAGAGTGCTGTAGATAAGCTCTGAAAGGCAGTGGCTGCATCTTATAGCGGCCAAAACAGGTGACAGGTTCCTTTTAACACAGTCTCTTAGTATATAGTGTACTCACTTATTATACATAGCACAGGCCCTTAGTGTATAGTGTACTCACTTATTATGCATAATACCATCCTTTGTTATATAGTTTCGTCTTTTGTTATATATAGCACCTTCCTTATTACATACCATCCTCTTTAGTTATATATGGTGCCCTCCCTTATTATATAGTTTCCTCTGCTGTTATGCACAATGCTGTCTCTTACATGGTGTATTCTTGCTATTTTTGTTATTCACAGTGCCCTATTTTATTACATAGTCCGCTCTCTTGTGAGATATAAAATGACTGCTGATGGAGGAGCCGGTGACCAGACTACCAGTCCATTATCTCCCCATTAGAAAAGAAGCTTTCCCATGCTCCATTAGCCAAGTAATAAAATCAAGGGCTCTAAATAATTCAGTATGTAAGGGACAGTGCTGTACATAGCAAGAGAGGGCACTGTATGAGGGACGGCAATATACATAATAAAGGAGACTATGTAATATATATGCATGTGTGTGTGTGTGGCTATATATATGTAGCTTTGTCGCCATAAAAGTAGGGGGGCCCAGACACATTTCTTGCACAGGGGTCCCAAGCTGTCAGTGTCCGCCCCTGCTTACAATCATTAGCCAATGGAAAGAGGATGGGGGTAGGAGTAAGGAGCAGAATGAGGAAACAAGCCTAGGCAGGAGCAACAGATGTCCAGCAGTAATTTATTGACTTAGCTTACCTCAGAGCTGGATTCACAGCAGCACAGCTTGGTACTAATGCATAATCTCTTCTATGCAACTAGTACTACTTCTGAACATTTGCTTTACAGGGAAAAAAGAGCAGAAATGCCTCTTCTTTGCTCTGTTCATGGAAGACAGCATAGTAGCTGATCTCCAGTCACAATTTCAGACAAAACTTAACATTAAAGATGGTGTAAAATGCTGTATAGAAGTCAGATAATGGCCAGAAATCGTGTTATTATACATATATATATATATATATATATATATATATATTTTATACACTTCTTCTCCTGACATCATGCCTGCCTTTTTAGAAAACACCAGTGATTGTCATACCACTGTCTCTAACATGATGTCCTCCCTCTATCTGAAACTGAACCTGTCATAACCGGAACTCCTTGTGTTTCCTTCCTCTACTAAAGTACCAATGCCTGACATTGCCATTTCTGTGTGTGGTTCTACCATTACTCCCCAGCAACATGCCCGCTGTCTTTGGGTCATGCTTGATTCCGAGCTTTCATTCACCCCCCACATTCGATCACTTGCTCACTCTTGTTATCTGCACCTCAAAAACATTTCTAGAATTCCTCCCTTTCTTGCTTTCGACTCTGCAAAAACTCTTACTGTTTCTCTTATTCATTCTTGTCAGGACTATTGTAACTCTCTACTAATCGGTCTCCCTCTTTCCAAACTCTCCCCTCTCCAATCTATCTTGAATGCTGCAGCCAGGATCATATTCCTCACCAATCCTTACACCGATGCCTCTACCTTGTGCCAGTCAATACACTGGTTACCCATCCACTCCAGAATCCAGTACAAACTTATTACCCTCACCCACAAAGCACTCCATGGCTCAGCACATCCTACATCTAATCCCTCATCTCAGTCTACCTTTCTGCTGATGACCTGAAGTTAACATCATCAATATTCAGAACCTCCCACTCCCATCTCCAAGACTTTTCACGTGCTGCACCAATTCTTTGGAATGCACTACCGAGGTTAATACAATTAATCTCCAATTCCCACAGTTTTAAGCATGCCTTAAAAGCGCATTTGGTTAGACTGGCCTACCGCCTCAACACATTAACCTAACTACCCCTGTGTTGCGCACTCAAAATTTTTACCATAGCCAGGTTCCTCGCATTATGTTCTCACATGCTTTATGCATCCATTAGCCCTCTGTGTCTGTATTGTTACATACTTAGGCTGATAACCGGTTCATGCAGCATTACATGTACACTCGATTCTTAAACTTTGGCTGGTCCGAACAATAAAAGCAATTGTTACCATCTACCTTTCTCCCCTTTTAAGCATAGATTGTAAGTTGCGAGCAGGGCCCTCATTCCTCTTAGTATCTGTTTTGATCTATGTGTTTATTGTTATGCTGTAATGTCTATTATCTGTACAAGTCCCCTCTAAAATGTAAAGTGCTGCGGAATATATCGGTGCTATAGAAATAAAATTATTATTATTATATATAAATACATGAAAACGTATTCTGAAATCTCACCTGAAATGACAGATGCACTTTAATCTACACATTCACATTCCATGGTTCTAATTTCAATGTTGCGTTCTTCTGATTGCAGGAAGCAGAATGTGCATTTGTGCTCTTTGTAGTAGCTGTGTTCTGGCTATCAGAAGCTTTGCCTCTTTCAGTGACTGCATTTATTCCGGCTTTAATGTTTCCATTGTTTGGGATCCTGCCTTCTAAAACAGTAAGTGCACAACTGCTTGCATTGATTAAACTGTCTATGTGTTAATTTTGACAGTCAGTTGGGCTGAGTTACTTTTGAGCAACAGAAAGAAAAATTTCCAAGAGTATATTCATCAGTTATACAGTGGTTATGGAAAGTATTCAGACCCCTTTAATTTTTTTCATTCTTTGTTTCATTGCAGCCATTTGGTAAATTCAAAAAAGTTCATTTTTTTCTCATTAATGTACACTCTGCACCCCATCTTGACTGAAAAAAAACAGAAATGTTGAAAGTTTTGCAAATTTATTAAAAAAGAAAAACTAAAATATCACATGGTCATAAGTGTTCTGACCATTTGCTCAGACACTCATATTTAAGTCACATGCTGTCCATTTCCTTGTGATACTCCTTGAGATAGTTCTACTCCTTCACTGGAGTCCAGCTGTGCTTAATTAAACTGATAGAACTTTATTTGTAAAGGCACACACCTGTCTACAGTATATAAGACCTCACAGCTCACAGTGCATGTCAGATCAAATGAGAATCATGAGGTCAAGGGAACTGGCCAAAGAGCTCAGAGGCAGAATTGTGGCAAGGCACAGATCTGGCTAAGGTTGCAAAATATTTTCTGCAGTACTCAAGGTTCCTAAGAGCACAGTAGCCTCCATAATCCATAAATGGAAGAAGTTTGGGACCACCAGAAGTCTTCCTAGACCTGGCCGTCCAGCCAAACTGAGAAATCATGGGAGAAGAGCCTTGGTGAGAGAGGTAAAGAAGAACCCTAAGATCACTGTGGCTGAGCTCCACAGATGCAGTAGGGAAATGGGAAAAAGTTCTACAAAGTCAACTATCACTGCAACAAGCAACCTCTCCTCAGTGCCAGACATATGAAAGTCCACATAGCATTTGCTAAAAAACACATGAAGGACTACCAGACTATGAGAAATAATATTCTCTGGTCTGATGAGACAAAAATAGAACTTTTTGGTGATAATTCTAAGCGGTATGTGTGGCGAAAACGAGGCACTGCTCATCACCTGCCCAATACAATCCCAACAGTGAAACATGATGGTGGCAGCATCATGTTTTTCAGCTGCAGGGACAGGATGACTGGTTGCAATTGAAGGAAGCATCAATCCAGCCAAATACAGAGATATCCTGGATGAAAACCTCTTCCAGAGTGCTCCGGACCTCAGACTTTGACGAAGGTTCACCTTCCAACAAGACAATGACCCTAAGCACACAGCTAAAATAACAAAGGAGTGGCTTCAGAACAACTCTGTGACCATTCTTGACTGGTCCAGCCAGAGCCCTGACGTAAACCCAATTGAGCATCTATTGAGAGACACAAAAATGGCTGTCCACCAACATTCACCATCCAACATGACAGAACTGCAAGGAAGAATCGCAGAAGATCCCCAAATCCAGTGTGAAAAACTTGTCGCATCATTCCCAAAAAGATTCATGGCTGTACTAGCTCAAAGAGGTGATTCTACTCAATACCGAGCAAAAGGTCTAAATATTTAAGACCATGTGATATTTCAGTTTTTCTTTTTTAATAAATTTGCAAAAATTTCTACATTTCTGTTTTTTTCAGTCAAGATGGGGTGCAGAGTGTACATTAATGAGAAAAAAATAACTTTTTTTGAATTTACCAAATGGCTGCAATAAAACAAAGAGTGAAAAATTTAAAGGGGTCTGAACACTTTCTGTACCCACTGTATATAAAATAGAGAATATTATATATCATATATACACATGTATATACACATTTTTTGTGTGCTGAAAACGCCCACCTAGGCTTATACACAAGTCAATTGTCCCAGAAAGCCGGCGGTGGAGGGGAGCGGTGGAGCAGCGGGTCACAGAGGCAGGAGCCGGTGGCTGTGGCTAAAGCCTGTACCGCTGCTGTAATAGTGCACAGTGCCAGCTGCAGCCGCCGGCTTCCAGCACACATACTCACCTTCCTGCGTGCCCGTCGCTGCATCTTTCCGATGCCAGCAACTATTCCTGCCGAGCGATCACGTGGCCCCGCTCATGAAGGTATTGAATATGCACGCCTCTCCACTCCCATAGGTGTGGAGTGCATATTCATTACCTTAATGAGCAGGGCCACGACATCGCAGGAAGAGCTGCAGGCGAGATCCAGTGAGGGCACGCAGGCAGGATAGGGACCAGGGGAGCCCTGCATACAATGACTGGGACTGGGGGAGCCGCCATGCATACAATGACTGGGACCAGGGGAGCCATGAATATACTGACTGGGACCAGGGGAGCCATGCATATAATGACAGGGACCGGGGGGAGCCATGCATACAATGACAGGGACCAGGGGACCCATGCATAAAATGACAGGGACCGAGGGAGCTATGTATACAATGACAAGGACGGGGAACCATGCATACCAGGATAGAGACGGGGAGCCATGCAAGCCAGGATAGGGATGAGGGGGACAATGCATACCTGGCTTATACTCGAGTCAATAAGCTTACCCAGTTTTCCGTGGTAAAATTTGGTGCCTCGGCTTATACTCAGGTCGGCTTATACGCGAGTATATACGGTATTCTAATATTGATATTATATACATAGGTGATATCACCAATATGACTAATAAACTATTTTTGAAAACAAGTGTTAAAATCCAGCAGCAAGTGATATTCATGCACTACAGACAGGTTCAGAACATTTTAGAACCTATTTAACAAGACCATTGGTTTTCATGCTGGTCCTTATGAGGGGCATGCTGGAGTCACACGCGTCTGATTCATGTAGCGGTGCAAGCTTCTTTATGAATCTGGAGCGTCTAAGTACTGGTGTGAGATTTCTGGAGTAGGGAAAACCACACCTCGTCATGAATTAGACAAGCGGTGGCACCCCAACCCAATTCTGCCCATTTTGTCAAAATTGGGAAAAACTGTTGTGAAAGCCCCATGAGTCGCCAATTTAAGCCCAACTACAAGTTGCACCTAAATTTTTCTATTTTTTCAAAGCTTTTACAGCTGAATTCTGGTTTGAAAACTTTGATGAATTGGGCCCTTTGTCTTGTACTGGATTTCAAGAGTCCTAGTGTTTTGTTTCAGTCTATGCCTAGTAGAGAATCAGGGAGTTCACTGGTTCTTCCTGACCATGTTCACACACATTTATACCATATAAAAACAAGGCAATGAAAACAGAAGGTAAAGCAATACTAATATATACCAAGTCATTTATTAAATTGCCCATATGTTGGTGTTTTTACAGTTTTGTAGAGGGTATGATTTGCAAAATTGAAAACTGAAAGTACAGAAATTAACAATTAACTGTCATGTTGTCACTTTCCTCAAGCAATAAAAAGTTTGTAATCAGTTGGTGGAAAACTATATGAAAACTGACAACCACTACAGCATCACTTCCCTGCTCTGATCTGGTTTCTAAGTTTTGTTTTTTATTGGATGCATCTATATGCAATAGGAAAGTTGCTACGCTATTTACAATATTTCATTAAAAAAATTGGAAAATTTTATCTGGCGTCCTGACGCAGACCGACCCAATGGAAACCAAAAGGAAACAGAATAAAGCACACAAACATTTAACCAAAATATGGAGCACGGATTTACAAATGTTCTGTGGTTATTTATTAATTCAAGTAAAGTCTACTTGAAGATAATTTTGTATGTATTTTTGTCTTCAGATTGCTTCTACATATTTTAAAGATTTTCATCTTTTGCTGACTGGGGTGATTTGTTTGGCAACCTCAATAGAAAAATGGAATTTACACAAAAGAATTGCCTTAAGGATGGTGATGCTGGTGGGAGTAAATCCTGCATGGTATGAGCTACTGATATACTGTAGACTAATATGTCACATATTTATATATGGAGACTGGTGGTTACTTGTCCTCCCTGTGAGTTGATGCTCACAAGTTGTAGTCTACTATATCTAGTATATGAAAAGATCAGTAAATCATTTTTATTTATACCTTGTCTATAGGTTAATGCTGGGATTTATGTTCAGCACCGGCTTCCTTTCCATGTGGCTTAGCAACACCTCTACAGCTGCTATGGTGATGCCAATAGTAGAAGCTGTAGCTCAGCAAATCATTAATGCCGAGGCTGAAGTTGATGCCATGCAAATTAATTCATCAGACGGAATTCACAATGAAGTGTTTGAACTTGACGGTACATACTATTTCCCACTTAGATAAGTGTATGCGTGTGTTGCCACTACGATGCATCTAATTCACTCTCTTATTTTCTTACTGGATAGTGAGATTTCCAACATATTCCTACTTTGGCTCTAAAATGACAGGTTTAGGTGGATGTAGGAGTATGGTGATCACAGCCGTCACTGTCTGCTGATGACATTTTCAAGAAACCCCTGTTAAATACCCATCTGAAGCCAACTAACAAAGCAGTTATTTTATAGTCACACAGTTTGTGCGAAAGAAATAAGAAAGCACTTTTCATGTGATTCACTATATTGTTCTTTGTGTTAATGACTTACAGAGGACTGCACAGAAAAGAATACAAAATGTGATCCAGAGAAACAAGTTAATGGGTAAGGGTCAGAATCTCACAGCTCCTAGTACATTAGCTACTCTTTATTTCTGTCTAATATGCTTTATACTAATGCTACATTTTTCTTACAGGTATAGTAATGGGACAATGGCAACGTATAATCATGAAAAATACATGGTGAGTATATATTTCTATACTAGCCATGGTGCGGAAATGTCCTTCTATTTTTGGTTCAGTGAAACAATGATGTAAATTCCTGACCTGGCAGCAAGCTTCAGCGTACAAAGGGTAGTCAAGCTTACCTATAGACAGTGGGCTGCGCATCCTGCACACAGCTTTCAGGTGATACTTGTTATGGGCAATTGGGGAACATAATTTTGTAAGTTTAAAGAACATATGCTGCTATAGTTATTTATTTTTAGAGCACCATTGATCTGTACATGATTGTACATAAGGGGTTACATACAAAATATAAATATAAATTACAGTGAACAAACTAACAATGACAGACTGGTAGAGAAAGGAGAGGGTCCAGTCCTCTAATGGACAGAAACCAAAATGACCCATGTGCAAGAATAATATAAGGGTCCTTGCAGTCCCATAGCTCATCATAGTGAACAATTCCATCTGCTTTTGAATTGGAAATGGGTCCTCTTAGCTCTTAGGCCTCTATGCGGCTATGCAGTTGCACCAAGGATATGTCTGCTCCTAGCCCTGCAATTAGGCTTATACTGTCATGGCCAAAAGTGTTGGGACCCTTGAAATTGTTCCAGAAAATGAAGTATTTCTCCCAGAAAATTATTGCAGTTACACATGTTTTATTATATACATGTTTATTTTTTTGTGTGCATTGAAGCAACACTAAAAAACAGAAAAAGTAAAGTAAATTGGATATCATTTCACACAAAACCCCCAAAATGGGCCAGATAATATTGTTGGCACTTTTTCAAAATTGTGGGTAAACAACTTTGTTTCAAGCATATGATGCTCATTCAAATTCACCTGTGGCAAGTAACAGGTGTGGGCAACACGAAAATTACACCTCAGACCAGATAAAAAGGGGAGAAGTTGACTCAATCTTTGAAATGTGTGTCTTTGTGCACCACACTAAGCATGGAAAACAGAACGAGGAGAGGAGAATAGTATGAGACTTGAGAACCAAAATTGTTGAACAATATAAACAATCTCAAGGTTACATATTCATCTCCAGATATCTTGATGTTCCATTATCCACGGTGTGCAACATAATCAAGAAGTTTACAACCAAGGGCACTGTACCTTATCTCCCTGGATGTGGACGGGAGAGAAAAGTTGATGAAAGGTTGAAACGCAATATAGTTCAGATGGTGGATAAGCAGCCCCAATCAATGCCAAAGAAATTCAAGCTATCAGAACATCAGTGTCATTGCGAACTATCTGTTGATATTTGATTTGTGAGGGAAGAATGGTTGTAGATGATGAGGAAAAAGCTAATTTATTAAACACCTTCTTCTCCACGGTATTCACATTGGAAAATTAAATGCTAGGTGAAATGCCTAGAGACAAAGAAAACCCTATATTAAGGGTCACAAATCTAACCCAAGAAGAGGTGTGAAACCGGCTAAATAAGATTAAAATAGATAAATCGGTTCCGAATGGCATACACCCACAAGTACGACGAGAACTAAGTAATGTAATAAACAAACCATTATGTCTTATATTTAGGGAATCTATAGCATTCCACAGGACTGGCGCATAGCAAATGTGGCACCAATATTCAAAAAAGGCTCTAAAAGTGAACTTGGAAATTATAGGCCAGTAAGTCTAACCTCTATTGTTGGTAAAATATTTGAAGAGTTTCTGAGGGATGTTATTCTGGATTATCTTAATAAGAATAACTGTTTAACTCCATATCAGCATGAGGTAATGAGGAATTGCTCCTGTCAAACCAATATAATCAGTTTTTATGAAGAGGTAAGCTATAGACTGGACCAAGGTGAATCATAGGACGTGGTATATCTTGATTTTTCCAAAGCGTTTGATACCGTGCCACACAAGAGGTTGGTACACAAAATGAGATTGCTGGGTCTGGGGGAAAATGTGTGTAAATGGGTAAGTCACTTTCTTAGTGATAGAAAGCAGAGGGTGGTTATAAATGGTTTATTCTCTATCTGGGTCGCTGTTGCCAGTGGGGTACCGCAGGGGTCAGTGTTGGGACCTTTTCTCTTCAACATATTTATTAACGATCTTGTAGAAGGTTTACACAGTAAAATATCGATATTTGCAGATGATACAAAACTGTGTAAAGTAGTCAGTACAAGAGAAGATAGTATTCTGCTACAGATGGATCTGGATAAGTTATAAACTTGGGCTGAAAAGTAGCAGATGCGGTTTAACAATGATAAATGTAAAGTTAGACATGGGATGAAGGAATCAATATCACCATTAAACACTGAACGGTAAACCACTGGGTAAATCTGACATGGAGAAGGATTTGGGGATCCTAGTTAATGATAAACTTACCTGGAGCAGCCAGTGCCAGGCAGCGGCTGCCAAGGTAAACAGAATCATGGGGTGCATTAAAAGAGGTCTGGATACACATGATGAGAGCATTATACTGCCTCTGTACAAAGCCCTGGTTAGACCGCACATGAAGTACTGTGTACAGTTTTGGGCACCGGTGCTCAGAAAGGATATAATGGAACTAGAGCAAGTACAAAAGAGGGCAAGAAAATTAATTATGGCGATGGGGAACTACAATACCCAGAGAGATTAGCAAAATTAGGATTATTTAGTCTAGAAAAAAGACGACTGAGTGACGATCTAATAACCAAAATAATCTGGAATTCCTTGCCTGAGGAGGTGGTGATGGTGAACTCAGTCGAGGGGTTCAAGAGAGGCCTGGATGTCTTCCCGGAGCATAACAATATTGTATTTTACAGTTATTAGGTTCTTTGGAAGGACGTAGATCTGGGGATTTAGTCTGATGGAATATAGGCTGAACTGGATGGACAAATGTCTTTTTTCGGCCTTGCTAACTATGTTACTATATTACTATGAATGAAATGAAACACTATGGTAGGAGACCTACTAGGGCCCCACTGCTGACACAGACATAAAAAAGCTACACTACAGTTTGCCAAAATGTATGCGAGTAAACCAAAATCCTTCTGGGAAAGCGTCTTCCAGTTAAGATAAGACCAAGATAGACCATTTTGGTAAAGAACTTCATTCTACTGTTTACTAATAATGGAATGAGGCCTACAAAGAAAAGAGCACAGTGACTGCAGTCAAATGTGATGAAGGTTCAAAGATATTTTGAGGTTGTTTCACTGCCTCTGGAACTGGGTGCCTTAACTGTATACAAGCCATAATGAAATCTGAAGATAACCACAGGATTTTGGGTCACAATATAGTGCCCAGTGTCAGAAAGCTGGATTTGCATCCTAGGTCATGGGTCTTCCAGAAGGACAATGACCCCCAAACATACTTCAAGAAGCTCCCAGAAATGGATGGAAACAAAGCACTGGAGAGTTTGGAAGGGACTAGCAATGAGTCCGTAACTAAATTGCATTGAATATTTGTGGAGAGATCTTAAAATTGCTGTTGGGAGAAGGCACCTTCAAATATGAGAGACCTGGAGCAGTTTGTAAAAGGAGTAGTCAAAAATTCCATTTGAGAGCTGTAAGAAGCTTGTTGATGGTTACAGGAAGTGATAGATTTCAGTTATAAATTCCAACGGGTGACCAACCAAATGTTAAGTTGAGGGTGTCAACAATTTTGACCAGACCATTTTTGAGGTTTTGTGTGACATTATGTCCAATTTTCCTTTTTTTCTCTGTTTTTTTGTGTTATTCCAATACACTCAAAGTAAATAAACATGTGAATAAGAATCATGTGTAATTGTAATAATTATCTGCGAGAAATGCTTCATTTTCTGAAGCAATTTCAGGGGTGCCAACACTTTCGGCTTCACTGTATATAGGCAATGTTTTAGCCATAGAGAGGCTTTGTCAAAGAAGCTCTACAGCTAAAATGTTTTCTATATTATGCTAGTGGACCATGTTAAGAAAAAGTTTAAAACAGCATCCTATAGTGGAGTCCTGTATCTTGGCCTTTTTTTCTTCATTGATCTCCACAGAGGAATGGATTGTTCCCCTTGAGCTACATGTTTTAATTAAGGGAAGAAAGTGATGCTAGGTAGGGATGGGCGAGTCTACTCGCTAGGACTCGTTACTCGGCGAATAGTAAGGGACTCGCTGGACTCGTTACTCGGCGAGTCTCCCAGTGATTACTCACATAGTAACGAGTCCAATGCAAGTCAATGGCAATCCTAGTTTTGTCAGAGTTTTTTTTTCTCACTCGCTAGACTCGCTATATCACATCGCTGTCAACAGCGAGTCTGAGCGAGTCTGAGCGAGTCTACGATTCCGAGTCCTGTATACTGGATTCGGGACTCGCTTATACAGAATCTGTTATGTTCCTACAAGTTTCCAAGACAGCCTATGTCAACACACAGCGATTGTGAGCGAGTCTGAGCGAGTCTACGAATCCCGAGTCCTGTATACTGGATTCGGGACTCGCAAATATAGAATCTGTTATGTTCCTACAAAGCTTCCGAGACAGCCTAGCGTGTTAGGTCAGAAAACTTTTTTAGATGGACAAGCATGTTAGCCAATCATATTCAGTAATGTTGGTTGTGGCAGGACTATGATTGGCTTCTGTCCATCGTGATGCCTATGTCATGTATGAGAGGCGAGGCTGTATATAAGCCTTTTCCACCGCGATTTCCTCTACATTCCTGAGAGATCTGAGATAGAGCAGGGTGAGGTAGATGCTTGAGCAGATCATAGGGATTGTCAGTTAGTGTAGGGAAACTTCAAGATTCCTTATATTAAACCCAAACAGCTCTTCTGAGAGCTACCAGGAGGACAGAGGAGTACTATGTAGACTGTAGGCAGGCAGGCAGGGAGGATCAAGCCTTACAGTGCAGTGCACAGTGCAGGGACTAGTGTGCAGCTTCACTGCTAGGTGTCAGCACACACACTTACCCCGCCAGCAAGTGACGCCTACAGCACCACCTAACTCCATCTCGGTGACTGTGCATTTGTCAACAATGTCACAAAAACCACAATTTCCCAAAAAAGAGGTTGCAAAGGGACGAGATCGTGGCCGTAGCAGTGCAGGGAACATCACTTGAGCGATCTCCCTCCAGGCTGTAGTCCACTGGATGTTATGCCCATAGGCAGGGTCAGTGGGGAGCCAAAGCAGGGGCCGAGCCTCCACCAGATCAATCAACTGCAGCATGTTGACAGTGACACGGGCCATGATTGCTCTGTATTGCTCTGTGTGTGTGTGCGTATGTCAACTCGACTCGGATTATTTCCTGTTTGCTCAAAGCATGGTGTGTGCTAGAGAAAATCGCTTCCCTCGCCTCATCGGTGCTAAATAAGACAAACAAATGCGAGTTTGGACTCGGACACAGCAGCAACAAACTGTTGCGAGTGGGGTTTACAAATCGCCAATGCAAGCGCTTTCCGAGACACATCTGCGATTTGTAAATCGCACATTACTCGCTAAGACTCGCTTCCCCATTCATTAACATTGGACTCTCTAGACTCGCAACGAGTAGCGAGTCCCGGGCTCGGACTCGCTAGAGTCAAGCGATTCCGAGTAATTTAGGACTCACCCATCACTAATGCTAGGGACATTTTTGATTTTATGCAATAGAAATAGATGGAATCCAATATACATGTACCTACTGCAAATATGATAACTACCCTATAGAAATGTCCTTCACATTTCTAATACCCTGGTAGCGTAAAGCACTTTAAAAGGCTTTTTATAAAGTTTCATAGGTGGAAAAAAACACAGATCCATCAAGCTATCACTGGATTATTTATAACCAACAATGCCATTTGTTATGAGAAAAGCATCCAGCCCTTTTTGAATGCTGATTTATTGTCTTCCATTACTACCTGATGTGGTATGCCATTCCAAAGTCTTACTACTCTAACTGTAAATAACCATATCCTATGTAGATGTCCAAATTGCCTTTCTTTCATGCAAATGAATGTCCCCTATTTGGAATGAAGGAACACATACAGTGCCAGTCCTTTGTATTGACCACACAAGTGTTTATACATATAAATGAGAGCAGTTCTGATCTGATTTTTTCTCAGCTAAACAGGCCCAACTTTTCTAACCTTTCGATATGAGCCCCTCCATCCTAATTACTAATCTTGTTGCCCACCTTTGAATTGACGATAGATTTCCAATGTGCTTTTTAGATATTTGCTCAAAGTGCTTTTGTGCAGGAGAAATATTAAAGAAATCTTGATTCCTTTGTTACTAGGATCTTATAAGATGACCTGATCTTCAAAATGTTATAGCATATTCTAGAACAATAGAGTAACATTATGAAATGGACTTACCCCCCGTAAATCAGGGAAAACCAAAGCCCAACATGTTCACATATAAATGTAATTAGCACCAATTCATTCATGTTAAGGGAAAATATTTTTTTGTGTAGAAATATACTTAGGCTTTACGTAGAATGAGTACTAGTGGTATACCAACTATTTACACAAGCTGACCATACACATTAGATGGTTGTTGGCTGATCAATGCTTAGGTCGATCGTTCGATCTACAGTCATTTCAGCTGACTCTCGCTTGGCCAACTGCTCTTCTCATCTCTGTGAGAAAGTTGCTAGCTGACTATTTGGCCGGCGGCTTATCCCAGGGAGAACAAAGCGATCATCAGTACAAAATTGACATCTCCCCCACCACTATTCGGCTGGCACCCCTGTACATATTAAACCATCAACTGTACTCAGTGATATCTGTGGATTTCAATGGTATTAATCTATTGTATATGGGGGCCTTTACTGTACATTCAGCAAGCTCCTTCCATCAACCAATCTCTACTGCATCCCTTTCTTCTTTTAGCAATGATTTCTTGTTTATTCTGAGTTGCATTCACCAAGTTATACTAAACCAATTGGTCTTGAGCACCATTTACACATATAGAAAAGTAATTCTTTTTTTCGCCACTGCTTATCACACTGTACCTAAAATTTCAGATAGCAGGACTAGAAAAATATCATTTACTGTATGTCTTCATAGCACCTTTTTGGTCAGTCAGATGTGCACTCGCTGTACCCATTTATTTCTAGTGCACAGACTGATGTCAAAAGACTATCTTTTTGGCATACCTTTATAATATCTATGACCTGATAATTCATTTTTTTAGGTTACTGATAACTTGTTTTACAGCTCATCCTATTTTTATTAGTTTATTTTCAAAAAACAAAAAAAATACATCTGTGAAGAATTCAGTTCATAATAAAATTAACAACCGTTATTCTTTAACCAGGCTGATGAAGAACATCGAGCTGAAACCTATAGTCATCAAGAAAAAGAGGTAAAACCTTACTTTAACTATGAAGGGAATCCTTTCCCCACTCCATTGGTGGATAAGAAAATCCCCTGAATAAGGAATATATGGACCAAACAAAGGTTAATTCCATCTGTCTGATTATTTATGTTCTCGTATTAATTATCTACTATAGAGATAAGCGGTATCATATATACAGGGAGGCGTGTCGTTAATTCACAGATAACATGCTTATATAGCCAAGCTCAAATTATATGTTTGTGTGCGTTTGTGTGTGTGGGGGGGGGGGGAATTCTGAAAAATGCTGATTGACAACTTTGTAATTTCTAAGGTTCCACATTATCTATGTAACATTCATTTAAATAATGATCGATTGTGATGAATTGTCTACATATACACTTTTTGTCTGTTCTAGTTTATGTCCATGTGTTTCATTGTGCTTAGCAACTAGAGTCTGATGGTCCCTTGTGCAAAATTTGGACTTTAGCCCCCCCACCTGTATGTTGGTCAGATGTATGGGCCCTTGTTATGTTCTACAGCCTAAAAATACATGCATGATCACCTCCATGTAATAATGTCCCCTATTATGGCTCCTTCCTGTAATATTCTCCCTCATTGGGCCCCATCTTGTAATAAAGGGATATGTTAATTCAAGGTGGGACCACTAATTAGCATCACAGGTGTCTACAGTCTTGGAATCAGTGAGTGGGCCTGTATAGAGGGCTACAGATACTCACTGTGCTGCTTGGTGACATGGTGTGTATCACACTCAACATGGACCAGAGGAAGCAAAGGAAACAGTTGTCTCAGGAGACAACTCATTGTGGGAATGTCAAAATCAAATTGACATACCATGAATACCGCACAGCTAATCTTTAGCACCCCAGAACAATTGTTATCAAGATGATTGCATGATTCCTGCTGCTTTGAGAAGTAGTTAGTAGGCCACCCATCATAAACTTCAGCTTTTATGACCAAGCAGCAATAGTCAGTCAAAGTAGACTATAGCGTGTTCTTATGTGAGCATGACATTTCTAAATGTATTTTTTCCAAACAGGTTAATGTGTAAAGTCCATTGACATAGTTCAGTGTAACTGGTTGTGATAGTCTTAGTATTTCTAACCATAGTTAAATAGTATCTTCTTCAAATTATTTGCTGAAAATACTCAAGCTCTGTTGTGGTAAATGCACAGATTTTTTTTTACCTTACTTGGACTTAGATGATGCAAGTGTTCGGTTAAAGGTGTTACTTTATAAATTAGGTTTTGGACTTATTTGGCTTCAATTATTTTTAAAAAAATGGGGAGCAATTTTTTTTCAAAAATGCTGCAAAAGAGTTTTAAAAATTGGTAACAAATAATAAGTGCATACCTATGCATTCAGATTGGATGTGCAGTTTCATTGGTTCAACCATGGTGCAAATAACCAAGAGCGGCTGAGTACAGCACTACCGATCTCAGCTCTTTTGTAGTTCTATTTTCAGTGGTTTAAACCACTTCTTATATTTATAACAATATGGACTGAAACAGATGTAGTAACTTAATTTAGTGGCAGCTGTTGAGAAAGGGCTAGTTGAAGAGACAATGAACTTTGATTGCATATGCTATTGGGATGGCAAGTGTTAAGTGGGTGGTCCCGCTCCTGGAAAGTGCTCAGCCTTTCATCAGCAAACTTTACCCAATGCCTCACCCTTGGTCTTGATTGTGGCTTAGGAGTTGTCCTACTTAAACTCTTCAGAGCGAAATCTTTAGTATAGGACAGTGCTTCTGTTGCTGCTGGAACTACAGTAGATAAAATACAGCTCATGCTCCATTTTTGGATCACACAATACGTGCAAGATTTCAATAATACTGAGAGTCAGTTTGACAACATTTGAAACATCAATCAAAATAAATTGAAAGGCATGAAGAAGGATTAACTGATGTAAGCCTGAGCACTTGCAGGACTTGGCACCTCCCATGGGACATTTGCAAAAGTTGTAAAAATTCATTTTCTTGTCAATTAGACCTATCTCTGTGATCACACAAGTACAAGTACACTTTTACATCATTTCCATTCCACTGCCAAGTGCTGGTATTGATTTCATGGACAAAAAGTATGTGAAAGACTCTCTTTAAGGTTGTGAAACAACATGATTATAGCACTAGAAAAGGATAGGGCAATCCAACACTTAAAGTGGTATTTGATATGATATGTCAAATGTTTGCGGTAGAGATCCAATGACTATTTTCTCTATTATTTGAGGTCTTGATATATATAGTAACTGATAGGTATAAGAGTTTTAAGCACCTATTGATGCGTTAATGTTCACTGGTGATGTCATAAAGATTGGCACCACTCACCATTTTGTTTGCAGACTTAGGAACATAGCTGACCATAAATAGATAACTTTGAACTTCATGCCCATGACCTAACAGTTAATAACCTTTGCTGAACGTAAAGTAGCACAATAACCTAGAAGCCATTTCTAAGACAATGACACTGGATTACCTGTTAAAGTGATGACTATAGAATACAGAAAGTCACTTTCTAAGATGTTTATCAGCAATAACCATAACTGTGTAATCTTTTTCCAATAGGTCTGAATATTTTACTGCTAGTATAAGACAGCTGACACAGGCCTATACTAGTCCCACAATAACTGCTATTTAATTATTTTAAAGAGGCACTCCCATCAAAAATTTTATCCTCTTAATATACAACCATCATATTATATAGCACTGTGTACTTTTAATTGCTCATTTTGCCTTTCTACCCAGCTAATTCTTCTGTTTTCTCTGCTCTATGTAGTAAAAGGAAGTCTCCATTCTCTGCACGAGTCATCGCCCTCTTCAACAGTTGACCCAACTGACAGGGACTTATGCAGGGAAAATTGATCTCCTATTTCTATTTAGAACTTAGAGGGTTTTAGTCAGTCAGTTTTTAATCATGTGATGCCATATACCTAATGGAAAAGAGAAGAATTAGCTTGGTAGAAGGGCAAAATGAGCAATTGTAAGAATACAGTGCTGTATAGTATGATGAGTGCAATATATTAAGAGGATACAAATTTTGATGGGAGGGTTTCTTTAAGATTAATGCTATCTGTTTATAAAGAGCTACATACAGTAGATGCTATCTGTTTACAAAGAGCTACATTTATTTCTGTTAATGTTGATGATTATGACTTATAGCCAATGAAAGCCCAAAAGTCATTATTTCAGTAAATTAGAATAATTAACAAAAAAACACCTGCAAAGGCTTCATAAGTGTTTAACCCCTTAATGACCACCAATACACATTTTAATGGTGGCAATTAAGGGTATTTATGCCTCAGCACCGCACTTTAACGGCGCTGGGAAATAAGTGTATATCGCTCCCCAGCATCGGAATTTCTCCGGGACCCCAGAGAACATGATTCGGGTCAGTTTTTACTGACCCAGTTTTGCGATCGCCATTATTAATGGAATAATGGTGATTGCAAAAAAAGAGTTTGATTTCCCATTTAATTTCTCTCTCCTCTGAAGTGATCACAAATCAGAGGAGAGATGGGGTCCCCCAATCTCCCCCCTGGTGCCTCTGGTACCTGGGGTGTCCCTGCATCCCCTCGTGAAGTCCCCCTGCCCAAGGCATCTTCTTCCAGGAAGAAAATGGCAGGCGCATGCGCAGTGTGCGCACCGAGATCTGCGGACCGGCAACAATAGGTAATTTTTCTTATTGGTTCATTTTGATCACTGTGATAGGGTCTATCACAGTGATTAAAATTTAAAAAAAATTGTAAATCAATCCACCCTTTATCACCCCCTTATTTAGATAAAAATAATAAAATAAAAAAAGTTTTTATTTCCATTTTTCCATTAGGGTTAGAGTTGGGCTAAAATTAGGGTTGGGCTAAAGTTATGGTTAGGGTTGGGCTAGGGTTAATGTTGAGGCTAGGGTTAGGGTTTGGATTGAGCTAAAGTTAGGATTGGGCTAAAGTTAGGGTTGGGGATGTGTTAGAGTTAGGTTTGTGATTAGGGTTATGGTTAGAGCTGAGATTAGGGTTAGGGGTGTTTTGGGGTTAGGGTTGGAGTTAGAATGGGGTTCCACTGTTTAGGTACATCAGGGGGTCTCCAAACGTGACCTGGAGCCACCATTGATTCCAGACAATTTTGCGTTCAAAAAGTCAAAAGGTGCTCCTTCGCTTCTGGGCCCTGCCATTATCCAAACAGTGGCTTTCTCCCACATATGGGATATTGGCGTAGAAATTTCACAACAAATTTTGTGGTCCATTTTCTCCTGATACCCATGTGAAAATAAAAAAAATGGTTCGAAAGTAAATTTTTTGTGAAAAAAGTAAAATGTTAATTTTTTTCCTTCCACATTGCTTTAGTTTGCGTGAAGCACCTGAAGGGTTAATAAACTTCTTGAATGTGGTTTTGCGCACCTTGAGGGGTGCAGTTTTTAGAATGGTGTCACTTTTGGGTATTTTCTGTTATATTGACCCCCAACCTCACTTCAAGTATGAGGTGGTCCCTAAAAAAAATGGTTTTGTAAATTTTGTTGGAAAAATGAGAAATCACTGGTCAAATTTTAACCCTTATAGCGTCCTAACAGAAAAAAATGTTTCCAAAATTGTACTGATGTAAAGTTGACATGTGGGAATGTTATTTATTAACTATTTTGTGTGTCACCACACTCTAATTTAAGGGTTCAAAAATTAAAAGTTTGAAAATTGCAAAATTTTCTTTTTTTTTTTTTTTCCACATTTCCATTTTTTCATTTCGAAGAAATTTTACCACTGTCATGAAGTACAATATGTCACTAAAAAAATCTCAGAATCAGTGGGATACGTTGAAGCGTTCTAGAGCTATGGCTTCATAAAGTCACAGTGGCCAGAATTGTAAAATTTGGCTTGGTCATAGTAACATAGTTAGCAAAGCCGAAAAAAAGACATTTGTCCATCCAGTTCAACCTATATTCCATATTTTACCATAATTATCATAATTTCCCTTGGGATCAATAAAGTGTATTATATCGTATTGTATATTCAGTCAGAATAAATCCCCAGCTCTACGTCCTTCTAAAGAACCTAATAACTGTAAGATACAATATTGTTAAACTCCAGGAAGACATCCAGGCTTTTCTTGAACCCCTTGACTGAGTTCGCCATCACCACCTCCTCAGGCAAGGAATTCCAGATTCTCACTGCCCTAACAGTAAAGAATCCTCTTCTATGTTGGTGGTCATTAAGTACCATATTGGCTCTGTCGCTAAGTGGTTAAAAAGGTTCCTTAGTTTATTTCAGTAAGCTCCACAATCATGGGGAAGACTTCTGAATTGACAAATGTCCAAAAGTCAGTCATTGACATACTCCACAAGGAGGGTAAACCACAAAAAGGTAATTGCTAAAGAAGCTGGCTGTTCAAAGAGTGATGTATCCAAGCATATTAATGGAAAGTCGAGTGGAAGGAAAAAGTGTGGTAGAAAAAGGTGCACAAGCAACTGTGATAACCGCAGCCTTGAAAAGATTGTTAAGAAAAGCCATTAAAAATTTGGGGGAGATTCTCAAGACATGAACTGCTGCTGGAGTCATTGCTTCAAGAGACACCACACACAGATGTATCTAGGACATGGGCTACAAGTGTTGCATTCCTTGTGTTAAGCTACTCATGACCAATAGACAACGCCAGAAGCATCTTACCTGGATCAAGGAGAAAAACTGGACTGTTGCTCAGTGGGCCAAGGTGTTTTCAGATTAAAGTAAATTTTGCATTTCATTTGGGAATCAAGGTCCCAGAGTCTGGAGGAAGAGTGTTGAGGTATACAATCCAAGCTGCTTGAGGTCTAGTGTGAAGTTTCCACAATCAGTGATGGTTTAGGGAGCCATGTCATCTGCTGGTGTAGGTCCACTCTGTTTTATCAAGACCAAAGTCAGCACAGCCGTCTACCAGGAAATTTTAGAGCACTTCATGCTTCCCTCTGCTGCAAGCTTTTAGGAGATGGAAATTTCATTCTCCAGCAGGACTTGGCACCTGTCCACACTGCCAAAAGTACCAATACCTGGTTTAAAAACAACAGTATCACGATGTTTGAATGGCAAGAAAACTTGCCTGACCTTAACCCCATAGAGAATCTATGGGGTATTGTAAAGAGGAAGATGAGAGACACCAAACCCAACAATGCAGATAAGCTGAAGGCTGCTATCAAAGCAACCAGGGCTTCCAAAACACCTCAGCAGTGCCACAGGCTGATCGCCTCCATGAAACGCCGCATTGATTCAGTAATTGATGCAAAAGAAGCTCCGACCAAGTAATGAGTGCATTTACTGAATATAAATTTCAGTAGGCCAACATTTTGGATTTTAAAATCATTTTTTTGAAGCTGGTGTTATAAAGTATTCTAATTTACTGAGATGATGACTTTGGGGTTTTCATTGGCTGTAAGCGATAATCATCAACATTAGCAAAACTAAACACTTGAAATAGATCATTCTGTTTGTAATAACTCTATATAATATATGAGTTTCACTTTTTGTATTGAGGATCTGAAATAAATTAACTTTTAGATCATATTCTAATTTTGTGAGAAGCCCCTGTAGATATGCACACACTTATGAAGACAGGTAAAAAAGTGTTAGTTTATTTCTGCCAATCAACAAAATGCAAAGTGAATGAGCCAAAGAGAAATCTAGAATCAATAGTTCTTGTGACCTCTCTTTGTCTTCAAAACAGCATCAATTCATAAGTTCTTCTAGATGCACTTGCATACAGGTTTTGAAAGAACTCGGCAGGGAGATTGTTGCAAACATCTTGGAGAACTAACCACAGGTCCTCTGTAGGTTTGTTGTGCATCTATTTCTATCCTTTTATGTAATTCTAAAAATAGAGAAAGGGGGAGCGCACTAAGTCGGTAAAAGAGGGACATCAGCGTATTTAACAAAGGTAAACCACTCACCTGGTGTGGTTGTGAAGGGTCACAACCACCTATGGAAGTTTTGGCCACTGCAGATCTCGGGATGCAGATACATACAATAGAGAAGAGAAAGGCCGGGGTTATCTGCGCTAGACCACAAGGAACCAACTGAAGATGCAAGCAAACCTTTAATCACACTCAAGCCAACTTGTTTCATGGCCACCTGGCCACTTCATCAGGGCAGCAATGTTACAGTCAGTTCACAAGAAACCATTACATATATCACACAGATGACATCATAATGATGTCAGTTCCTGTGGGAACGCCCACATTGAACTAAGAGAAATTTTTTTTTGAGTGGTTGGGATATGAGAATCACCCTCCAGGTACAAGGCAAAGCAGGACAAGCCAATCTCATGCTGGATGTTGGCGTATAATCCCGTCACATCCATGGATATAAATTGAAATTAGTTTTTCCATGGTATTCCATTGATCAGTTTAATAAGATGTGTGGAATCTTTAAGGTCACTTCTGAGATTAAAAACATTAGTAATCATTATTTTATCTATATACGTAATATATATATATATATATGTAATATTGGAGTGCAGGCTCCATAATATGAGTTCAAACCCCCCAATGTTTCTTTTATTTAGATGATTTAACCATGGTGCTGAAGCTCTAAAGTTACTTTAGATGGTGATTGCAGAAGCTACAGAAGCTAAAAGCAGTAGAATTGGAAATTATGTTCTTAATCCATTGTTTAGCCACTGAAACATGGGTTCTATGCTGCTATTGTTTTTGCTAAATTGCACATCGATTCACACAATTTTTTTAATCTATTTTAAATATTGGTTTTAGCATTTTATATTATATAAATGTTTTTATCAACATTTTTATAATAATTTTTTCATCAGGATGATTAATTTTAGGGTTTCTCGTTCAATGTGGGCGTTCCCACAGGAACTGACATCATTATGATGTCATCTGTGTGATATATAAAATGGTTTCTTGTGAACTGACTGTAACATTGCTGCCCTGATGAAGTGGCCAGGTGGCCATGAAACGCGTTGGCTTGAGTGTGATTAAAGGTTTGCTTGTATCTTCGGTTGGTTCCTTGTGGTCTAGCGCGGATAAACCCTGGCCTTTCTCTTCTCTATTTTATGTAATTCTAGACAGTCTGAATGACGTTGAGATCAGGACTCTGTTGGGGCCATATTATCACTTCCACTGCTCTTTGTTCTTCTTTATGTTCAAAATAGTTCTTAATGACATTGGCTGGTTGTGTGGGGTTGTTTTCCTGCTGCAGAATAAATTTGGAGCCAATCAGAGGCTTCCTGATGGATAAGAATTTGCCTATATTTCCCAGCATTGCATACATCATTTATTCTGAATCCACAACACCATTTGCAGAAATGCGGCCACAAACTTGCAAGCGATCTCCATCATGCTTCACTGTTGCCGGCAGACACTTAATATTGTCCCGCTACCACTTTCAAGCCTAAATAATTCCACTTCACATAACAGTTTTATTCTCTTTTTCAGACACTTTGCACTGTGTGTTAAATTAATATTTTTGTTGACATGTAACATTTGCTTTTTATTTTTTTCAAGCAGTAATAAAACCCATTTCACTTTTTGACATGTGCTGATCATGTAGGATGCAGTGAATGGTTTTCTTCTATGTTATCTTCAGTAGCTTCTATTTTAGGTACCTGCTCTGATATATTAGTGATATGTTCACTGTGAAAGTGAAATATCAGGGTCAGTTACTAGTGGAGACACTAATGTGACAATTATGCTGTCATAAAGTTGTCACTTTACTGACTACAGTAATAACTGACCCCGATATTTCACTTTAACATGACACTTCTTATTGTCATGAGAACGTGATCTGCAAAATATGTTTAACAAACCATTCTTACTTGATTGCTCTAAAAACGCTCACAAATAGCATTTCGATGACCAAAGACTGTTTATTTTACATTCTGGATTAGATATTTTCTTAGAGGAACCTATAAAATGTTTTCTTATCTTTATGATAGTCTTACTCTGCAGGCATGTATTCCGCTGGTGAACTGTTATTTTATGGCAGTGTTATCAAGCAGATTATATGTTAATGAACTCATTTTATCAATGACTAATTTTTCCTTAACATTACTGTCATAGACAAAGTCCATATATGCGTTACTGACCTTTAAGACCTTAACCAAGTTCATATATGTTCAGACTTTCAAGTAGATGATTGTTTCCCTACTACCGTATTACAAGATAATTGACTTTATATTTATTATTCATAAATACATAATATATAAGTATATAAAGATCCTAAACTTTACAGATCAATCAACATAAGTAGTAGTAAAATGGTAAATATATTGTCAAAATGATGCCACTTAGTGCCCATATAATTGCATACAATGACTGAAAGGTGCTAAACTGAGTTCAAATAAATATTGCGATTTAGTATCCATATGGCAATACACAACAGCAAGCTAAATGATAGTGCCACACATAGTACATGGCACCGTAATGTCAGTCCTCAGAAAAATAGTACATGCAATACCAAGATAAGGCCAAGGATAATGCCCAGATAAATAGCGTTATACATTGCCCTTATATTAGACAGCACTAAAAAAGAGTAAATGCAGTGCCCACGAAAATAGTGCACCTTTCTCCACTAGGCTCGTACCAGGTTCATATAGTTTCTATCTGCAATCCTTATTTCACTGCCATCTTCTTTAGTGACGGCTGGTTATGCCATCTTGGTGGCTCTCATCTCCTTGAAATGCTATTTCTATGGTATGGCCTACCTCTCTCAGGAACCCAGCTCTGAATGCCAACAAATCCTCCTTCCTCTCTGAATTAACCCCCCACCCATGTGTCACAATTTGGTCATTTATACTCCAGTTATTCACTTCCACCTCCAACCCAGAGAAACTGTATCTCACCTTGTGATCAAAGAATTGCTTTGATCTATGCTTTTCTGTTCATACAGTAGGCTTACAAAGTATCATTGGCACATTGTATTTAAATCATTCAGAAACATACTGGCCAGGTGGTATTATCCCTAATGGTTGGACTACAATAGCAAATGTCTTGTGCTCTCAGGAACCTTTGTACTTTAAAGAGGTTGACCACAACTTAAACATTGATGACCTATCTTTAGGATAGATCATCAATGTCTGATTTATATCAATGGGGTGCGACCTCCAGCACCTCCGACAATCCGCTGTTCCCGAAGTCAGCAGCAGCAGAAACTGTTCAATTACAGAGCTGCAGAACTTCATCAACTCTATAGTGGCTGCGCACTGCAGGTCTGCCTCCTATAGTGGTCTTGGCCACTGTTCTGTCAAAGGAGCTGTGCTGTGCAACTCCGTAACTGTGCAGTTCTGGCTGCCACTGACACCGAGAACATCTGATTGGCGGGGGTGCCGGGTGTCGTTCTTATCCTAAGAATAGGTCATCAATGTTAAAGTAGTGGACAACCTCTTTAAGACACCTCAAACATTGATATGAGACTCTTGATTACCACTTCTAAGGACCTTTTAGACATTGATCAATGGATGATCTTTTAGTTACAAAAACTCAAAACAAAATGTTTTATACAAATATTTCAATATCTTATATCTGTATATCATACACACTGTTGATCTGTAGAGTACTTCTCACTAATAGGAAGATTGCCTATAATACCAAACAAGCAGTGTTACATTTATATTATATAACATAAGATCTGTTTTGTACGCTGTTAGAATCCAGTCCTCAACATCTTCAGTACAGCATGTGTAAAACTCTTGCCTGAAGCTTTTTTCCCCTTAGAGTGTACTGCGAGAAAAAGTCATTCCTCTATAAACAGTCTGTATATTGAGAAGTTATTTTTTTTGTTTAAAATGACATTTCCAAAATTATAATACATTTTCAGTCATGTTTTTGTTATTGTAGCCTAAATAATAGACTTACTGAAAAATGGCAAGAAATATGTAACAATGATAATATAACAAAAAACCTCCATTGTCATAAATAGAAGACATTAAAATCACAAGCATAAAAAAGTGTTTGCAGCTTATTTACGACTATTGACTTTATCAGTCCAGTGATGCTATGGCTGTATTTTTGGATATTAAAAATACTAAACAGGGTTCACTATTGTACTGTTGGTATTGTATTTTCTTCCCAAAATCAATGACGTCTTAAAAATACTCATACTTTTAGCCATGTGTAAATCCTTATTTTTGTCCAATTTTCCAATGCTGGCAGAGCCTAGTGTCATGTTCCAACACTGTGGGTAAAAATTAGTAATGCAACAACTATCATTTACCATGGCGTATGTTAATTTTTTTTTTATTTTGTTGCAGATTCAGCCAGCTTCAGAAAAAAGATACAGAAATAAAAAGGACCATATGATGTGCAAAGCCATGTGTTTGTGCATTGCATATTCATCAACAATTGGAGGACTGACCACCATAACTGGAACATCAACTAACTTGATTTTTGCAGAAACGTTTCAAACGTAAGACCAGTTGCTTTCATCTAAGGGTATGTGCCCACGATCAGGAATTGTAGCGTTTGGACGCAGAGCATTTTCGCTGCATTCTACATTACATACTTGTCTTTGGAACTATGCGGATTTACTGCACCTAATGACATTCTATTGAGGAATATTCGCAGATGATACAGAACTTGACATGCGGCGGCTCGGAAACTGCAGGTCAGTTTACGCAGTGCTAAAAAAGCACAGTGGGCATGGGATCTCCATAAATCCCATCCACTGCGCTTGTAATGTAGAACATAGCATTTCGGACCCCGCAAAAATACGCTGAGTCCAAAATGCTACTTTTCCTGATCGTGCACATGCAATCTAAGCTTTTTTTTTCCAAATATAGGGTCCGTTTACACAAACCGACCAGCGCAATTAAGAACAGCAGATCACCTACTGGTTTGCAAAAACTATCCTGACTTTTGTCATTTACACTCTAGTATCAGCCAGCTACACCAATATGAGCTGGGCATGAGCGTGGCATGGGTGAGACGGGGGGCAGCTATGACCACCCATCAAAGTAATGAAAACTTACAGAACCTTAGTGGTATATTTTACTCCAAAAATGCACTCCAGTCCTTGTAGTACCATTTTGGCACATACCAGTTAAAAAAATGCTCCTAACTGATGAAGGGGTGTGCGCCTCTTAAACGAATTAGGACATCATATTTCTATGCTTCTGTGCCACACCAGTGTTAATGAATTGGCCCCTATATGTCTCTGTTTTTACTCATATTTTAACCCAGTGTAAAATTAAAAGAAAAGATAAAGTAACAAGAAGCAGAGAGGCAAAAATATGTATAGTCTAGAGTAAAAATTTGCAAATCAATTCGTAACAAATTAAATTATAATTTCCCCCAAAATTCTGATTTGTCAGAATCCAAATATTTTGTGATTCAATTTACATGAAAGACAGCAAAGTGGAGGCCTTCCTATCATGAGGACTGGGAAAGAGTTAAAAACCTTTTTCAAAGTCTCATTGTCAGTTCTACTTGGGACTCTCATTTCTTTCCTGCCACTAGTCGTTTAATTGGCCCAATCTGTCATGTGGGATGAGACACTTGTCATTGACATCAATAATGTTTGTTACCCCTCCTCCCATGACCACATGGAGCCTGATTAAGAGCGGTAACATTGGAGGCCTGCACCAGAAGAAGATAGGAGATAAAAGACACAGGAGAGAAGACAGAAAATTGATCAGGCAGCCATCAATGGTGGTAGAGCTGAGGAGAGATGAATATAGGAAGGTTTTTTAACTCTTTTCTGGTTGATTTGCACCATCCTAATACAATGCAAATTGAATTCCCCAACTGAACTGGAGCATATCTGTCAAATTCAAATTTTTTGCAGATTCGCTCATATATAATACAGACCCTTCAAAACAAATAGTCTTGACGGATATGGATATCATTGGAGGCATTTTTATTTTCTTAAATGCATGTATTTTGACCTAAAAAACTTGTTGAGTATGAGTTTCATTAAACATTTTGCATCTCTAATGCATTTCGTGTATGTAAGATTAAAGAAGTATGTTTGCTTCTGTAACCCAATAACTTTTTGTGATGCTCATGGCAGTATGTATGGTGGATTTTTCTTTTAGACGCTATCCACAGAGCACAGAGATTAATTTTGGTACATGGTTTCTTCTCTGCATTCCAATCACTATCATTTTGATGATACTATCTTGGATATGGCTTCAATGGCTCTTCCTGGGATTCAAGTAAGGAGACCATTTTCATTATGTCGAAAAATATTCAAATGGCACTCAGCAACTTTTCTTCTACATTTCAAGAAAATTCTTAGGCTAACTGGCTTACAACAAAATTGATTATAGCAGGTGGAGGTATGAAATTAGATACAGTCATGGCCAAACGTATTGACACCCCTGCAATTCTGTCAGATAATA